>NC_092413.1:49909628-50263814 GCF_040894005.1 Engystomops pustulosus
ACCTTTTAATCTTTTGTGATCTGCATCAACCCCCATTTGCACAACTTCTAACTACTTTGCCATGATCCCTTTAGATGTTGCAAAAACGTGTGGAATTGGAGCAAAATGCTGTAAAAATCAAGCTGGCATAACCTACTTTGACAGGTTCCACTTAGAAGGCTAGTGGAGGGGGGGGGGGCACTGGCACAATAGGTTGGATGTAGGGAACTTAAATGTTCTCCATGAAGCAAGTCTTACACCCAGGTAGACACTTCCCCTAGATGTAGACCTTTCATTCCAAAGCAAAAGTTTGACTTTTAACAGGATTAATAAAGACTGGTGTTTAGCAGACAGGGGCAAGCAGCCCAGGCTGATTCTACTTTGCATTGATAAAGCTGGGGGTGGGGACGTCTAGATTAAGACTTGCCCTGCCGCTATTATGCTCCAAAAACATATCTGTATGCAGGACTAAAGAAGACAGCCCTGTAATCCCATGCAAAAGAACATGATGCATGATTTTTGTGCTTTTAGCATTATGGTCTGCTATGCGCTTTAAATCTTCCCTAAGCCCAACTTGCTTGGCACGGGCCATTACCCCTCCTGGGTTTCCATGAACCCAGAGATGACTGCCCCAGTGCACAACATCTCCCGCTGCCTCCTGGAAGAGCTGCAGAGCTGGAATGAGCAGTGAGACAGCCACAGCTGCCAGCAGAACAGGGCCCTTTATGATGTCATGGTGCCAGTTTCCAAGGCATCCCACTGTGACCTGCACAGTGTTCCGTGGGATGCAAACTAGCCTCATGCTTTCTTCTGCGGGCAGCCATTTTGTATTTTTCTGCCTCTGGGGGCGGCCATTTTGAAACCCCACTGCCAAGCTTCTATTGCCATGCACAGAAAATGGCGCTTGCAAGCTCCTAAAATCAAGACACCTGCCTTCCAGGAAAATAAATGCCACACATGCTGGGGGTGCTGCCATCACCTTTTAATCTTTTGTGATCTGCATCAACCCCCATTTGCACAACTTCTAACTACTTTGCCATGATCCCTTTAGATGTTGCAAAAACGTGTGGAATTGGAGCAAAATGCTGTAAAAATCAAGCTGGCATAACCTACTTTGACAGGTTCCACTTAGAAGGCTAGTGGAGGGGGGGGGGGGCACTGGCACAATAGGTTGGATGTAGGGAACTTAAATGTTCTCCATGAAGCAAGTCTTACACCCAGGTAGACACTTCCCCTAGATGTAGACCTTTCATTCCAAAGCAAAAGTTTGACTTTTAACAGGATTAATAAAGACTGGTGTTTAGCAGACAGGGGCAAGCAGCCCAGGCTGATTCTACTTTGCATTGATAAAGCTGGGGGTGGGGACGTCTAGATTAAGACTTGCCCTGCCGCTATTATGCTCCAAAAACATATCTGTATGCAGGACTAAAGAAGACAGCCCTGTAATCCCATGCAAAAGAACATGATGCATGATTTTTGTGCTTTTAGCATTATGGTCTGCTATACGCTTTAAATCTTCCCTAAGCCCAACTTGCTTGGCACGGGCCATTACCCCTCCTGGGGTTTCCATGAACCCAGAGATGACTGCCCCAGTGCACAACATCTCCCGCTGCCTCCTGGAAGAGCTGCAGAGCTGGAATGAGCAGTGAGACAGCCACAGCTGCCAGCAGAACAGGGCCCTTTATGATGTCATGGTGCCAGTTTTCAAGGCATCCCACTGTGACCTGCACAGTGTTCCGTGGGATGCAAACTAGCCTCATGCTTTCTTCTGCGGGCAGCCATTTTGTATTTTTCTGCCTCTGGGGGCGGCCATTTTGAAACCCCACTGCCAAGCTTCTATTGCCATGCACAGAAAATGGCGCTTGCAAGCTCCTAAAATCAAGACACCTGCCTTCCAGGAAAATAGATGCCACACATGCTGGGGGTGCTGCCATCACCTTTTAATCTTTTGTGATCTGCATCAACCCCCATTTGCACAACTTCTAACTACTTTGCCATGATCCCTTTAGATGTTGCAAAAACGTGTGGAATTGGAGCAAAATGCTGTAAAAATCAAGCTGGCATAACCTACTTTGACAGGTTCCACTTAGAAGGCTAGTGGAGGGGGGGGGGGGGGCACTGGCACAATAGGTTGGATGTAGGGAACTTAAATGTTCTCCATGAAGCAAGTCTTACACCCAGGTAGACACTTCCCCTAGATGTAGACCTTTCATTCCAAAGCAAAAGTTTGACTTTTAACAGGATTAATAAAGACTGGTGTTTAGCAGACAGGGGCAAGCAGCCCAGGCTGATTCTACTTTGCATTGATAAAGCTGGGGGTGGGGACGTCTAGATTAAGACTTGCCCTGCCGCTATTATGCTCCAAAAACATATCTGTATGCAGGACTAAAGAAGACAGCCCTGTAATCCCATGCAAAAGAACATGATGCATGATTTTTGTGCTTTTAGCATTATGGTCTGCTATGCGCTTTAAATCTTCCCTAAGCCCAACTTGCTTGGCACGGGCCATTACCCCTCCTGGGGTTTCCATGAACCCAGAGATGACTGCCCCAGTGCACAACATCTCCCGCTGCCTCCTGGAAGAGCTGCAGAGCTGGAATGAGCAGTGAGACAGCCACAGCTGCCAGCAGAACAGGGCCCTTTATGATGTCATGGTGCCAGTTTCCAAGGCATCCCACTGTGACCTGCACAGTGTTCCGTGGGATGCAAACTAGCCTCATGCTTTCTTCTGCGGGCAGCCATTTTGTATTTTTCTGCCTCTGGGGGCGGCCATTTTGAAACCCCACTGCCAAGCTTCTATTGCCATGCACAGAAAATGGCGCTTGCAAGCTCCTAAAATCAAGACACCTGCCTTCCAGGAAAATAGATGCCACACATGCTGGGGGTGCTGCCATCACCTTTTAATCTTTTGTGATCTGCATCAACCCCCATTTGCACAACTTCTAACTACTTTGCCATGATCCCTTTAGATGTTGCAAAAACGTGTGGAATTGGAGCAAAATGCTGTAAAAATCAAGCTGGCATAACCTACTTTGACAGGTTCCACTTAGAAGGCTAGTGGAGGGGGGGGGGCACTGGCACAATAGGTTGGATGTAGGGAACTTAAATGTTCTCCATGAAGCAAGTCTTACACCCAGGTAGACACTTCCCCTAGATGTAGACCTTTCATTCCAAAGCAAAAGTTTGACTTTTAACAGGATTAATAAAGACTGGTGTTTAGCAGACAGGGGCAAGCAGCCCAGGCTGATTCTACTTTGCATTGATAAAGCTGGGGGTGGGGACGTCTAGATTAAGACTTGCCCTGCCGCTATTATGCTCCAAAAACATATCTGTATGCAGGACTAAAGAAGACAGCCCTGTAATCCCATGCAAAAGAACATGATGCATGATTTTTGTGCTTTTAGCATTATGGTCTGCTATGCGCTTTAAATCTTCCCTAAGCCCAACTTGCTTGGCACGGGCCATTACCCCTCCTGGGGTTTCCATGAACCCAGAGATGACTGCCCCAGTGCACAACATCTCCCGCTGCCTCCTGGAAGAGCTGCAGAGCTGGAATGAGCAGTGAGACAGCCACAGCTGCCAGCAGAACAGGGCCCTTTATGATGTCATGGTGCCAGTTTCCAAGGCATCCCACTGTGACCTGCACAGTGTTCCGTGGGATGCAAACTAGCCTCATGCTTTCTTCTGCGGGCAGCCATTTTGTATTTTTCTGCCTCTGGGGGCGGCCATTTTGAAACCCCACTGCCAAGCTTCTATTGCCATGCACAGAAAATGGCGCTTGCAAGCTCCTAAAATCAAGACACCTGCCTTCCAGGAAAATAGATGCCACACATGCTGGGGGTGCTACCATCACCTTTTAATCTTTTGTGATCTGCATCAACCCCCATTTGCACAACTTCTAACTACTTTGCCATGATCCCTTTAGATGTTGCAAAAACGTGTGGAATTGGAGCAAAATGCTGTAAAAATCAAGCTGGCATAACCTACTTTGACAGGTTCCACTTAGAAGGCTAGTGGAGGGGGGGGGGGGGCACTGGCACAATAGGTTGGATGTAGGGAACTTAAATGTTCTCCATGAAGCAAGTCTTACACCCAGGTAGACACTTCCCCTAGATGTAGACCTTTCATTCCAAAGCAAAAGTTTGACTTTTAACAGGATTAATAAAGACTGGTGTTTAGCAGACAGGGGCAAGCAGCCCAGGCTGATTCTACTTTGCATTGATAAAGCTGGGGGTGGGGACGTCTAGATTAAGACTTGCCCTGCCGCTATTATGCTCCAAAAACATATCTGTATGCAGGACTAAAGAAGACAGCCCTGTAATCCCATGCAAAAGAACATGATGCATGATTTTTGTGCTTTTAGCATTATGGTCTGCTATGCGCTTTAAATCTTCCCTAAGCCCAACTTGCTTGGCACGGGCCATTACCCCTCCTGGGTTTCCATGAACCCAGAGATGACTGCCCCAGTGCACAACATCTCCCGCTGCCTCCTGGAAGAGCTGCAGAGCTGGAATGAGCAGTGAGACAGCCACAGCTGCCAGCAGAACAGGGCCCTTTATGATGTCATGGTGCCAGTTTCCAAGGCATCCCACTGTGACCTGCACAGTGTTCCGTGGGATGCAAACTAGCCTCATGCTTTCTTCTGCGGGCAGCCATTTTGTATTTTTCTGCCTCTGGGGGCGGCCATTTTGAAACCCCACTGCCAAGCTTCTATTGCCATGCACAGAAAATGGCGCTTGCAAGCTCCTAAAATCAAGACACCTGCCTTCCAGGAAAATAGATGCCACACATGCTGGGGGTGCTGCCATCACCTTTTAATCTTTTGTGATCTGCATCAACCCCCATTTGCACAACTTCTAACTACTTTGCCATGATCCCTTTAGATGTTGCAAAAACGTGTGGAATTGGAGCAAAATGCTGTAAAAATCAAGCTGGCATAACCTACTTTGACAGGTTCCACTTAGAAGGCTAGTGGAGGGGGCGGGGGGCACTGGCACAATAGGTTGGATGTAGGGAACTTAAATGTTCTCCATGAAGCAAGTCTTACACCCAGGTAGACACTTCCCCTAGATGTAGACCTTTCATTCCAAAGCAAAAGTTTGACTTTTAACAGGATTAATAAAGACTGGTGTTTAGCAGACAGGGGCAAGCAGCCCAGGCTGATTCTACTTTGCATTGATAAAGCTGGGGGTGGGGACGTCTAGATTAAGACTTGCCCTGCCGCTATTATGCTCCAAAAACATATCTGTATGCAGGACTAAAGAAGACAGCCCTGTAATCCCATGCAAAAGAACATGATGCATGATTTTTGTGCTTTTAGCATTATGGTCTGCTATGCGCTTTAAATCTTCCCTAAGCCCAACTTGCTTGGCACGGGCCATTACCCCTCCTGGGGTTTCCATGAACCCAGAGATGACTGCCCCAGTGCACAACATCTCCCGCTGCCTCCTGGAAGAGCTGCAGAGCTGGAATTAGCAGTGAGACAGCCACAGCTGCCAGCAGAACAGGGCCCTTTATGATGTCATGGTGCCAGTTTCCAAGGCATCCCACTGTGACCTGCACAGTGTTCCGTGGGATGCAAACTAGCCTCATGCTTTCTTCTGCGGGCAGCCATTTTGTATTTTTCTGCCTCTGGGGGCGGCCATTTTGAAACCCCACTGCCAAGCTTCTATTGCCATGCACAGAAAATGGCGCTTGCAAGCTCCTAAAATCAAGACACCTGCCTTCCAGGAAAATAGATGCCACACATGCTGGGGGTGCTGCCATCACCTTTTAATCTTTTGTGATCTGCATCAACCCCCATTTGCACAACTTCTAACTACTTTGCCATGATCCCTTTAGATGTTGCAAAAACGTGTGGAATTGGAGCAAAATGCTGTAAAAATCAAGCTGGCATAACCTACTTTGACAGGTTCCACTTAGAAGGCTAGTGGAGGGGGGGGGGGGCACTGGCACAATAGGTTGGATGTAGGGAACTTAAATGTTCTCCATGAAGCAAGTCTTACACCCAGGTAGACACTTCCCCTAGATGTAGACCTTTCATTCCAAAGCAAAAGTTTGACTTTTAACAGGATTAATAAAGACTGGTGTTTAGCAGACAGGGGCAAGCAGCCCAGGCTGATTCTACTTTGCATTGATAAAGCTGGGGGTGGGGACGTCTAGATTAAGACTTGCCCTGCCGCTATTATGCTCCAAAAACATATCTGTATGCAGGACTAAAGAAGACAGCCCTGTAATCCCATGCAAAAGAACATGATGCATGATTTTTGTGCTTTTAGCATTATGGTCTGCTATGCGCTTTAAATCTTCCCTAAGCCCAACTTGCTTGGCACGGGCCATTACCCCTCCTGGGGTTTCCATGAACCCAGAGATGACTGCCCCAGTGCACAACATCTCCCGCTGCCTCCTGGAAGAGCTGCAGAGCTGGAATGAGCAGTGAGACAGCCACAGCTGCCAGCAGAACAGGGCCCTTTATGATGTCATGGTGCCAGTTTTCAAGGCATCCCACTGTGACCTGCACAGTGTTCCGTGGGATGCAAACTAGCCTCATGCTTTCTTCTGCGGGCAGCCATTTTGTATTTTTCTGCCTCTGGGGGCGGCCATTTTGAAACCCCACTGCCAAGCTTCTATTGCCATGCACAGAAAATGGCGCTTGCAAGCTCCTAAAATCAAGACACCTGCCTTCCAGGAAAATAGATGCCACACATGCTGGGGGTGCTGCCATCACCTTTTAATCTTTTGTGATCTGCATCAACCCCCATTTGCACAACTTCTAACTACTTTGCCATGATCCCTTTAGATGTTGCAAAAACGTGTGGAATTGGAGCAAAATGCTGTAAAAATCAAGCTGGCATAACCTACTTTGACAGGTTCCACTTAGAAGGCTAGTGGAGGGGGGGGGGGGCACTGGCACAATAGGTTGGATGTAGGGAACTTAAATGTTCTCCATGAAGCAAGTCTTACACCCAGGTAGACACTTCCCCTAGATGTAGACCTTTCATTCCAAAGCAAAAGTTTGACTTTTAACAGGATTAATAAAGACTGGTGTTTAGCAGACAGGGGCAAGCAGCCCAGGCTGATTCTACTTTGCATTGATAAAGCTGGGGGTGGGGACGTCTAGATTAAGACTTGCCCTGCCGCTATTATGCTCCAAAAACATATCTGTATGCAGGACTAAAGAAGACAGCCCTGTAATCCCATGCAAAAGAACATGATGCATGATTTTTGTGCTTTTAGCATTATGGTCTGCTATGCGCTTTAAATCTTCCCTAAGCCCAACTTGCTTGGCACGGGCCATTACCCCTCCTGGGGTTTCCATGAACCCAGAGATGACTGCCCCAGTGCACAACATCTCCCGCTGCCTCCTGGAAGAGCTGCAGAGCTGGAATGAGCAGTGAGACAGCCACAGCTGCCAGCAGAACAGGGCCCTTTATGATGTCATGGTGCCAGTTTCCAAGGCATCCCACTGTGACCTGCACAGTGTTCCGTGGGATGCAAACTAGCCTCATGCTTTCTTCTGCGGGCAGCCATTTTGTATTTTTCTGCCTCTGGGGGCGGCCATTTTGAAACCCCACTGCCAAGCTTCTATTGCCATGCACAGAAAATGGCGCTTGCAAGCTCCTAAAATCAAGACACCTGCCTTCCAGGAAAATAGATGCCACACATGCTGGGGGTGCTGCCATCACCTTTTAATCTTTTGTGATCTGCATCAACCCCCATTTGCACAACTTCTAACTACTTTGCCATGATCCCTTTAGATGTTGCAAAAACGTGTGGAATTGGAGCAAAATGCTGTAAAAATCAAGCTGGCATAACCTACTTTGACAGGTTCCACTTAGAAGGCTAGTGGAGGGGGGGGGCACTGGCACAATAGGTTGGATGTAGGGAACTTAAATGTTCTCCATGAAGCAAGTCTTACACCCAGGTAGACACTTCCCCTAGATGTAGACCTTTCATTCCAAAGCAAAAGTTTGACTTTTAACAGGATTAATAAAGACTGGTGTTTAGCAGACAGGGGCAAGCAGCCCAGGCTGATTCTACTTTGCATTGATAAAGCTGGGGGTGGGGACGTCTAGATTAAGACTTGCCCTGCCGCTATTATGCTCCAAAAACATATCTGTATGCAGGACTAAAGAAGACAGCCCTGTAATCCCATGCAAAAGAACATGATGCATGATTTTTGTGCTTTTAGCATTATGGTCTGCTATGCGCTTTAAATCTTCCCTAAGCCCAACTTGCTTGGCACGGGCCATTACCCCTCCTGGGGTTTCCATGAACCCAGAGATGACTGCCCCAGTGCACAACATCTCCCGCTGCCTCCTGGAAGAGCTGCAGAGCTGGAATGAGCAGTGAGACAGCCACAGCTGCCAGCAGAACAGGGCCCTTTATGATGTCATGGTGCCAGTTTCCAAGGCATCCCACTGTGACCTGCACAGTGTTCCGTGGGATGCAAACTAGCCTCATGCTTTCTTCTGCGGGCAGCCATTTTGTATTTTTCTGCCTCTGGGGGCGGCCATTTTGAAACCCCACTGCCAAGCTTCTATTGCCATGCACAGAAAATGGCGCTTGCAAGCTCCTAAAATCAAGACACCTGCCTTCCAGGAAAATAGATGCCACACATGCTGGGGGTGCTGCCATCACCTTTTAATCTTTTGTGATCTGCATCAACCCCCATTTGCACAACTTCTAACTACTTTGCCATGATCCCTTTAGATGTTGCAAAAACGTGTGGAATTGGAGCAAAATGCTGTAAAAATCAAGCTGGCATAACCTACTTTGACAGGTTCCACTTAGAAGGCTAGTGGAGGGGGGGGGGGCACTGGCACAATAGGTTGGATGTAGGGAACTTAAATGTTCTCCATGAAGCAAGTCTTACACCCAGGTAGACACTTCCCCTAGATGTAGACCTTTCATTCCAAAGCAAAAGTTTGACTTTTAACAGGATTAATAAAGACTGGTGTTTAGCAGACAGGGGCAAGCAGCCCAGGCTGATTCTACTTTGCATTGATAAAGCTGGGGGTGGGGACGTCTAGATTAAGACTTGCCCTGCCGCTATTATGCTCCAAAAACATATCTGTATGCAGGACTAAAGAAGACAGCCCTGTAATCCCATGCAAAAGAACATGATGCATGATTTTTGTGCTTTTAGCATTATGGTCTGCTATGCGCTTTAAATCTTCCCTAAGCCCAACTTGCTTGGCACGGGCCATTACCCCTCCTGGGGTTTCCATGAACCCAGAGATGACTGCCCCAGTGCACAACATCTCCCGCTGCCTCCTGGAAGAGCTGCAGAGCTGGAATGAGCAGTGAGACAGCCACAGCTGCCAGCAGAACAGGGCCCTTTATGATGTCATGGTGCCAGTTTTCAAGGCATCCCACTGTGACCTGCACAGTGTTCCGTGGGATGCAAACTAGCCTCATGCTTTCTTCTGCGGGCAGCCATTTTGTATTTTTCTGCCTCTGGGGGCGGCCATTTTGAAACCCCACTGCCAAGCTTCTATTGCCATGCACAGAAAATGGCGCTTGCAAGCTCCTAAAATCAAGACACCTGCCTTCCAGGAAAATAGATGCCACACATGCTGGGGGTGCTGCCATCACCTTTTAATCTTTTGTGATCTGCATCAACCCCCATTTGCACAACTTCTAACTACTTTGCCATGATCCCTTTAGATGTTGCAAAAACGTGTGGAATTGGAGCAAAATGCTGTAAAAATCAAGCTGGCATAACCTACTTTGACAGGTTCCACTTAGAAGGCTAGTGGAGGGGGGGGGGGGGCACTGGCACAATAGGTTGGATGTAGGGAACTTAAATGTTCTCCATGAAGCAAGTCTTACACCCAGGTAGACACTTCCCCTAGATGTAGACCTTTCATTCCAAAGCAAAAGTTTGACTTTTAACAGGATTAATAAAGACTGGTGTTTAGCAGACAGGGGCAAGCAGCCCAGGCTGATTCTACTTTGCATTGATAAAGCTGGGGGTGGGGACGTCTAGATTAAGACTTGCCCTGCCGCTATTATGCTCCAAAAACATATCTGTATGCAGGACTAAAGAAGACAGCCCTGTAATCCCATGCAAAAGAACATGATGCATGATTTTTGTGCTTTTAGCATTATGGTCTGCTATGCGCTTTAAATCTTCCCTAAGCCCAACTTGCTTGGCACGGGCCATTACCCCTCCTGGGGTTTCCATGAACCCAGAGATGACTGCCCCAGTGCACAACATCTCCCGCTGCCTCCTGGAAGAGCTGCAGAGCTGGAATGAGCAGTGAGACAGCCACAGCTGCCAGCAGAACAGGGCCCTTTATGATGTCATGGTGCCAGTTTCCAAGGCATCCCACTGTGACCTGCACAGTGTTCCGTGGGATGCAAACTAGCCTCATGCTTTCTTCTGCGGGCAGCCATTTTGTATTTTTCTGCCTCTGGGGGCGGCCATTTTGAAACCCCACTGCCAAGCTTCTATTGCCATGCACAGAAAATGGCGCTTGCAAGCTCCTAAAATCAAGACACCTGCCTTCCAGGAAAATAGATGCCACACATGCTGGGGGTGCTGCCATCACCTTTTAATCTTTTGTGATCTGCATCAACCCCCATTTGCACAACTTCTAACTACTTTGCCATGATCCCTTTAGATGTTGCAAAAACGTGTGGAATTGGAGCAAAATGCTGTAAAAATCAAGCTGGCATAACCTACTTTGACAGGTTCCACTTAGAAGGCTAGTGGAGGGGGGGGGGGGCACTGGCACAATAGGTTGGATGTAGGGAACTTAAATGTTCTCCATGAAGCAAGTCTTACACCCAGGTAGACACTTCCCCTAGATGTAGACCTTTCATTCCAAAGCAAAAGTTTGACTTTTAACAGGATTAATAAAGACTGGTGTTTAGCAGACAGGGGCAAGCAGCCCAGGCTGATTCTACTTTGCATTGATAAAGCTGGGGGTGGGGACGTCTGGATTAAGACTTGCCTTGCCGCTATTATGCTCCAAAAACATATCTGTATGCAGGACTAAAGAAGACAGCCCTGTAATCCCATGCAAAAGAACATGATGCATGATTTTTGTGCTTTTAGCATTATGGTCTGCAATGCGCTTTAAATCTTCCCTAAGCCCAACTTGCTTGGCACGGGCCATTACCCCTCCTGGGGTTTCCATGAACCCAGAGATGACTGCCCCAGTGCACAACATCTCCCGCTGCCTCCTGGAAGAGCTGCAGAGCTGGAATGAGCAGTGAGACAGCCACAGCTGCCAGCAGAACAGGGCCCTTTATGATGTCATGGTGCCAGTTTCCAAGGCATCCCACTGTGACCTGCACAGTGTTCCGTGGGATGCAAACTAGCCTCATGCTTTCTTCTGCGGGCAGCCATTTTGTATTTTTCTGCCTCTGGGGGCGGCCATTTTGAAACCCCACTGCCAAGCTTCTATTGCCATGCACAGAAAATGGCGCTTGCAAGCTCCTAAAATCAAGACACCTGCCTTCCAGGAAAATAGATGCCACACATGCTGGGGGTGCTGCCATCACCTTTTAATCTTTTGTGATCTGCATCAACCCCCATTTGCACAACTTCTAACTACTTTGCCATGATCCCTTTAGATGTTGCAAAAACGTGTGGAATTGGAGCAAAATGCTGTAAAAATCAAGCTGGCATAACCTACTTTGACAGGTTCCACTTAGAAGGCTAGTGGAGGGGGGGGGGGGGGCACTGGCACAATAGGTTGGATGTAGGGAACTTAAATGTTCTCCATGAAGCAAGTCTTACACCCAGGTAGACACTTCCCCTAGATGTAGACCTTTCATTCCAAAGCAAAAGTTTGACTTTTAACCGGATTAATAAAGACTGGTGTTTAGCAGACAGGGGCAAGCAGCCCAGGCTGATTCTACTTTGCATTGATAAAGCTGGGGGTGGGGACGTCTAGATTAAGACTTGCCCTGCCGCTATTATGCTCCAAAAACATATCTGTATGCAGGACTAAAGAAGACAGCCCTGTAATCCCATGCAAAAGAACATGATGCATGATTTTTGTGCTTTTAGCATTATGGTCTGCTATGCGCTTTAAATCTTCCCTAAGCCCAACTTGCTTGGCACGGGCCATTACCCCTCCTGGGGTTTCCATGAACCCAGAGATGACTGCCCCAGTGCACAACATCTCCCGCTGCCTCCTGGAAGAGCTGCAGAGCTGGAATGAGCAGTGAGACAGCCACAGCTGCCAGCAGAACAGGGCCCTTTATGATGTCATGGTGCCAGTTTTCAAGGCATCCCACTGTGACCTGCACAGTGTTCCGTGGGATGCAAACTAGCCTCATGCTTTCTTCTGCGGGCAGCCATTTTGTATTTTTCTGCCTCTGGGGGCGGCCATTTTGAAACCCCACTGCCAAGCTTCTATTGCCATGCACAGAAAATGGCGCTTGCAAGCTCCTAAAATCAAGACACCTGCCTTCCAGGAAAATAGATGCCACACATGCTGGGGGTGCTGCCATCACCTTTTAATCTTTTGTGATCTGCATCAACCCCCATTTGCACAACTTCTAACTACTTTGCCATGATCCCTTTAGATGTTGCAAAAACGTGTGGAATTGGAGCAAAATGCTGTAAAAATCAAGCTGGCATAACCTACTTTGACAGGTTCCACTTAGAAGGCTAGTGGAGGGGGGGGGGGGGCACTGGCACAATAGGTTGGATGTAGGGAACTTAAATGTTCTCCATGAAGCAAGTCTTACACCCAGGTAGACACTTCCCCTAGATGTAGACCTTTCATTCCAAAGCAAAAGTTTGACTTTTAACAGGATTAATAAAGACTGGTGTTTAGCAGACAGGGGCAAGCAGCCCAGGCTGATTCTACTTTGCATTGATAAAGCTGGGGGTGGGGACGTCTAGATTAAGACTTGCCCTGCCGCTATTATGCTCCAAAAACATATCTGTATGCAGGACTAAAGAAGACAGCCCTGTAATCCCATGCAAAAGAACATGATGCATGATTTTTGTGCTTTTAGCATTATGGTCTGCTATGCGCTTTAAATCTTCCCTAAGCCCAACTTGCTTGGCACGGGCCATTACCCCTCCTGGGGTTTCCATGAACCCAGAGATGACTGCCCCAGTGCACAACATCTCCCGCTGCCTCCTGGAAGAGCTGCAGAGCTGGAATGAGCAGTGAGACAGCCACAGCTGCCAGCAGAACAGGGCCCTTTATGATGTCATGGTGCCAGTTTCCAAGGCATCCCACTGTGACCTGCACAGTGTTCCGTGGGATGCAAACTAGCCTCATGCTTTCTTCTGCGGGCAGCCATTTTGTATTTTTCTGCCTCTGGGGGCGGCCATTTTGAAACCCCACTGCCAAGCTTCTATTGCCATGCACAGAAAATGGCGCTTGCAAGCTCCTAAAATCAAGACACCTGCCTTCCAGGAAAATAGATGCCACACATGCTGGGGGTGCTGCCATCACCTTTTAATCTTTTGTGATCTGCATCAACCCCCATTTGCACAACTTCTAACTACTTTGCCATGATCCCTTTAGATGTTGCAAAAACGTGTGGAATTGGAGCAAAATGCTGTAAAAATCAAGCTGGCATAACCTACTTTGACAGGTTCCACTTAGAAGGCTAGTGGAGGGGGGGGGGGGCACTGGCACAATAGGTTGGATGTAGGGAACTTAAATGTTCTCCATGAAGCAAGTCTTACACCCAGGTAGACACTTCCCCTAGATGTAGACCTTTCATTCCAAAGCAAAAGTTTGACTTTTAACAGGATTAATAAAGACTGGTGTTTAGCAGACAGGGGCAAGCAGCCCAGGCTGATTCTACTTTGCATTGATAAAGCTGGGGGTGGGGACGTCTAGATTAAGACTTGCCCTGCCGCTATTATGCTCCAAAAACATATCTGTATGCAGGACTAAAGAAGACAGCCCTGTAATCCCATGCAAAAGAACATGATGCATGATTTTTGTGCTTTTAGCATTATGGTCTGCAATGCGCTTTAAATCTTCCCTAAGCCCAACTTGCTTGGCACGGGCCATTACCCCTCCTGGGGTTTCCATGAACCCAGAGATGACTGCCCCAGTGCACAACATCTCCCGCTGCCTCCTGGAAGAGCTGCAGAGCTGGAATGAGCAGTGAGACAGCCACAGCTGCCAGCAGAACAGGGCCCTTTATGATGTCATGGTGCCAGTTTCCAAGGCATCCCACTGTGACCTGCACAGTGTTCCGTGGGATGCAAACTAGCCTCATGCTTTCTTCTGCGGGCAGCCATTTTGTATTTTTCTGCCTCTGGGGGCGGCCATTTTGAAACCCCACTGCCAAGCTTCTATTGCCATGCACAGAAAATGGCGCTTGCAAGCTCCTAAAATCAAGACACCTGCCTTCCAGGAAAATAGATGCCACACATGCTGGGGGTGCTGCCATCACCTTTTAATCTTTTGTGATCTGCATCAACCCCCATTTGCACAACTTCTAACTACTTTGCCATGATCCCTTTAGATGTTGCAAAAACGTGTGGAATTGGAGCAAAATGCTGTAAAAATCAAGCTGGCATAACCTACTTTGACAGGTTCCACTTAGAAGGCTAGTGGAGGGGGGGGGGGCACTGGCACAATAGGTTGGATGTAGGGAACTTAAATGTTCTCCATGAAGCAAGTCTTACACCCAGGTAGACACTTCCCCTAGATGTAGACCTTTCATTCCAAAGCAAAAGTTTGACTTTTAACAGGATTAATAAAGACTGGTGTTTAGCAGACAGGGGCAAGCAGCCCAGGCTGATTCTACTTTGCATTGATAAAGCTGGGGGTGGGGACGTCTAGATTAAGACTTGCCCTGCCGCTATTATGCTCCAAAAACATATCTGTATGCAGGACTAAAGAAGACAGCCCTGTAATCCCATGCAAAAGAACATGATGCATGATTTTTGTGCTTTTAGCATTATGGTCTGCTATGCGCTTTAAATCTTCCCTAAGCCCAACTTGCTTGGCACGGGCCATTACCCCTCCTGGGGTTTCCATGAACCCAGAGATGACTGCCCCAGTGCACAACATCTCCCGCTGCCTCCTGGAAGAGCTGCAGAGCTGGAATGAGCAGTGAGACAGCCACAGCTGCCAGCAGAACAGGGCCCTTTATGATGTCATGGTGCCAGTTTTCAAGGCATCCCACTGTGACCTGCACAGTGTTCCGTGGGATGCAAACTAGCCTCATGCTTTCTTCTGCGGGCAGCCATTTTGTATTTTTCTGCCTCTGGGGGCGGCCATTTTGAAACCCCACTGCCAAGCTTCTATTGCCATGCACAGAAAATGGCGCTTGCAAGCTCCTAAAATCAAGACACCTGCCTTCCAGGAAAATAGATGCCACACATGCTGGGGGTGCTGCCATCACCTTTTAATCTTTTGTGATCTGCATCAACCCCCATTTGCACAACTTCTAACTACTTTGCCATGATCCCTTTAGATGTTGCAAAAACGTGTGGAATTGGAGCAAAATGCTGTAAAAATCAAGCTGGCATAACCTACTTTGACAGGTTCCACTTAGAAGGCTAGGGGAGGGGGGGGGGGGGCACTGGCACAATAGGTTGGATGTAGGGAACTTAAATGTTCTCCATGAAGCAAGTCTTACACCCAGGTAGACACTTCCCCTAGATGTAGACCTTTCATTCCAAAGCAAAAGTTTGACTTTTAACAGGATTAATAAAGACTGGTGTTTAGCAGACAGGGGCAAGCAGCCCAGGCTGATTCTACTTTGCATTGATAAAGCTGGGGGTGGGGACGTCTAGATTAAGACTTGCCCTGCCGCTATTATGCTCCAAAAACATATCTGTATGCAGGACTAAAGAAGACAGCCCTGTAATCCCATGCAAAAGAACATGATGCATGATTTTTGTGCTTTTAGCATTATGGTCTGCTATGCGCTTTAAATCTTCCCTAAGCCCAACTTGCTTGGCACGGGCCATTACCCCTCCTGGGGTTTCCATGAACCCAGAGATGACTGCCCCAGTGCACAACATCTCCCGCTGCCTCCTGGAAGAGCTGCAGAGCTGGAATGAGCAGTGAGACAGCCACAGCTGCCAGCAGAACAGGGCCCTTTATGATGTCATGGTGCCAGTTTCCAAGGCATCCCACTGTGACCTGCACAGTGTTCCGTGGGATGCAAACTAGCCTCATGCTTTCTTCTGCGGGCAGCCATTTTGTATTTTTCTGCCTCTGGGGGCGGCCATTTTGAAACCCCACTGCCAAGCTTCTATTGCCATGCACAGAAAATGGCGCTTGCAAGCTCCTAAAATCAAGACACCTGCCTTCCAGGAAAATAGATGCCACACATGCTGGGGGTGCTGCCATCACCTTTTAATCTTTTGTGATCTGCATCAACCCCCATTTGCACAACTTCTAACTACTTTGCCATGATCCCTTTAGATGTTGCAAAAACGTGTGGAATTGGAGCAAAATGCTGTAAAAATCAAGCTGGCATAACCTACTTTGACAGGTTCCACTTAGAAGGCTAGGGGAGGGGGGGGGCACTGGCACAATAGGTTGGATGTAGGGAACTTAAATGTTCTCCATGAAGCAAGTCTTACACCCAGGTAGACACTTCCCCTAGATGTAGACCTTTCATTCCAAAGCAAAAGTTTGACTTTTAACAGGATTAATAAAGACTGGTGTTTAGCAGACAGGGGCAAGCAGCCCAGGCTGATTCTACTTTGCATTGATAAAGCTGGGGGTGGGGACGTCTAGATTAAGACTTGCCCTGCCGCTATTATGCTCCAAAAACATATCTGTATGCAGGACTAAAGAAGACAGCCCTGTAATCCCATGCAAAAGAACATGATGCATGATTTTTGTGCTTTTAGCATTATGGTCTGCTATGCGCTTTAAATCTTCCCTAAGCCCAACTTGCTTGGCACGGGCCATTACCCCTCCTGGGGTTTCCATGAACCCAGAGATGACTGCCCCAGTGCACAACATCTCCCGCTGCCTCCTGGAAGAGCTGCAGAGCTGGAATGAGCAGTGAGACAGCCACAGCTGCCAGCAGAACAGGGCCCTTTATGATGTCATGGTGCCAGTTTCCAAGGCATCCCACTGTGACCTGCACAGTGTTCCGTGGGATGCAAACTAGCCTCATGCTTCCTTCTGCGGGCAGCCATTTTGTATTTTTCTGCCTCTGGGGGCGGCCATTTTGAAACCCCACTGCCAAGCTTCTATTGCCATGCACAGAAAATGGCGCTTGCAAGCTCCTAAAATCAAGACACCTGCCTTCCAGGAAAATAGATGCCACACATGCTGGGGGTGCTGCCATCACCTTTTAATCTTTTGTGATCTGCATCAACCCCCATTTGCACAACTTCTAACTACTTTGCCATGATCCCTTTAGATGTTGCAAAAACGTGTGGAATTGGAGCAAAATGCTGTAAAAATCAAGCTGGCATAACCTACTTTGACAGGTTCCACTTAGAAGGCTAGTGGAGGGGGGGGGGCACTGGCACAATAGGTTGGATGTAGGGAACTTAAATGTTCTCCATGAAGCAAGTCTTACACCCAGGTAGACACTTCCCCTAGATGTAGACCTTTCATTCCAAAGCAAAAGTTTGACTTTTAACAGGATTAATAAAGACTGGTGTTTAGCAGACAGGGGCAAGCAGCCCAGGCTGATTCTACTTTGCATTGATAAAGCTGGGGGTGGGGACGTCTAGATTAAGACTTGCCCTGCCGCTATTATGCTCCAAAAACATATCTGTATGCAGGACTAAAGAAGACAGCCCTGTAATCCCATGCAAAAGAACATGATGCATGATTTTTGTGCTTTTAGCATTATGGTCTGCTATGCGCTTTAAATCTTCCCTAAGCCCAACTTGCTTGGCACGGGCCATTACCCCTCCTGGGGTTTCCATGAACCCAGAGATGACTGCCCCAGTGCACAACATCTCCCGCTGCCTCCTGGAAGAGCTGCAGAGCTGGAATGAGCAGTGAGACAGCCACAGCTGCCAGCAGAACAGGGCCCTTTATGATGTCATGGTGCCAGTTTCCAAGGCATCCCACTGTGACCTGCACAGTGTTCCGTGGGATGCAAACTAGCCTCATGCTTTCTTCTGCGGGCAGCCATTTTGTATTTTTCTGCCTCTGGGGGCGGCCATTTTGAAACCCCACTGCCAAGCTTCTATTGCCATGCACAGAAAATGGCGCTTGCAAGCTCCTAAAATCAAGACACCTGCCTTCCAGGAAAATAGATGCCACACATGCTGGGGGTGCTGCCATCACCTTTTAATCTTTTGTGATCTGCATCAACCCCCATTTGCACAACTTCTAACTACTTTGCCATGATCCCTTTAGATGTTGCAAAAACGTGTGGAATTGGAGCAAAATGCTGTAAAAATCAAGCTGGCATAACCTACTTTGACAGGTTCCACTTAGAAGGCTAGGGGAGGGGGGGGGCACTGGCACAATAGGTTGGATGTAGGGAACTTAAATGTTCTCCATGAAGCAAGTCTTACACCCAGGTAGACACTTCCCCTAGATGTAGACCTTTCATTCCAAAGCAAAAGTTTGACTTTTAACAGGATTAATAAAGACTGGTGTTTAGCAGACAGGGGCAAGCAGCCCAGGCTGATTCTACTTTGCATTGATAAAGCTGGGGGTGGGGACGTCTAGATTAAGACTTGCCCTGCCGCTATTATGCTCCAAAAACATATCTGTATGCAGGACTAAAGAAGACAGCCCTGTAATCCCATGCAAAAGAACATGATGCATGATTTTTGTGCTTTTAGCATTATGGTCTGCTATGCGCTTTAAATCTTCCCTAAGCCCAACTTGCTTGGCACGGGCCATTACCCCTCCTGGGGTTTCCATGAACCCAGAGATGACTGCCCCAGTGCACAACATCTCCCGCTGCCTCCTGGAAGAGCTGCAGAGCTGGAATGAGCAGTGAGACAGCCACAGCTGCCAGCAGAACAGGGCCCTTTATGATGTCATGGTGCCAGTTTCCAAGGCATCCCACTGTGACCTGCACAGTGTTCCGTGGGATGCAAACTAGCCTCATGCTTCCTTCTGCGGGCAGCCATTTTGTATTTTTCTGCCTCTGGGGGCGGCCATTTTGAAACCCCACTGCCAAGCTTCTATTGCCATGCACAGAAAATGGCGCTTGCAAGCTCCTAAAATCAAGACACCTGCCTTCCAGGAAAATAGATGCCACACATGCTGGGGGTGCTGCCATCACCTTTTAATCTTTTGTGATCTGCATCAACCCCCATTTGCACAACTTCTAACTACTTTGCCATGATCCCTTTAGATGTTGCAAAAACGTGTGGAATTGGAGCAAAATGCTGTAAAAATCAAGCTGGCATAACCTACTTTGACAGGTTCCACTTAGAAGGCTAGTGGAGGGGGGGGGGCACTGGCACAATAGGTTGGATGTAGGGAACTTAAATGTTCTCCATGAAGCAAGTCTTACACCCAGGTAGACACTTCCCCTAGATGTAGACCTTTCATTCCAAAGCAAAAGTTTGACTTTTAACAGGATTAATAAAGACTGGTGTTTAGCAGACAGGGGCAAGCAGCCCAGGCTGATTCTACTTTGCATTGATAAAGCTGGGGGTGGGGACGTCTAGATTAAGACTTGCCCTGCCGCTATTATGCTCCAAAAACATATCTGTATGCAGGACTAAAGAAGACAGCCCTGTAATCCCATGCAAAAGAACATGATGCATGATTTTTGTGCTTTTAGCATTATGGTCTGCTATGCGCTTTAAATCTTCCCTAAGCCCAACTTGCTTGGCACGGGCCATTACCCCTCCTGGGGTTTCCATGAACCCAGAGATGACTGCCCCAGTGCACAACATCTCCCGCTGCCTCCTGGAAGAGCTGCAGAGCTGGAATGAGCAGTGAGACAGCCACAGCTGCCAGCAGAACAGGGCCCTTTATGATGTCATGGTGCCAGTTTCCAAGGCATCCCACTGTGACCTGCACAGTGTTCCGTGGGATGCAAACTAGCCTCATGCTTTCTTCTGCGGGCAGCCATTTTGTATTTTTCTGCCTCTGGGGGCGGCCATTTTGAAACCCCACTGCCAAGCTTCTATTGCCATGCACAGAAAATGGCGCTTGCAAGCTCCTAAAATCAAGACACCTGCCTTCCAGGAAAATAGATGCCACACATGCTGGGGGTGCTGCCATCACCTTTTAATCTTTTGTGATCTGCATCAACCCCCATTTGCACAACTTCTAACTACTTTGCCATGATCCCTTTAGATGTTGCAAAAACGTGTGGAATTGGAGCAAAATGCTGTAAAAATCAAGCTGGCATAACCTACTTTGACAGGTTCCACTTAGAAGGCTAGTGGAGGGGGGGGGGCACTGGCACAATAGGTTGGATGTAGGGAACTTAAATGTTCTCCATGAAGCAAGTCTTACACCCAGGTAGACACTTCCCCTAGATGTAGACCTTTCATTCCAAAGCAAAAGTTTGACTTTTAACAGGATTAATAAAGACTGGTGTTTAGCAGACAGGGGCAAGCAGCCCAGGCTGATTCTACTTTGCATTGATAAAGCTGGGGGTGGGGACGTCTAGATTAAGACTTGCCCTGCCGCTATTATGCTCCAAAAACATATCTGTATGCAGGACTAAAGAAGACAGCCCTGTAATCCCATGCAAAAGAACATGATGCATGATTTTTGTGCTTTTAGCATTATGGTCTGCTATGCGCTTTAAATCT
Organism: Engystomops pustulosus; assembly: GCF_040894005.1. NCBI lineage: Eukaryota > Metazoa > Chordata > Amphibia > Anura > Leptodactylidae > Engystomops > Engystomops pustulosus. The sequence continues at coordinate 49,930,273 of NC_092413.1, forward strand.
TCCCTAAGCCCAACTTGCTTGGCACGGGCCATTACCCCTCCTGGGGTTTCCATGAACCCAGAGATGACTGCCCCAGTGCACAACATCTCCCGCTGCCTCCTGGAAGAGCTGCAGAGCTGGAATGAGCAGTGAGACAGCCACAGCTGCCAGCAGAACAGGGCCCTTTATGATGTCATGGTGCCAGTTTCCAAGGCATCCCACTGTGACCTGCACAGTGTTCCGTGGGATGCAAACTAGCCTCATGCTTTCTTCTGCGGGCAGCCATTTTGTATTTTTCTGCCTCTGGGGGCGGCCATTTTGAAACCCCACTGCCAAGCTTCTATTGCCATGCACAGAAAATGGCGCTTGCAAGCTCCTAAAATCAAGACACCTGCCTTCCAGGAAAATAGATGCCACACATGCTGGGGGTGCTGCCATCACCTTTTAATCTTTTGTGATCTGCATCAACCCCCATTTGCACAACTTCTAACTACTTTGCCATGATCCCTTTAGATGTTGCAAAAACGTGTGGAATTGGAGCAAAATGCTGTAAAAATCAAGCTGCCATAACCTACTTTGACAGGTTCCACTTAGAAGGCTAGGGGAGGGGGGGGGGGGGCACTGGCACAATAGGTTGGATGTAGGGAACTTAAATGTTCTCCATGAAGCAAGTCTTACACCCAGGTAGACACTTCCCCTAGATGTAGACCTTTCATTCCAAAGCAAAAGTTTGACTTTTAACAGGATTAATAAAGACTGGTGTTTAGCAGACAGGGGCAAGCAGCCCAGGCTGATTCTACTTTGCATTGATAAAGCTGGGGGTGGGGACGTCTAGATTAAGACTTGCCCTGCCGCTATTATGCTCCAAAAACATATCTGTATGCAGGACTAAAGAAGACAGCCCTGTAATCCCATGCAAAAGAACATGATGCATGATTTTTGTGCTTTTAGCATTATGGTCTGCTATGCGCTTTAAATCTTCCCTAAGCCCAACTTGCTTGGCACGGGCCATTACCCCTCCTGGGGTTTCCATGAACCCAGAGATGACTGCCCCAGTGCACAACATCTCCCGCTGCCTCCTGGAAGAGCTGCAGAGCTGGAATGAGCAGTGAGACAGCCACAGCTGCCAGCAGAACAGGGCCCTTTATGATGTCATGGTGCCAGTTTCCAAGGCATCCCACTGTGACCTGCACAGTGTTCCGTGGGATGCAAACTAGCCTCATGCTTTCTTCTGCGGGCAGCCATTTTGTATTTTTCTGCCTCTGGGGGCGGCCATTTTGAAACCCCACTGCCAAGCTTCTATTGCCATGCACAGAAAATGGCGCTTGCAAGCTCCTAAAATCAAGACACCTGCCTTCCAGGAAAATAGATGCCACACATGCTGGGGGTGCTGCCATCACCTTTTAATCTTTTGTGATCTGCATCAACCCCCATTTGCACAACTTCTAACTACTTTGCCATGATCCCTTTAGATGTTGCAAAAACGTGTGGAATTGGAGCAAAATGCCGTAAAAATCAAGCTGGCATAACCTACTTTGACAGGTTCCACTTAGAAGGCTAGTGGAGGGGGGGGGGCACTGGCACAATAGGTTGGATGTAGGGAACTTAAATGTTCTCCATGAAGCAAGTCTTACACCCAGGTAGACACTTCCCCTAGATGTAGACCTTTCATTCCAAAGCAAAAGTTTGACTTTTAACAGGATTAATAAAGACTGGTGTTTAGCAGACAGGGGCAAGCAGCCCAGGCTGATTCTACTTTGCATTGATAAAGCTGGGGGTGGGGACGTCTAGATTAAGACTTGCCCTGCCGCTATTATGCTCCAAAAACATATCTGTATGCAGGACTAAAGAAGACAGCCCTGTAATCCCATGCAAAAGAACATGATGCATGATTTTTGTGCTTTTAGCATTATGGTCTGCTATGCGCTTTAAATCTTCCCTAAGCCCAACTTGCTTGGCACGGGCCATTACCCCTCCTGGGGTTTCCATGAACCCAGAGATGACTGCCCCAGTGCACAACATCTCCCGCTGCCTCCTGGAAGAGCTGCAGAGCTGGAATGAGCAGTGAGACAGCCACAGCTGCCAGCAGAACAGGGCCCTTTATGATGTCATGGTGCCAGTTTCCAAGGCATCCCACTGTGACCTGCACAGTGTTCCGTGGGATGCAAACTAGCCTCATGCTTTCTTCTGCGGGCAGCCATTTTGTATTTTTCTGCCTCTGGGGGCGGCCATTTTGAAACCCCACTGCCAAGCTTCTATTGCCATGCACAGAAAATGGCGCTTGCAAGCTCCTAAAATCAAGACACCTGCCTTCCAGGAAAATAGATGCCACACATGCTGGGGGTGCTGCCATCACCTTTTAATCTTTTGTGATCTGCATCAACCCCCATTTGCACAACTTCTAACTACTTTGCCATGATCCCTTTAGATGTTGCAAAAACGTGTGGAATTGGAGCAAAATGCTGTAAAAATCAAGCTGGCATAACCTACTTTGACAGGTTCCACTTAGAAGGCTAGTGGAGGGGGGGGGGCACTGGCACAATAGGTTGGATGTAGGGAACTTAAATGTTCTCCATGAAGCAAGTCTTACACCCAGGTAGACACTTCCCCTAGATGTAGACCTTTCATTCCAAAGCAAAAGTTTGACTTTTAACAGGATTAATAAAGACTGGTGTTTAGCAGACAGGGGCAAGCAGCCCAGGCTGATTCTACTTTGCATTGATAAAGCTGGGGGTGGGGACGTCTAGATTAAGACTTGCCCTGCCGCTATTATGCTCCAAAAACATATCTGTATGCAGGACTAAAGAAGACAGCCCTGTAATCCCATGCAAAAGAACATGATGCATGATTTTTGTGCTTTTAGCATTATGGTCTGCTATGCGCTTTAAATCTTCCCTAAGCCCAACTTGCTTGGCACGGGCCATTACCCCTCCTGGGGTTTCCATGAACCCAGAGATGACTGCCCCAGTGCACAACATCTCCCGCTGCCTCCTGGAAGAGCTGCAGAGCTGGAATGAGCAGTGAGACAGCCACAGCTGCCAGCAGAACAGGGCCCTTTATGATGTCATGGTGCCAGTTTCCAAGGCATCCCACTGTGACCTGCACAGTGTTCCGTGGGATGCAAACTAGCTTCATGCTTTCTTCTGCGGGCAGCCATTTTGTATTTTTCTGCCTCTGGGGGCGGCCATTTTGAAACCCCACTGCCAAGCTTCTATTGCCATGCACAGAAAATGGCGCTTGCAAGCTCCTAAAATCAAGACACCTGCCTTCCAGGAAAATAGATGCCACACATGCTGGGGGTGCTGCCATCACCTTTTAATCTTTTGTGATCTGCATCAACCCCCATTTGCACAACTTCTAACTACTTTGCCATGATCCCTTTAGATGTTGCAAAAACGTGTGGAATTGGAGCAAAATGCTGTAAAAATCAAGCTGGCATAACCTACTTTGACAGGTTCCACTTAGAAGGCTAGTGGAGGGGGGGGGGGGCACTGGCACAATAGGTTGGATGTAGGGAACTTAAATGTTCTCCATGAAGCAAGTCTTACACCCAGGTAGACACTTCCCCTAGATGTAGACCTTTCATTCCAAAGCAAAAGTTTGACTTTTAACAGGATTAATAAAGACTGGTGTTTAGCAGACAGGGGCAAGCAGCCCAGGCTGATTCTACTTTGCATTGATAAAGCTGGGGGTGGGGACGTCTAGATTAAGACTTGCCCTGCCGCTATTATGCTCCAAAAACATATCTGTATGCAGGACTAAAGAAGACAGCCCTGTAATCCCATGCAAAAGAACATGATGCATGATTTTTGTGCTTTTAGCATTATGGTCTGCTATGCGCTTTAAATCTTCCCTAAGCCCAACTTGCTTGGCACGGGCCATTACCCCTCCTGGGGTTTCCATGAACCCAGAGATGACTGCCCCAGTGCACAACATCTCCCGCTGCCTCCTGGAAGAGCTGCAGAGCTGGAATGAGCAGTGAGACAGCCACAGCTGCCAGCAGAACAGGGCCCTTTATGATGTCATGGTGCCAGTTTCCAAGGCATCCCACTGTGACCTGCACAGTGTTCCGTGGGATGCAAACTAGCCTCATGCTTTCTTCTGCGGGCAGCCATTTTGTATTTTTCTGCCTCTGGGGGCGGCCATTTTGAAACCCCACTGCCAAGCTTCTATTGCCATGCACAGAAAATGGCGCTTGCAAGCTCCTAAAATCAAGACACCTGCCTTCCAGGAAAATAGATGCCACACATGCTGGGGGTGCTGCCATCACCTTTTAATCTTTTGTGATCTGCATCAACCCCCATTTGCACAACTTCTAACTACTTTGCCATGATCCCTTTAGATGTTGCAAAAACGTGTGGAATTGGAGCAAAATGCTGTAAAAATCAAGCTGGCATAACCTACTTTGACAGGTTCCACTTAGAAGGCTAGTGGAGGGGGGCACTGGCACAATAGGTTGGATGTAGGGAACTTAAATGTTCTCCATGAAGCAAGTCTTACACCCAGGTAGACACTTCCCCTAGATGTAGACCTTTAATTCCAAAGCAAAAGTTTGACTTTTAACAGGATTAATAAAGACTGGTGTTTAGCAGACAGGGGCAAGCAGCCCAGGCTGATTCTACTTTGCATTGATAAAGCTGGGGGTGGGGACGTCTAGATTAAGACTTGCCCTGCCGCTATTATGCTCCAAAAACATATCTGTATGCAGGACTAAAGAAGACAGCCCTGTAATCCCATGCAAAAGAACATGATGCATGATTTTTGTGCTTTTAGCATTATGGTCTGCTATGCGCTTTAAATCTTCCCTAAGCCCAACTTGCTTGGCACGGGCCATTACCCCTCCTGGGGTTTCCATGAACCCAGAGATGACTGCCCCAGTGCACAACATCTCCCGCTGCCTCCTGGAAGAGCTGCAGAGCTGGAATGAGCAGTGAGACAGCCACAGCTGCCAGCAGAACAGGGCCCTTTATGATGTCATGGTGCCAGTTTCCAAGGCATCCCACTGTGACCTGCACAGTGTTCCGTGGGATGCAAACTAGCTTCATGCTTTCTTCTGCGGGCAGCCATTTTGTATTTTTCTGCCTCTGGGGGCGGCCATTTTGAAACCCCACTGCCAAGCTTCTATTGCCATGCACAGAAAATGGCGCTTGCAAGCTCCTAAAATCAAGACACCTGCCTTCCAGGAAAATAGATGCCACACATGCTGGGGGTGCTGCCATCACCTTTTAATCTTTTGTGATCTGCATCAACCCCCATTTGCACAACTTCTAACTACTTTGCCATGATCCCTTTAGATGTTGCAAAAACGTGTGGAATTGGAGCAAAATGCTGTAAAAATCAAGCTGGCATAACCTACTTTGACAGGTTCCACTTAGAAGGCTAGTGGAGGGGGGGGGGGGCACTGGCACAATAGGTTGGATGTAGGGAACTTAAATGTTCTCCATGAAGCAAGTCTTACACCCAGGTAGACACTTCCCCTAGATGTAGACCTTTCATTCCAAAGCAAAAGTTTGACTTTTAACAGGATTAATAAAGACTGGTGTTTAGCAGACAGGGGCAAGCAGCCCAGGCTGATTCTACTTTGCATTGATAAAGCTGGGGGTGGGGACGTCTAGATTAAGACTTGCCCTGCCGCTATTATGCTCCAAAAACATATCTGTATGCAGGACTAAAGAAGACAGCCCTGTAATCCCATGCAAAAGAACATGATGCATGATTTTTGTGCTTTTAGCATTATGGTCTGCTATGCGCTTTAAATCTTCCCTAAGCCCAACTTGCTTGGCACGGGCCATTACCCCTCCTGGGGTTTCCATGAACCCAGAGATGACTGCCCCAGTGCACAACATCTCCCGCTGCCTCCTGGAAGAGCTGCAGAGCTGGAATGAGCAGTGAGACAGCCACAGCTGCCAGCAGAACAGGGCCCTTTATGATGTCATGGTGCCAGTTTCCAAGGCATCCCACTGTGACCTGCACAGTGTTCCGTGGGATGCAAACTAGCCTCATGCTTTCTTCTGCGGGCAGCCATTTTGTATTTTTCTGCCTCTGGGGGCGGCCATTTTGAAACCCCACTGCCAAGCTTCTATTGCCATGCACAGAAAATGGCGCTTGCAAGCTCCTAAAATCAAGACACCTGCCTTCCAGGAAAATAGATGCCACACATGCTGGGGGTGCTGCCATCACCTTTTAATCTTTTGTGATCTGCATCAACCCCCATTTGCACAACTTCTAACTACTTTGCCATGATCCCTTTAGATGTTGCAAAAACGTGTGGAATTGGAGCAAAATGCTGTAAAAATCAAGCTGGCATAACCTACTTTGACAGGTTCCACTTAGAAGGCTAGGGGAGGGGGGGGGGCACTGGCACAATAGGTTGGATGTAGGGAACTTAAATGTTCTCCATGAAGCAAGTCTTACACCCAGGTAGACACTTCCCCTAGATGTAGACCTTTCATTCCAAAGCAAAAGTTTGACTTTTAACAGGATTAATAAAGACTGGTGTTTAGCAGACAGGGGCAAGCAGCCCAGGCTGATTCTACTTTGCATTGATAAAGCTGGGGGTGGGGACGTCTAGATTAAGACTTGCCCTGCCGCTATTATGCTCCAAAAACATATCTGTATGCAGGACTAAAGAAGACAGCCCTGTAATCCCATGCAAAAGAACATGATGCATGATTTTTGTGCTTTTAGCATTATGGTCTGCTATGCGCTTTAAATCTTCCCTAAGCCCAACTTGCTTGGCACGGGCCATTACCCCTCCTGGGGTTTCCATGAACCCAGAGATGACTGCCCCAGTGCACAACATCTCCCGCTGCCTCCTGGAAGAGCTGCAGAGCTGGAATGAGCAGTGAGACAGCCACAGCTGCCAGCAGAACAGGGCCCTTTATGATGTCATGGTGCCAGTTTCCAAGGCATCCCACTGTGACCTGCACAGTGTTCCGTGGGATGCAAACTAGCTTCATGCTTTCTTCTGCGGGCAGCCATTTTGTATTTTTCTGCCTCTGGGGGCGGCCATTTTGAAACCCCACTGCCAAGCTTCTATTGCCATGCACAGAAAATGGCGCTTGCAAGCTCCTAAAATCAAGACACCTGCCTTCCAGGAAAATAGATGCCACACATGCTGGGGGTGCTGCCATCACCTTTTAATCTTTTGTGATCTGCATCAACCCCCATTTGCACAACTTCTAACTACTTTGCCATGATCCCTTTAGATGTTGCAAAAACGTGTGGAATTGGAGCAAAATGCTGTAAAAATCAAGCTGGCATAACCTACTTTGACAGGTTCCACTTAGAAGGCTAGTGGAGGGGGGGGGGGGGCACTGGCACAATAGGTTGGATGTAGGGAACTTAAATGTTCTCCATGAAGCAAGTCTTACACCCAGGTAGACACTTCCCCTAGATGTAGACCTTTCATTCCAAAGCAAAAGTTTGACTTTTAACAGGATTAATAAAGACTGGTGTTTAGCAGACAGGGGCAAGCAGCCCAGGCTGATTCTACTTTGCATTGATAAAGCTGGGGGTGGGGACGTCTAGATTAAGACTTGCCCTGCCGCTATTATGCTCCAAAAACATATCTGTATGCAGGACTAAAGAAGACAGCCCTGTAATCCCATGCAAAAGAACATGATGCATGATTTTTGTGCTTTTAGCATTATGGTCTGCTATGCGCTTTAAATCTTCCCTAAGCCCAACTTGCTTGGCACGGGCCATTACCCCTCCTGGGGTTTCCATGAACCCAGAGATGACTGCCCCAGTGCACAACATCTCCCGCTGCCTCCTGGAAGAGCTGCAGAGCTGGAATGAGCAGTGAGACAGCCACAGCTGCCAGCAGAACAGGGCCCTTTATGATGTCATGGTGCCAGTTTCCAAGGCATCCCACTGTGACCTGCACAGTGTTCCGTGGGATGCAAACTAGCCTCATGCTTTCTTCTGCGGGCAGCCATTTTGTATTTTTCTGCCTCTGGGGGCGGCCATTTTGAAACCCCACTGCCAAGCTTCTATTGCCATGCACAGAAAATGGCGCTTGCAAGCTCCTAAAATCAAGACACCTGCCTTCCAGGAAAATAGATGCCACACATGCTGGGGGTGCTGCCATCACCTTTTAATCTTTTGTGATCTGCATCAACCCCCATTTGCACAACTTCTAACTACTTTGCCATGATCCCTTTAGATGTTGCAAAAACGTGTGGAATTGGAGCAAAATGCTGTAAAAATCAAGCTGGCATAACCTACTTTGACAGGTTCCACTTAGAAGGCTAGGGGAGGGGGGGGGGCACTGGCACAATAGGTTGGATGTAGGGAACTTAAATGTTCTCCATGAAGCAAGTCTTACACCCAGGTAGACACTTCCCCTAGATGTAGACCTTTCATTCCAAAGCAAAAGTTTGACTTTTAACAGGATTAATAAAGACTGGTGTTTAGCAGACAGGGGCAAGCAGCCCAGGCTGATTCTACTTTGCATTGATAAAGCTGGGGGTGGGGACGTCTAGATTAAGACTTGCCCTGCCGCTATTATGCTCCAAAAACATATCTGTATGCAGGACTAAAGAAGACAGCCCTGTAATCCCATGCAAAAGAACATGATGCATGATTTTTGTGCTTTTAGCATTATGGTCTGCTATGCGCTTTAAATCTTCCCTAAGCCCAACTTGCTTGGCACGGGCCATTACCCCTCCTGGGGTTTCCATGAACCCAGAGATGACTGCCCCAGTGCACAACATCTCCCGCTGCCTCCTGGAAGAGCTGCAGAGCTGGAATGAGCAGTGAGACAGCCACAGCTGCCAGCAGAACAGGGCCCTTTATGATGTCATGGTGCCAGTTTCCAAGGCATCCCACTGTGACCTGCACAGTGTTCCGTGGGATGCAAACTAGCTTCATGCTTTCTTCTGCGGGCAGCCATTTTGTATTTTTCTGCCTCTGGGGGCGGCCATTTTGAAACCCCACTGCCAAGCTTCTATTGCCATGCACAGAAAATGGCGCTTGCAAGCTCCTAAAATCAAGACACCTGCCTTCCAGGAAAATAGATGCCACACATGCTGGGGGTGCTGCCATCACCTTTTAATCTTTTGTGATCTGCATCAACCCCCATTTGCACAACTTCTAACTACTTTGCCATGATCCCTTTAGATGTTGCAAAAACGTGTGGAATTGGAGCAAAATGCTGTAAAAATCAAGCTGGCATAACCTACTTTGACAGGTTCCACTTAGAAGGCTAGTGGAGGGGGGGGGGGGGCACTGGCACAATAGGTTGGATGTAGGGAACTTAAATGTTCTCCATGAAGCAAGTCTTACACCCAGGTAGACACTTCCCCTAGATGTAGACCTTTCATTCCAAAGCAAAAGTTTGACTTTTAACAGGATTAATAAAGACTGGTGTTTAGCAGACAGGGGCAAGCAGCCCAGGCTGATTCTACTTTGCATTGATAAAGCTGGGGGTGGGGACGTCTAGATTAAGACTTGCCCTGCCGCTATTATGCTCCAAAAACATATCTGTATGCAGGACTAAAGAAGACAGCCCTGTAATCCCATGCAAAAGAACATGATGCATGATTTTTGTGCTTTTAGCATTATGGTCTGCTATGCGCTTTAAATCTTCCCTAAGCCCAACTTGCTTGGCACGGGCCATTACCCCTCCTGGGGTTTCCATGAACCCAGAGATGACTGCCCCAGTGCACAACATCTCCCGCTGCCTCCTGGAAGAGCTGCAGAGCTGGAATGAGCAGTGAGACAGCCACAGCTGCCAGCAGAACAGGGCCCTTTATGATGTCATGGTGCCAGTTTCCAAGGCATCCCACTGTGACCTGCACAGTGTTCCGTGGGATGCAAACTAGCTTCATGCTTTCTTCTGCGGGCAGCCATTTTGTATTTTTCTGCCTCTGGGGGCGGCCATTTTGAAACCCCACTGCCAAGCTTCTATTGCCATGCACAGAAAATGGCGCTTGCAAGCTCCTAAAATCAAGACACCTGCCTTCCAGGAAAATAGATGCCACACATGCTGGGGGTGCTGCCATCACCTTTTAATCTTTTGTGATCTGCATCAACCCCCATTTGCACAACTTCTAACTACTTTGCCATGATCCCTTTAGATGTTGCAAAAACGTGTGGAATTGGAGCAAAATGCTGTAAAAATCAAGCTGGCATAACCTACTTTGACAGGTTCCACTTAGAAGGCTAGTGGAGGGGGGGGGGGGGGGCACTGGCACAATAGGTTGGATGTAGGGAACTTAAATGTTCTCCATGAAGCAAGTCTTACACCCAGGTAGACACTTCCCCTAGATGTAGACCTTTCATTCCAAAGCAAAAGTTTGACTTTTAACAGGATTAATAAAGACTGGTGTTTAGCAGACAGGGGCAAGCAGCCCAGGCTGATTCTACTTTGCATTGATAAAGCTGGGGGTGGGGACGTCTAGATTAAGACTTGCCCTGCCGCTATTATGCTCCAAAAACATATCTGTATGCAGGACTAAAGAAGACAGCCCTGTAATCCCATGCAAAAGAACATGATGCATGATTTTTGTGCTTTTAGCATTATGGTCTGCTATGCGCTTTAAATCTTCCCTAAGCCCAACTTGCTTGGCACGGGCCATTACCCCTCCTGGGGTTTCCATGAACCCAGAGATGACTGCCCCAGTGCACAACATCTCCCGCTGCCTCCTGGAAGAGCTGCAGAGCTGGAATGAGCAGTGAGACAGCCACAGCTGCCAGCAGAACAGGGCCCTTTATGATGTCATGGTGCCAGTTTCCAAGGCATCCCACTGTGACCTGCACAGTGTTCCGTGGGATGCAAACTAGCCTCATGCTTTCTTCTGCGGGCAGCCATTTTGTATTTTTCTGCCTCTGGGGGCGGCCATTTTGAAACCCCACTGCCAAGCTTCTATTGCCATGCACAGAAAATGGCGCTTGCAAGCTCCTAAAATCAAGACACCTGCCTTCCAGGAAAATAGATGCCACACATGCTGGGGGTGCTGCCATCACCTTTTAATCTTTTGTGATCTGCATCAACCCCCATTTGCACAACTTCTAACTACTTTGCCATGATCCCTTTAGATTTTGCAAAAACGTGTGGAATTGGAGCAAAATGCTGTAAAAATCAAGCTGGCATAACCTACTTTGACAGGTTCCACTTAGAAGGCTAGTGGAGGGGGGGGGGGGGGGCACTGGCACAATAGGTTGGATGTAGGGAACTTAAATGTTCTCCATGAAGCAAGTCTTACACCCAGGTAGACACTTCCCCTAGATGTAGACCTTTCATTCCAAAGCAAAAGTTTGACTTTTAACAGGATTAATAAAGACTGGTGTTTAGCAGACAGGGGCAAGCAGCCCAGGCTGATTCTACTTTGCATTGATAAAGCTGGGGGTGGGGACGTCTAGATTAAGACTTGCCCTGCCGCTATTATGCTCCAAAAACATATCTGTATGCAGGACTAAAGAAGACAGCCCTGTAATCCCATGCAAAAGAACATGATGCATGATTTTTGTGCTTTTAGCATTATGGTCTGCTATGCGCTTTAAATCTTCCCTAAGCCCAACTTGCTTGGCACGGGCCATTACCCCTCCTGGGGTTTCCATGAACCCAGAGATGACTGCCCCAGTGCACAACATCTCCCGCTGCCTCCTGGAAGAGCTGCAGAGCTGGAATGAGCAGTGAGACAGCCACAGCTGCCAGCAGAACAGGGCCCTTTATGATGTCATGGTGCCAGTTTCCAAGGCATCCCACTGTGACCTGCACAGTGTTCCGTGGGATGCAAACTAGCCTCATGCTTTCTTCTGCGGGCAGCCATTTTGTATTTTTCTGCCTCTGGGGGCGGCCATTTTGAAACCCCACTGCCAAGCTTCTATTGCCATGCACAGAAAATGGCGCTTGCAAGCTCCTAAAATCAAGACACCTGCCTTCCAGGAAAATAGATGCCACACATGCTGGGGGTGCTGCCATCACCTTTTAATCTTTTGTGATCTGCATCAACCCCCATTTGCACAACTTCTAACTACTTTGCCATGATCCCTTTAGATGTTGCAAAAACGTGTGGAATTGGAGCAAAATGCTGTAAAAATCAAGCTGGCATAACCTACTTTGACAGGTTCCACTTAGAAGGCTAGTGGAGGGGGGGGGGGGCACTGGCACAATAGGTTGGATGTAGGGAACTTAAATGTTCTCCATGAAGCAAGTCTTACACCCAGGTAGACACTTCCCCTAGATGTAGACCTTTCATTCCAAAGCAAAAGTTTGACTTTTAACAGGATTAATAAAGACTGGTGTTTAGCAGACAGGGGCAAGCAGCCCAGGCTGATTCTACTTTGCATTGATAAAGCTGGGGGTGGGGACGTCTAGATTAAGACTTGCCCTGCCGCTATTATGCTCCAAAAACATATCTGTATGCAGGACTAAAGAAGACAGCCCTGTAATCCCATGCAAAAGAACATGATGCATGATTTTTGTGCTTTTAGCATTATGGTCTGCTATGCGCTTTAAATCTTCCCTAAGCCCAACTTGCTTGGCACGGGCCATTACCCCTCCTGGGGTTTCCATGAACCCAGAGATGACTGCCCCAGTGCACAACATCTCCCGCTGCCTCCTGGAAGAGCTGCAGAGCTGGAATGAGCAGTGAGACAGCCACAGCTGCCAGCAGAACAGGGCCCTTTATGATGTCATGGTGCCAGTTTCCAAGGCATCCCACTGTGACCTGCACAGTGTTCCGTGGGATGCAAACTAGCCTCATGCTTTCTTCTGCGGGCAGCCATTTTGTATTTTTCTGCCTCTGGGGGCGGCCATTTTGAAACCCCACTGCCAAGCTTCTATTGCCATGCACAGAAAATGGCGCTTGCAAGCTCCTAAAATCAAGACACCTGCCTTCCAGGAAAATAGATGCCACACATGCTGGGGGTGCTGCCATCACCTTTTAATCTTTTGTGATCTGCATCAACCCCCATTTGCACAACTTCTAACTACTTTGCCATGATCCCTTTAGATGTTGCAAAAACGTGTGGAATTGGAGCAAAATGCTGTAAAAATCAAGCTGGCATAACCTACTTTGACAGGTTCCACTTAGAAGGCTAGTGGAGGGGGGGGGGCACTGGCACAATAGGTTGGATGTAGGGAACTTAAATGTTCTCCATGAAGCAAGTCTTACACCCAGGTAGACACTTCCCCTAGATGTAGACCTTTCATTCCAAAGCAAAAGTTTGACTTTTAACAGGATTAATAAAGACTGGTGTTTAGCAGACAGGGGCAAGCAGCCCAGGCTGATTCTACTTTGCATTGATAAAGCTGGGGGTGGGGACGTCTAGATTAAGACTTGCCCTGCCGCTATTATGCTCCAAAAACATATCTGTATGCAGGACTAAAGAAGACAGCCCTGTAATCCCATGCAAAAGAACATGATGCATGATTTTTGTGCTTTTAGCATTATGGTCTGCTATGCGCTTTAAATCTTCCCTAAGCCCAACTTGCTTGGCACGGGCCATTACCCCTCCTGGGGTTTCCATGAACCCAGAGATGACTGCCCCAGTGCACAACATCTCCCGCTGCCTCCTGGAAGAGCTGCAGAGCTGGAATGAGCAGTGAGACAGCCACAGCTGCCAGCAGAACAGGGCCCTTTATGATGTCATGGTGCCAGTTTCCAAGGCATCCCACTGTGACCTGCACAGTGTTCCGTGGGATGCAAACTAGCCTCATGCTTTCTTCTGCGGGCAGCCATTTTGTATTTTTCTGCCTCTGGGGGCGGCCATTTTGAAACCCCACTGCCAAGCTTCTATTGCCATGCACAGAAAATGGCGCTTGCAAGCTCCTAAAATCAAGACACCTGCCTTCCAGGAAAATAGATGCCACACATGCTGGGGGTGCTGCCATCACCTTTTAATCTTTTGTGATCTGCATCAACCCCCATTTGCACAACTTCTAACTACTTTGCCATGATCCCTTTAGATGTTGCAAAAACGTGTGGAATTGGAGCAAAATGCTGTAAAAATCAAGCTGGCATAACCTACTTTGACAGGTTCCACTTAGAAGGCTAGTGGAGGGGGGGGGGGCACTGGCACAATAGGTTGGATGTAGGGAACTTAAATGTTCTCCATGAAGCAAGTCTTACACCCAGGTAGACACTTCCCCTAGATGTAGACCTTTCATTCCAAAGCAAAAGTTTGACTTTTAACAGGATTAATAAAGACTGGTGTTTAGCAGACAGGGGCAAGCAGCCCAGGCTGATTCTACTTTGCATTGATAAAGCTGGGGGTGGGGACGTCTAGATTAAGACTTGCCCTGCCGCTATTATGCTCCAAAAACATATCTGTATGCAGGACTAAAGAAGACAGCCCTGTAATCCCATGCAAAAGAACATGATGCATGATTTTTGTGCTTTTAGCATTATGGTCTGCTATGCGCTTTAAATCTTCCCTAAGCCCAACTTGCTTGGCACGGGCCATTACCCCTCCTGGGGTTTCCATGAACCCAGAGATGACTGCCCCAGTGCACAACATCTCCCGCTGCCTCCTGGAAGAGCTGCAGAGCTGGAATGAGCAGTGAGACAGCCACAGCTGCCAGCAGAACAGGGCCCTTTATGATGTCATGGTGCCAGTTTCCAAGGCATCCCACTGTGACCTGCACAGTGTTCCGTGGGATGCAAACTAGCCTCATGCTTTCTTCTGCGGGCAGCCATTTTGTATTTTTCTGCCTCTGGGGGCGGCCATTTTGAAACCCCACTGCCAAGCTTCTATTGCCATGCACAGAAAATGGCGCTTGCAAGCTCCTAAAATCAAGACACCTGCCTTCCAGGAAAATAGATGCCACACATGCTGGGGGTGCTGCCATCACCTTTTAATCTTTTGTGATCTGCATCAACCCCCATTTGCACAACTTCTAACTACTTTGCCATGATCCCTTTAGATGTTGCAAAAACGTGTGGAATTGGAGCAAAATGCTGTAAAAATCAAGCTGGCATAACCTACTTTGACAGGTTCCACTTAGAAGGCTAGTGGAGGGGGGGGGGGCACTGGCACAATAGGTTGGATGTAGGGAACTTAAATGTTCTCCATGAAGCAAGTCTTACACCCAGGTAGACACTTCCCCTAGATGTAGACCTTTCATTCCAAAGCAAAAGTTTGACTTTTAACAGGATTAATAAAGACTGGTGTTTAGCAGACAGGGGCAAGCAGCCCAGGCTGATTCTACTTTGCATTGATAAAGCTGGGGGTGGGGACGTCTAGATTAAGACTTGCCCTGCCGCTATTATGCTCCAAAAACATATCTGTATGCAGGACTAAAGAAGACAGCCCTGTAATCCCATGCAAAAGAACATGATGCATGATTTTTGTGCTTTTAGCATTATGGTCTGCTATGCGCTTTAAATCTTCCCTAAGCCCAACTTGCTTGGCACGGGCCATTACCCCTCCTGGGGTTTCCATGAACCCAGAGATGACTGCCCCAGTGCACAACATCTCCCGCTGCCTCCTGGAAGAGCTGCAGAGCTGGAATGAGCAGTGAGACAGCCACAGCTGCCAGCAGAACAGGGCCCTTTATGATGTCATGGTGCCAGTTTCCAAGGCATCCCACTGTGACCTGCACAGTGTTCCGTGGGATGCAAACTAGCCTCATGCTTTCTTCTGCGGGCAGCCATTTTGTATTTTTCTGCCTCTGGGGGCGGCCATTTTGAAACCCCACTGCCAAGCTTCTATTGCCATGCACAGAAAATGGCGCTTGCAAGCTCCTAAAATCAAGACACCTGCCTTCCAGGAAAATAGATGCCACACATGCTGGGGGTGCTGCCATCACCTTTTAATCTTTTGTGATCTGCATCAACCCCCATTTGCACAACTTCTAACTACTTTGCCATGATCCCTTTAGATGTTGCAAAAACGTGTGGAATTGGAGCAAAATGCTGTAAAAATCAAGCTGGCATAACCTACTTTGACAGGTTCCACTTAGAAGGCTAGTGGAGGGGGGGGGGGCACTGGCACAATAGGTTGGATGTAGGGAACTTAAATGTTCTCCATGAAGCAAGTCTTACACCCAGGTAGACACTTCCCCTAGATGTAGACCTTTCATTCCAAAGCAAAAGTTTGACTTTTAACAGGATTAATAAAGACTGGTGTTTAGCAGACAGGGGCAAGCAGCCCAGGCTGATTCTACTTTGCATTGATAAAGCTGGGGGTGGGGACGTCTAGATTAAGACTTGCCCTGCCGCTATTATGCTCCAAAAACATATCTGTATGCAGGACTAAAGAAGACAGCCCTGTAATCCCATGCAAAAGAACATGATGCATGATTTTTGTGCTTTTAGCATTATGGTCTGCTATGCGCTTTAAATCTTCCCTAAGCCCAACTTGCTTGGCACGGGCCATTACCCCTCCTGGGGTTTCCATGAACCCAGAGATGACTGCCCCAGTGCACAACATCTCCCGCTGCCTCCTGGAAGAGCTGCAGAGCTGGAATGAGCAGTGAGACAGCCACAGCTGCCAGCAGAACAGGGCCCTTTATGATGTCATGGTGCCAGTTTCCAAGGCATCCCACTGTGACCTGCACAGTGTTCCGTGGGATGCAAACTAGCCTCATGCTTTCTTCTGCGGGCAGCCATTTTGTATTTTTCTGCCTCTGGGGGCGGCCATTTTGAAACCCCACTGCCAAGCTTCTATTGCCATGCACAGAAAATGGCGCTTGCAAGCTCCTAAAATCAAGACACCTGCCTTCCAGGAAAATAGATGCCACACATGCTGGGGGTGCTGCCATCACCTTTTAATCTTTTGTGATCTGCATCAACCCCCATTTGCACAACTTCTAACTACTTTGCCATGATCCCTTTAGATGTTGCAAAAACGTGTGGAATTGGAGCAAAATGCTGTAAAAATCAAGCTGGCATAACCTACTTTGACAGGTTCCACTTAGAAGGCTAGTGGAGGGGGGGGGGCACTGGCACAATAGGTTGGATGTAGGGAACTTAAATGTTCTCCATGAAGCAAGTCTTACACCCAGGTAGACACTTCCCCTAGATGTAGACCTTTCATTCCAAAGCAAAAGTTTGACTTTTAACAGGATTAATAAAGACTGGTGTTTAGCAGACAGGGGCAAGCAGCCCAGGCTGATTCTACTTTGCATTGATAAAGCTGGGGGTGGGGACGTCTAGATTAAGACTTGCCCTGCCGCTATTATGCTCCAAAAACATATCTGTATGCAGGACTAAAGAAGACAGCCCTGTAATCCCATGCAAAAGAACATGATGCATGATTTTTGTGCTTTTAGCATTATGGTCTGCTATGCGCTTTAAATCTTCCCTAAGCCCAACTTGCTTGGCACGGGCCATTACCCCTCCTGGGGTTTCCATGAACCCAGAGATGACTGCCCCAGTGCACAACATCTCCCGCTGCCTCCTGGAAGAGCTGCAGAGCTGGAATGAGCAGTGAGACAGCCACAGCTGCCAGCAGAACAGGGCCCTTTATGATGTCATGGTGCCAGTTTCCAAGGCATCCCACTGTGACCTGCACAGTGTTCCGTGGGATGCAAACTAGCCTCATGCTTTCTTCTGCGGGCAGCCATTTTGTATTTTTCTGCCTCTGGGGGCGGCCATTTTGAAACCCCACTGCCAAGCTTCTATTGCCATGCACAGAAAATGGCGCTTGCAAGCTCCTAAAATCAAGACACCTGCCTTCCAGGAAAATAGATGCCACACATGCTGGGGGTGCTGCCATCACCTTTTAATCTTTTGTGATCTGCATCAACCCCCATTTGCACAACTTCTAACTACTTTGCCATGATCCCTTTAGATGTTGCAAAAACGTGTGGAATTGGAGCAAAATGCTGTAAAAATCAAGCTGGCATAACCTACTTTGACAGGTTCCACTTAGAAGGCTAGTGGAGGGGGGGGGGCACTGGCACAATAGGTTGGATGTAGGGAACTTAAATGTTCTCCATGAAGCAAGTCTTACACCCAGGTAGACACTTCCCCTAGATGTAGACCTTTCATTCCAAAGCAAAAGTTTGACTTTTAACAGGATTAATAAAGACTGGTGTTTAGCAGACAGGGGCAAGCAGCCCAGGCTGATTCTACTTTGCATTGATAAAGCTGGGGGTGGGGACGTCTAGATTAAGACTTGCCCTGCCGCTATTATGCTCCAAAAACATATCTGTATGCAGGACTAAAGAAGACAGCCCTGTAATCCCATGCAAAAGAACATGATGCATGATTTTTGTGCTTTTAGCATTATGGTCTGCTATGCGCTTTAAATCTTCCCTAAGCCCAACTTGCTTGGCACGGGCCATTACCCCTCCTGGGGTTTCCATGAACCCAGAGATGACTGCCCCAGTGCACAACATCTCCCGCTGCCTCCTGGAAGAGCTGCAGAGCTGGAATGAGCAGTGAGACAGCCACAGCTGCCAGCAGAACAGGGCCCTTTATGATGTCATGGTGCCAGTTTCCAAGGCATCCCACTGTGACCTGCACAGTGTTCCGTGGGATGCAAACTAGCCTCATGCTTTCTTCTGCGGGCAGCCATTTTGTATTTTTCTGCCTCTGGGGGCGGCCATTTTGAAACCCCACTGCCAAGCTTCTATTGCCATGCACAGAAAATGGCGCTTGCAAGCTCCTAAAATCAAGACACCTGCCTTCCAGGAAAATAGATGCCACACATGCTGGGGGTGCTGCCATCACCTTTTAATCTTTTGTGATCTGCATCAACCCCCATTTGCACAACTTCTAACTACTTTGCCATGATCCCTTTAGATGTTGCAAAAACGTGTGGAATTGGAGCAAAATGCTGTAAAAATCAAGCTGGCATAACCTACTTTGACAGGTTCCACTTAGAAGGCTAGTGGAGGGGGGGGGGGGCACTGGCACAATAGGTTGGATGTAGGGAACTTAAATGTTCTCCATGAAGCAAGTCTTACACCCAGGTAGACACTTCCCCTAGATGTAGACCTTTCATTCCAAAGCAAAAGTTTGACTTTTAACAGGATTAATAAAGACTGGTGTTTAGCAGACAGGGGCAAGCAGCCCAGGCTGATTCTACTTTGCATTGATAAAGCTGGGGGTGGGGACGTCTAGATTAAGACTTGCCCTGCCGCTATTATGCTCCAAAAACATATCTGTATGCAGGACTAAAGAAGACAGCCCTGTAATCCCATGCAAAAGAACATGATGCATGATTTTTGTGCTTTTAGCATTATGGTCTGCTATGCGCTTTAAATCTTCCCTAAGCCCAACTTGCTTGGCACGGGCCATTACCCCTCCTGGGGTTTCCATGAACCCAGAGATGACTGCCCCAGTGCACAACATCTCCCGCTGCCTCCTGGAAGAGCTGCAGAGCTGGAATGAGCAGTGAGACAGCCACAGCTGCCAGCAGAACAGGGCCCTTTATGATGTCATGGTGCCAGTTTCCAAGGCATCCCACTGTGACCTGCACAGTGTTCCGTGGGATGCAAACTAGCCTCATGCTTTCTTCTGCGGGCAGCCATTTTGTATTTTTCTGCCTCTGGGGGCGGCCATTTTGAAACCCCACTGCCAAGCTTCTATTGCCATGCACAGAAAATGGCGCTTGCAAGCTCCTAAAATCAAGACACCTGCCTTCCAGGAAAATAGATGCCACACATGCTGGGGGTGCTGCCATCACCTTTTAATCTTTTGTGATCTGCATCAACCCCCATTTGCACAACTTCTAACTACTTTGCCATGATCCCTTTAGATGTTGCAAAAACGTGTGGAATTGGAGCAAAATGCTGTAAAAATCAAGCTGGCATAACCTACTTTGACAGGTTCCACTTAGAAGGCTAGTGGAGGGGGGGGGGGGCACTGGCACAATAGGTTGGATGTAGGGAACTTAAATGTTCTCCATGAAGCAAGTCTTACACCCAGGTAGACACTTCCCCTAGATGTAGACCTTTCATTCCAAAGCAAAAGTTTGACTTTTAACAGGATTAATAAAGACTGGTGTTTAGCAGACAGGGGCAAGCAGCCCAGGCTGATTCTACTTTGCATTGATAAAGCTGGGGGTGGGGACGTCTAGATTAAGACTTGCCCTGCCGCTATTATGCTCCAAAAACATATCTGTATGCAGGACTAAAGAAGACAGCCCTGTAATCCCATGCAAAAGAACATGATGCATGATTTTTGTGCTTTTAGCATTATGGTCTGCTATGCGCTTTAAATCTTCCCTAAGCCCAACTTGCTTGGCACGGGCCATTACCCCTCCTGGGGTTTCCATGAACCCAGAGATGACTGCCCCAGTGCACAACATCTCCCGCTGCCTCCTGGAAGAGCTGCAGAGCTGGAATGAGCAGTGAGACAGCCACAGCTGCCAGCAGAACAGGGCCCTTTATGATGTCATGGTGCCAGTTTCCAAGGCATCCCACTGTGACCTGCACAGTGTTCCGTGGGATGCAAACTAGCCTCATGCTTTCTTCTGCGGGCAGCCATTTTGTATTTTTCTGCCTCTGGGGGCGGCCATTTTGAAACCCCACTGCCAAGCTTCTATTGCCATGCACAGAAAATGGCGCTTGCAAGCTCCTAAAATCAAGACACCTGCCTTCCAGGAAAATAGATGCCACACATGCTGGGGGTGCTGCCATCACCTTTTAATCTTTTGTGATCTGCATCAACCCCCATTTGCACAACTTCTAACTACTTTGCCATGATCCCTTTAGATGTTGCAAAAACGTGTGGAATTGGAGCAAAATGCTGTAAAAATCAAGCTGGCATAACCTACTTTGACAGGTTCCACTTAGAAGGCTAGTGGAGGGGGGGGGGGGCACTGGCACAATAGGTTGGATGTAGGGAACTTAAATGTTCTCCATGAAGCAAGTCTTACACCCAGGTAGACACTTCCCCTAGATGTAGACCTTTCATTCCAAAGCAAAAGTTTGACTTTTAACAGGATTAATAAAGACTGGTGTTTAGCAGACAGGGGCAAGCAGCCCAGGCTGATTCTACTTTGCATTGATAAAGCTGGGGGTGGGGACGTCTAGATTAAGACTTGCCCTGCCGCTATTATGCTCCAAAAACATATCTGTATGCAGGACTAAAGAAGACAGCCCTGTAATCCCATGCAAAAGAACATGATGCATGATTTTTGTGCTTTTAGCATTATGGTCTGCTATGCGCTTTAAATCTTCCCTAAGCCCAACTTGCTTGGCACGGGCCATTACCCCTCCTGGGGTTTCCATGAACCCAGAGATGACTGCCCCAGTGCACAACATCTCCCGCTGCCTCCTGGAAGAGCTGCAGAGCTGGAATGAGCAGTGAGACAGCCACAGCTGCCAGCAGAACAGGGCCCTTTATGATGTCATGGTGCCAGTTTCCAAGGCATCCCACTGTGACCTGCACAGTGTTCCGTGGGATGCAAACTAGCCTCATGCTTTCTTCTGCGGGCAGCCATTTTGTATTTTTCTGCCTCTGGGGGCGGCCATTTTGAAACCCCACTGCCAAGCTTCTATTGCCATGCACAGAAAATGGCGCTTGCAAGCTCCTAAAATCAAGACACCTGCCTTCCAGGAAAATAGATGCCACACATGCTGGGGGTGCTGCCATCACCTTTTAATCTTTTGTGATCTGCATCAACCCCCATTTGCACAACTTCTAACTACTTTGCCATGATCCCTTTAGATGTTGCAAAAACGTGTGGAATTGGAGCAAAATGCTGTAAAAATCAAGCTGGCATAACCTACTTTGACAGGTTCCACTTAGAAGGCTAGTGGAGGGGGGGGGGGGCACTGGCACAATAGGTTGGATGTAGGGAACTTAAATGTTCTCCATGAAGCAAGTCTTACACCCAGGTAGACACTTCCCCTAGATGTAGACCTTTCATTCCAAAGCAAAAGTTTGACTTTTAACAGGATTAATAAAGACTGGTGTTTAGCAGACAGGGGCAAGCAGCCCAGGCTGATTCTACTTTGCATTGATAAAGCTGGGGGTGGGGACATCTAGATTAAGACTTGCCCTGCCGCTATTATGCTCCAAAAACATATCTGTATGCAGGACTAAAGAAGACAGCCCTGTAATCCCATGCAAAAGAACATGATGCATGATTTTTGTGCTTTTAGCATTATGGTCTGCTATGCGCTTTAAATCTTCCCTAAGCCCAACTTGCTTGGCACGGGCCATTACCCCTCCTGGGGTTTCCATGAACCCAGAGATGACTGCCCCAGTGCACAACATCTCCCGCTGCCTCCTGGAAGAGCTGCAGAGCTGGAATGAGCAGTGAGACAGCCACAGCTGCCAGCAGAACAGGGCCCTTTATGATGTCATGGTGCCAGTTTTCAAGGCATCCCACTGTGACCTGCACAGTGTTCCGTGGGATGCAAACTAGCCTCATGCTTTCTTCTGCGGGCAGCCATTTTGTATTTTTCTGCCTCTGGGGGCGGCCATTTTGAAACCCCACTGCCAAGCTTCTATTGCCATGCACAGAAAATGGCGCTTGCAAGCTCCTAAAATCAAGACACCTGCCTTCCAGGAAAATAGATGCCACACATGCTGGGGGTGCTGCCATCACCTTTTAATCTTTTGTGATCTGCATCAACCCCCATTTGCACAACTTCTAACTACTTTGCCATGATCCCTTTAGATGTTGCAAAAACGTGTGGAATTGGAGCAAAATGCTGTAAAAATCAAGCTGGCATAACCTACTTTGACAGGTTCCACTTAGAAGGCTAGGGGAGGGGGGGGGGGGCACTGGCACAATAGGTTGGATGTAGGGAACTTAAATGTTCTCCATGAAGCAAGTCTTACACCCAGGTAGACACTTCCCCTAGATGTAGACCTTTCATTCCAAAGCAAAAGTTTGACTTTTAACAGGATTAATAAAGACTGGTGTTTAGCAGACAGGGGCAAGCAGCCCAGGCTGATTCTACTTTGCATTGATAAAGCTGGGGGTGGGGACGTCTAGATTAAGACTTGCCCTGCCGCTATTATGCTCCAAAAACATATCTGTATGCAGGACTAAAGAAGACAGCCCTGTAATCCCATGCAAAAGAACATGATGCATGATTTTTGTGCTTTTAGCATTATGGTCTGCTATGCGCTTTAAATCTTCCCTAAGCCCAACTTGCTTGGCACGGGCCATTACCCCTCCTGGGGTTTCCATGAACCCAGAGATGACTGCCCCAGTGCACAACATCTCCCGCTGCCTCCTGGAAGAGCTGCAGAGCTGGAATGAGCAGTGAGACAGCCACAGCTGCCAGCAGAACAGGGCCCTTTATGATGTCATGGTGCCAGTTTTCAAGGCATCCCACTGTGACCTGCACAGTGTTCCGTGGGATGCAAACTAGCCTCATGCTTTCTTCTGCGGGCAGCCATTTTGTATTTTTCTGCCTCTGGGGGCGGCCATTTTGAAACCCCACTGCCAAGCTTCTATTGCCATGCACAGAAAATGGCGCTTGCAAGCTCCTAAAATCAAGACACCTGCCTTCCAGGAAAATAGATGCCACACATGCTGGGGGTGCTGCCATCACCTTTTAATCTTTTGTGATCTGCATCAACCCCCATTTGCACAACTTCTAACTACTTTGCCATGATCCCTTTAGATGTTGCAAAAACGTGTGGAATTGGAGCAAAATGCTGTAAAAATCAAGCTGGCATAACCTACTTTGACAGGTTCCACTTAGAAGGCTAGTGGAGGGGGGGGGGCACTGGCACAATAGGTTGGATGTAGGGAACTTAAATGTTCTCCATGAAGCAAGTCTTACACCCAGGTAGACACTTCCCCTAGATGTAGACCTTTCATTCCAAAGCAAAAGTTTGACTTTTAACAGGATTAATAAAGACTGGTGTTTAGCAGACAGGGGCAAGCAGCCCAGGCTGATTCTACTTTGCATTGATAAAGCTGGGGGTGGGGACGTCTAGATTAAGACTTGCCCTGCCGCTATTATGCTCCAAAAACATATCTGTATGCAGGACTAAAGAAGACAGCCCTGTAATCCCATGCAAAAGAACATGATGCATGATTTTTGTGCTTTTAGCATTATGGTCTGCTATGCGCTTTAAATCTTCCCTAAGCCCAACTTGCTTGGCACGGGCCATTACCCCTCCTGGGGTTTCCATGAACCCAGAGATGACTGCCCCAGTGCACAACATCTCCCGCTGCCTCCTGGAAGAGCTGCAGAGCTGGAATGAGCAGTGAGACAGCCACAGCTGCCAGCAGAACAGGGCCCTTTATGATGTCATGGTGCCAGTTTCCAAGGCATCCCACTGTGACCTGCACAGTGTTCCGTGGGATGCAAACTAGCCTCATGCTTTCTTCTGCGGGCAGCCATTTTGTATTTTTCTGCCTCTGGGGGCGGCCATTTTGAAACCCCACTGCCAAGCTTCTATTGCCATGCACAGAAAATGGCGCTTGCAAGCTCCTAAAATCAAGACACCTGCCTTCCAGGAAAATAGATGCCACACATGCTGGGGGTGCTGCCATCACCTTTTAATCTTTTGTGATCTGCATCAACCCCCATTTGCACAACTTCTAACTACTTTGCCATGATCCCTTTAGATGTTGCAAAAACGTGTGGAATTGGAGCAAAATGCTGTAAAAATCAAGCTGGCATAACCTACTTTGACAGGTTCCACTTAGAAGGCTAGTGGAGGGGGGGGGGGGGGCACTGGCACAATAGGTTGGATGTAGGGAACTTAAATGTTCTCCATGAAGCAAGTCTTACACCCAGGTAGACACTTCCCCTAGATGTAGACCTTTCATTCCAAAGCAAAAGTTTGACTTTTAACAGGATTAATAAAGACTGGTGTTTAGCAGACAGGGGCAAGCAGCCCAGGCTGATTCTACTTTGCATTGATAAAGCTGGGGGTGGGGACGTCTAGATTAAGACTTGCCCTGCCGCTATTATGCTCCAAAAACATATCTGTATGCAGGACTAAAGAAGACAGCCCTGTAATCCCATGCAAAAGAACATGATGCATGATTTTTGTGCTTTTAGCATTATGGTCTGCTATGCGCTTTAAATCTTCCCTAAGCCCAACTTGCTTGGCACGGGCCATTACCCCTCCTGGGGTTTCCATGAACCCAGAGATGACTGCCCCAGTGCACAACATCTCCCGCTGCCTCCTGGAAGAGCTGCAGAGCTGGAATGAGCAGTGAGACAGCCACAGCTGCCAGCAGAACAGGGCCCTTTATGATGTCATGGTGCCAGTTTCCAAGGCATCCCACTGTGACCTGCACAGTGTTCCGTGGGATGCAAACTAGCCTCATGCTTTCTTCTGCGGGCAGCCATTTTGTATTTTTCTGCCTCTGGGGGCGGCCATTTTGAAACCCCACTGCCAAGCTTCTATTGCCATGCACATAAAATGGCGCTTGCAAGCTCCTAAAATCAAGACACCTGCCTTCCAGGAAAATAGATGCCACACATGCTGGGGGTGCTGCCATCACCTTTTAATCTTTTGTGATCTGCATCAACCCCCATTTGCACAACTTCTAACTACTTTGCCATGATCCCTTTAGATGTTGCAAAAACGTGTGGAATTGGAGCAAAATGCTGTAAAAATCAAGCTGGCATAACCTACTTTGACAGGTTCCACTTAGAAGGCTAGTGGAGGGGGGGGGGCACTGGCACAATAGGTTGGATGTAGGGAACTTAAATGTTCTCCATGAAGCAAGTCTTACACCCAGGTAGACACTTCCCCTAGATGTAGACCTTTCATTCCAAAGCAAAAGTTTGACTTTTAACAGGATTAATAAAGACTGGTGTTTAGCAGACAGGGGCAAGCAGCCCAGGCTGATTCTACTTTGCATTGATAAAGCTGGGGGTGGGGACGTCTAGATTAAGACTTGCCCTGCCGCTATTATGCTCCAAAAACATATCTGTATGCAGGACTAAAGAAGACAGCCCTGTAATCCCATGCAAAAGAACATGATGCATGATTTTTGTGCTTTTAGCATTATGGTCTGCTATGCGCTTTAAATCTTCCCTAAGCCCAACTTGCTTGGCACGGGCCATTACCCCTCCTGGGGTTTCCATGAACCCAGAGATGACTGCCCCAGTGCACAACATCTCCCGCTGCCTCCTGGAAGAGCTGCAGAGCTGGAATGAGCAGTGAGACAGCCACAGCTGCCAGCAGAACAGGGCCCTTTATGATGTCATGGTGCCAGTTTCCAAGGCATCCCACTGTGACCTGCACAGTGTTCCGTGGGATGCAAACTAGCCTCATGCTTTCTTCTGCGGGCAGCCATTTTGTATTTTTCTGCCTCTGGGGGCGGCCATTTTGAAACCCCACTGCCAAGCTTCTATTGCCATGCACAGAAAATGGCGCTTGCAAGCTCCTAAAATCAAGACACCTGCCTTCCAGGAAAATAGATGCCACACATGCTGGGGGTGCTGCCATCACCTTTTAATCTTTTGTGATCTGCATCAACCCCCATTTGCACAACTTCTAACTACTTTGCCATGATCCCTTTAGATGTTGCAAAAACGTGTGGAATTGGAGCAAAATGCTGTAAAAATCAAGCTGGCATAACCTACTTTGACAGGTTCCACTTAGAAGGCTAGTGGAGGGGGGGGGGGGCACTGGCACAATAGGTTGGATGTAGGGAACTTAAATGTTCTCCATGAAGCAAGTCTTACACCCAGGTAGACACTTCCCCTAGATGTAGACCTTTCATTCCAAAGCAAAAGTTTGACTTTTAACAGGATTAATAAAGACTGGTGTTTAGCAGACAGGGGCAAGCAGCCCAGGCTGATTCTACTTTGCATTGATAAAGCTGGGGGTGGGGACGTCTAGATTAAGACTTGCCCTGCCGCTATTATGCTCCAAAAACATATCTGTATGCAGGACTAAAGAAGACAGCCCTGTAATCCCATGCAAAAGAACATGATGCATGATTTTTGTGCTTTTAGCATTATGGTCTGCTATGCGCTTTAAATCTTCCCTAAGCCCAACTTGCTTGGCACGGGCCATTACCCCTCCTGGGGTTTCCATGAACCCAGAGATGACTGCCCCAGTGCACAACATCTCCCGCTGCCTCCTGGAAGAGCTGCAGAGCTGGAATGAGCAGTGAGACAGCCACAGCTGCCAGCAGAACAGGGCCCTTTATGATGTCATGGTGCCAGTTTTCAAGGCATCCCACTGTGACCTGCACAGTGTTCCGTGGGATGCAAACTAGCCTCATGCTTTCTTCTGCGGGCAGCCATTTTGTATTTTTCTGCCTCTGGGGGCGGCCATTTTGAAACCCCACTGCCAAGCTTCTATTGCCATGCACAGAAAATGGCGCTTGCAAGCTCCTAAAATCAAGACACCTGCCTTCCAGGAAAATAGATGCCACACATGCTGGGGGTGCTGCCATCACCTTTTAATCTTTTGTGATCTGCATCAACCCCCATTTGCACAACTTCTAACTACTTTGCCATGATCCCTTTAGATGTTGCAAAAACGTGTGGAATTGGAGCAAAATGCTGTAAAAATCAAGCTGGCATAACCTACTTTGACAGGTTCCACTTAGAAGGCTAGTGGAGGGGGGGGGGGCACTGGCACAATAGGTTGGATGTAGGGAACTTAAATGTTCTCCATGAAGCAAGTCTTACACCCAGGTAGACACTTCCCCTAGATGTAGACCTTTCATTCCAAAGCAAAAGTTTGACTTTTAACAGGATTAATAAAGACTGGTGTTTAGCAGACAGGGGCAAGCAGCCCAGGCTGATTCTACTTTGCATTGATAAAGCTGGGGGTGGGGACGTCTAGATTAAGACTTGCCCTGCCGCTATTATGCTCCAAAAACATATCTGTATGCAGGACTAAAGAAGACAGCCCTGTAATCCCATGCAAAAGAACATGATGCATGATTTTTGTGCTTTTAGCATTATGGTCTGCTATGCGCTTTAAATCTTCCCTAAGCCCAACTTGCTTGGCACGGGCCATTACCCCTCCTGGGGTTTCCATGAACCCAGAGATGACTGCCCCAGTGCACAACATCTCCCGCTGCCTCCTGGAAGAGCTGCAGAGCTGGAATGAGCAGTGAGACAGCCACAGCTGCCAGCAGAACAGGGCCCTTTATGATGTCATGGTGCCAGTTTCCAAGGCATCCCACTGTGACCTGCACAGTGTTCCGTGGGATGCAAACTAGCCTCATGCTTTCTTCTGCGGGCAGCCATTTTGTATTTTTCTGCCTCTGGGGGTGGCCATTTTGAAACCCCACTGCCAAGCTTCTATTGCCATGCACAGAAAATGGCGCTTGCAAGCTCCTAAAATCAAGACACCTGCCTTCCAGGAAAATAGATGCCACACATGCTGGGGGTGCTGCCATCACCTTTTAATCTTTTGTGATCTGCATCAACCCCCATTTGCACAACTTCTAACTACTTTGCCATGATCCCTTTAGATGTTGCAAAAACGTGTGGAATTGGAGCAAAATGCTGTAAAAATCAAGCTGGCATAACCTACTTTGACAGGTTCCACTTAGAAGGCTAGGGGAGGGGGGGGGGCACTGGCACAATAGGTTGGATGTAGGGAACTTAAATGTTCTCCATGAAGCAAGTCTTACACCCAGGTAGACACTTCCCCTAGATGTAGACCTTTCATTCCAAAGCAAAAGTTTGACTTTTAACAGGATTAATAAAGACTGGTGTTTAGCAGACAGGGGCAAGCAGCCCAGGCTGATTCTACTTTGCATTGATAAAGCTGGGGGTGGGGACGTCTAGATTAAGACTTGCCCTGCCGCTATTATGCTCCAAAAACATATCTGTATGCAGGACTAAAGAAGACAGCCCTGTAATCCCATGCAAAAGAACATGATGCATGATTTTTGTGCTTTTAGCATTATGGTCTGCTATGCGCTTTAAATCTTCCCTAAGCCCAACTTGCTTGGCACGGGCCATTACCCCTCCTGGGGTTTCCATGAACCCAGAGATGACTGCCCCAGTGCACAACATCTCCCGCTGCCTCCTGGAAGAGCTGCAGAGCTGGAATGAGCAGTGAGACAGCCACAGCTGCCAGCAGAACAGGGCCCTTTATGATGTCATGGTGCCAGTTTCCAAGGCATCCCACTGTGACCTGCACAGTGTTCCGTGGGATGCAAACTAGCCTCATGCTTTCTTCTGCGGGCAGCCATTTTGTATTTTTCTGCCTCTGGGGGCGGCCATTTTGAAACCCCACTGCCAAGCTTCTATTGCCATGCACAGAAAATGGCGCTTGCAAGCTCCTAAAATCAAGACACCTGCCTTCCAGGAAAATAGATGCCACACATGCTGGGGGTGCTGCCATCACCTTTTAATCTTTTGTGATCTGCATCAACCCCCATTTGCACAACTTCTAACTACTTTGCCATGATCCCTTTAGATGTTGCAAAAACGTGTGGAATTGGAGCAAAATGCTGTAAAAATCAAGCTGGCATAACCTACTTTGACAGGTTCCACTTAGAAGGCTAGTGGAGGGGGGGGGGGGGGGGGGGCACTGGCACAATAGGTTGGATGTAGGGAACTTAAATGTTCTCCATGAAGCAAGTCTTACACCCAGGTAGACACTTCCCCTAGATGTAGACCTTTCATTCCAAAGCAAAAGTTTGACTTTTAACAGGATTAATAAAGACTGGTGTTTAGCAGACAGGGGCAAGCAGCCCAGGCTGATTCTACTTTGCATTGATAAAGCTGGGGGTGGGGACGTCTAGATTAAGACTTGCCCTGCCGCTATTATGCTCCAAAAACATATCTGTATGCAGGACTAAAGAAGACAGCCCTGTAATCCCATGCAAAAGAACATGATGCATGATTTTTGTGCTTTTAGCATTATGGTCTGCTATGCGCTTTAAATCTTCCCTAAGCCCAACTTGCTTGGCACGGGCCATTACCCCTCCTGGGGTTTCCATGAACCCAGAGATGACTGCCCCAGTGCACAACATCTCCCGCTGCCTCCTGGAAGAGCTGCAGAGCTGGAATGAGCAGTGAGACAGCCACAGCTGCCAGCAGAACAGGGCCCTTTATGATGTCATGGTGCCAGTTTCCAAGGCATCCCACTGTGACCTGCACAGTGTTCCGTGGGATGCAAACTAGCCTCATGCTTTCTTCTGCGGGCAGCCATTTTGTATTTTTCTGCCTCTGGGGGCGGCCATTTTGAAACCCCACTGCCAAGCTTCTATTGCCATGCACAGAAAATGGCGCTTGCAAGCTCCTAAAATCAAGACACCTGCCTTCCAGGAAAATAGATGCCACACATGCTGGGGGTGCTGCCATCACCTTTTAATCTTTTGTGATCTGCATCAACCCCCATTTGCACAACTTCTAACTACTTTGCCATGATCCCTTTAGATGTTGCAAAAACGTGTGGAATTGGAGCAAAATGCTGTAAAAATCAAGCTGGCATAACCTACTTTGACAGGTTCCACTTAGAAGGCTAGTGGAGGGGGGGGGGGCACTGGCACAATAGGTTGGATGTAGGGAACTTAAATGTTCTCCATGAAGCAAGTCTTACACCCAGGTAGACACTTCCCCTAGATGTAGACCTTTCATTCCAAAGCAAAAGTTTGACTTTTAACAGGATTAATAAAGACTGGTGTTTAGCAGACAGGGGCAAGCAGCCCAGGCTGATTCTACTTTGCATTGATAAAGCTGGGGGTGGGGACGTCTAGATTAAGACTTGCCCTGCCGCTATTATGCTCCAAAAACATATCTGTATGCAGGACTAAAGAAGACAGCCCTGTAATCCCATGCAAAAGAACATGATGCATGATTTTTGTGCTTTTAGCATTATGGTCTGCTATGCGCTTTAAATCTTCCCTAAGCCCAACTTGCTTGGCACGGGCCATTACCCCTCCTGGGGTTTCCATGAACCCAGAGATGACTGCCCCAGTGCACAACATCTCCCGCTGCCTCCTGGAAGAGCTGCAGAGCTGGAATGAGCAGTGAGACAGCCACAGCTGCCAGCAGAACAGGGCCCTTTATGATGTCATGGTGCCAGTTTCCAAGGCATCCCACTGTGACCTGCACAGTGTTCCGTGGGATGCAAACTAGCCTCATGCTTTCTTCTGCGGGCAGCCATTTTGTATTTTTCTGCCTCTGGGGGCGGCCATTTTGAAACCCCACTGCCAAGCTTCTATTGCCATGCACAGAAAATGGCGCTTGCAAGCTCCTAAAATCAAGACACCTGCCTTCCAGGAAAATAGATGCCACACATGCTGGGGGTGCTGCCATCACCTTTTAATCTTTTGTGATCTGCATCAACCCCCATTTGCACAACTTCTAACTACTTTGCCATGATCCCTTTAGATGTTGCAAAAACGTGTGGAATTGGAGCAAAATGCTGTAAAAATCAAGCTGGCATAACCTACTTTGACAGGTTCCACTTAGAAGGCTAGGGGAGGGGGGGGGGGCACTGGCACAATAGGTTGGATGTAGGGAACTTAAATGTTCTCCATGAAGCAAGTCTTACACCCAGGTAGACACTTCCCCTAGATGTAGACCTTTCATTCCAAAGCAAAAGTTTGACTTTTAACAGGATTAATAAAGACTGGTGTTTAGCAGACAGGGGCAAGCAGCCCAGGCTGATTCTACTTTGCATTGATAAAGCTGGGGGTGGGGACGTCTAGATTAAGACTTGCCCTGCCGCTATTATGCTCCAAAAACATATCTGTATGCAGGACTAAAGAAGACAGCCCTGTAATCCCATGCAAAAGAACATGATGCATGATTTTTGTGCTTTTAGCATTATGGTCTGCTATGCGCTTTAAATCTTCCCTAAGCCCAACTTGCTTGGCACGGGCCATTACCCCTCCTGGGGTTTCCATGAACCCAGAGATGACTGCCCCAGTGCACAACATCTCCCGCTGCCTCCTGGAAGAGCTGCAGAGCTGGAATGAGCAGTGAGACAGCCACAGCTGCCAGCAGAACAGGGCCCTTTATGATGTCATGGTGCCAGTTTCCAAGGCATCCCACTGTGACCTGCACAGTGTTCCGTGGGATGCAAACTAGCCTCATGCTTTCTTCTGCGGGCAGCCATTTTGTATTTTTCTGCCTCTGGGGGCGGCCATTTTGAAACCCCACTGCCAAGCTTCTATTGCCATGCACAGAAAATGGCGCTTGCAAGCTCCTAAAATCAAGACACCTGCCTTCCAGGAAAATAGATGCCACACATGCTGGGGGTGCTGCCATCACCTTTTAATCTTTTGTGATCTGCATCAACCCCCATTTGCACAACTTCTAACTACTTTGCCATGATCCCTTTAGATGTTGCAAAAACGTGTGGAATTGGAGCAAAATGCTGTAAAAATCAAGCTGGCATAACCTACTTTGACAGGTTCCACTTAGAAGGCTAGTGGAGGGGGGGGGGGGGGCACTGGCACAATAGGTTGGATGTAGGGAACTTAAATGTTCTCCATGAAGCAAGTCTTACACCCAGGTAGACACTTCCCCTAGATGTAGACCTTTCATTCCAAAGCAAAAGTTTGACTTTTAACAGGATTAATAAAGACTGGTGTTTAGCAGACAGGGGCAAGCAGCCCAGGCTGATTCTACTTTGCATTGATAAAGCTGGGGGTGGGGACGTCTAGATTAAGACTTGCCCTGCCGCTATTATGCTCCAAAAACATATCTGTATGCAGGACTAAAGAAGACAGCCCTGTAATCTCATGCAAAAGAACATGATGCATGATTTTTGTGCTTTTAGCATTATGGTCTGCTATGCGCTTTAAATCTTCCCTAAGCCCAACTTGCTTGGCACGGGCCATTACCCCTCCTGGGGTTTCCATGAACCCAGAGATGACTGCCCCAGTGCACAACATCTCCCGCTGCCTCCTGGAAGAGCTGCAGAGCTGGAATGAGCAGTGAGACAGCCACAGCTGCCAGCAGAACAGGGCCCTTTATGATGTCATGGTGCCAGTTTCCAAGGCATCCCACTGTGACCTGCACAGTGTTCCGTGGGATGCAAACTAGCCTCATGCTTTCTTCTGCGGGCAGCCATTTTGTATTTTTCTGCCTCTGGGGGCGGCCATTTTGAAACCCCACTGCCAAGCTTCTATTGCCATGCACAGAAAATGGCGCTTGCAAGCTCCTAAAATCAAGACACCTGCCTTCCAGGAAAATAGATGCCACACATGCTGGGGGTGCTGCCATCACCTTTTAATCTTTTGTGATCTGCATCAACCCCCATTTGCACAACTTCTAACTACTTTGCCATGATCCCTTTAGATGTTGCAAAAACGTGTGGAATTGGAGCAAAATGCTGTAAAAATCAAGCTGGCATAACCTACTTTGACAGGTTCCACTTAGAAGGCTAGGGGAGGGGCACTGGCACAATAGGTTGGATGTAGGGAACTTAAATGTTCTCCATGAAGCAAGTCTTACACCCAGGTAGACACTTCCCCTAGATGTAGACCTTTCATTCCAAAGCAAAAGTTTGACTTTTAACAGGATTAATAAAGACTGGTGTTTAGCAGACAGGGGCAAGCAGCCCAGGCTGATTCTACTTTGCATTGATAAAGCTGGGGGTGGGGACGTCTAGATTAAGACTTGCCCTGCCGCTATTATGCTCCAAAAACATATCTGTATGCAGGACTAAAGAAGACAGCCCTGTAATCCCATGCAAAAGAACATGATGCATGATTTTTGTGCTTTTAGCATTATGGTCTGCTATGCGCTTTAAATCTTCCCTAAGCCCAACTTGCTTGGCACGGGCCATTACCCCTCCTGGGGTTTCCATGAACCCAGAGATGACTGCCCCAGTGCACAACATCTCCCGCTGCCTCCTGGAAGAGCTGCAGAGCTGGAATGAGCAGTGAGACAGCCACAGCTGCCAGCAGAACAGGGCCCTTTATGATGTCATGGTGCCAGTTTCCAAGGCATCCCACTGTGACCTGCACAGTGTTCCGTGGGATGCAAACTAGCCTCATGCTTTCTTCTGCGGGCAGCCATTTTGTATTTTTCTGCCTCTGGGGGCGGCCATTTTGAAACCCCACTGCCAAGCTTCTATTGCCATGCACAGAAAATGGCGCTTGCAAGCTCCTAAAATCAAGACACCTGCCTTCCAGGAAAATAGATGCCACACATGCTGGGGGTGCTGCCATCACCTTTTAATCTTTTGTGATCTGCATCAACCCCCATTTGCACAACTTCTAACTACTTTGCCATGATCCCTTTAGATGTTGCAAAAACGTGTGGAATTGGAGCAAAATGCTGTAAAAATCAAGCTGGCATAACCTACTTTGACAGGTTCCACTTAGAAGGCTAGGGGAGGGGCACTGGCACAATAGGTTGGATGTAGGGAACTTAAATGTTCTCCATGAAGCAAGTCTTACACCCAGGTAGACACTTCCCCTAGATGTAGACCTTTCATTCCAAAGCAAAAGTTTGACTTTTAACAGGATTAATAAAGACTGGTGTTTAGCAGACAGGGGCAAGCAGCCCAGGCTGATTCTACTTTGCATTGATAAAGCTGGGGGTGGGGACGTCTAGATTAAGACTTGCCCTGCCGCTATTATGCTCCAAAAACATATCTGTATGCAGGACTAAAGAAGACAGCCCTGTAATCCCATGCAAAAGAACATGATGCATGATTTTTGTGCTTTTAGCATTATGGTCTGCTATGCGCTTTAAATCTTCCCTAAGCCCAACTTGCTTGGCACGGGCCATTACCCCTCCTGGGGTTTCCATGAACCCAGAGATGACTGCCCCAGTGCACAACATCTCCCGCTGCCTCCTGGAAGAGCTGCAGAGCTGGAATGAGCAGTGAGACAGCCACAGCTGCCAGCAGAACAGGGCCCTTTATGATGTCATGGTGCCAGTTTCCAAGGCATCCCACTGTGACCTGCACAGTGTTCCGTGGGATGCAAACTAGCCTCATGCTTTCTTCTGCGGGCAGCCATTTTGTATTTTTCTGCCTCTGGGGGCGGCCATTTTGAAACCCCACTGCCAAGCTTCTATTGCCATGCACAGAAAATGGCGCTTGCAAGCTCCTAAAATCAAGACACCTGCCTTCCAGGAAAATAGATGCCACACATGCTGGGGGTGCTGCCATCACCTTTTAATCTTTTGTGATCTGCATCAACCCCCATTTGCACAACTTCTAACTACTTTGCCATGATCCCTTTAGATGTTGCAAAAACGTGTGGAATTGGAGCAAAATGCTGTAAAAATCAAGCTGGCATAACCTACTTTGACAGGTTCCACTTAGAAGGCTAGTGGAGGGGGGGGGGGGCACTGGCACAATAGGTTGGATGTAGGGAACTTAAATGTTCTCCATGAAGCAAGTCTTACACCCAGGTAGACACTTCCCCTAGATGTAGACCTTTCATTCCAAAGCAAAAGTTTGACTTTTAACAGGATTAATAAAGACTGGTGTTTAGCAGACAGGGGCAAGCAGCCCAGGCTGATTCTACTTTGCATTGATAAAGCTGGGGGTGGGGACGTCTAGATTAAGACTTGCCCTGCCGCTATTATGCTCCAAAAACATATCTGTATGCAGGACTAAAGAAGACAGCCCTGTAATCCCATGCAAAAGAACATGATGCATGATTTTTGTGCTTTTAGCATTATGGTCTGCTATGCGCTTTAAATCTTCCCTAAGCCCAACTTGCTTGGCACGGGCCATTACCCCTCCTGGGGTTTCCATGAACCCAGAGATGACTGCCCCAGTGCACAACATCTCCCCCTGCCTCCTGGAAGAGCTGCAGAGCTGGAATGAGCAGTGAGACAGCCACAGCTGCCAGCAGAACAGGGCCCTTTATGATGTCATGGTGCCAGTTTCCAAGGCATCCCACTGTGACCTGCACAGTGTTCCGTGGGATGCAAACTAGCCTCATGCTTTCTTCTGCGGGCAGCCATTTTGTATTTTTCTGCCTCTGGGGGCGGCCATTTTGAAACCCCACTGCCAAGCTTCTATTGCCATGCACAGAAAATGGCGCTTGCAAGCTCCTAAAATCAAGACACCTGCCTTCCAGGAAAATAGATGCCACACATGCTGGGGGTGCTGCCATCACCTTTTAATCTTTTGTGATCTGCATCAACCCCCATTTGCACAACTTCTAACTACTTTGCCATGATCCCTTTAGATGTTGCAAAAACGTGTGGAATTGGAGCAAAATGCTGTAAAAATCAAGCTGGCATAACCTACTTTGACAGGTTCCACTTAGAAGGCTAGTGGAGGGGGGGGGGGCACTGGCACAATAGGTTGGATGTAGGGAACTTAAATGTTCTCCATGAAGCAAGTCTTACACCCAGGTAGACACTTCCCCTAGATGTAGACCTTTCATTCCAAAGCAAAAGTTTGACTTTTAACAGGATTAATAAAGACTGGTGTTTAGCAGACAGGGGCAAGCAGCCCAGGCTGATTCTACTTTGCATTGATAAAGCTGGGGGTGGGGACGTCTAGATTAAGACTTGCCCTGCCGCTATTATGCTCCAAAAACATATCTGTATGCAGGACTAAAGAAGACAGCCCTGTAATCCCATGCAAAAGAACATGATGCATGATTTTTGTGCTTTTAGCATTATGGTCTGCTATGCGCTTTAAATCTTCCCTAAGCCCAACTTGCTTGGCACGGGCCATTACCCCTCCTGGGGTTTCCATGAACCCAGAGATGACTGCCCCAGTGCACAACATCTCCCGCTGCCTCCTGGAAGAGCTGCAGAGCTGGAATGAGCAGTGAGACAGCCACAGCTGCCAGCAGAACAGGGCCCTTTATGATGTCATGGTGCCAGTTTCCAAGGCATCCCACTGTGACCTGCACAGTGTTCCGTGGGATGCAAACTAGCCTCATGCTTTCTTCTGCGGGCAGCCATTTTGTATTTTTCTGCCTCTGGGGGCGGCCATTTTGAAACCCCACTGCCAAGCTTCTATTGCCATGCACAGAAAATGGCGCTTGCAAGCTCCTAAAATCAAGACACCTGCCTTCCAGGAAAATAGATGCCACACATGCTGGGGGTGCTGCCATCACCTTTTAATCTTTTGTGATCTGCATCAACCCCCATTTGCACAACTTCTAACTACTTTGCCATGATCCCTTTAGATGTTGCAAAAACGTGTGGAATTGGAGCAAAATGCTGTAAAAATCAAGCTGGCATAACCTACTTTGACAGGTTCCACTTAGAAGGCTAGTGGAGGGGGGGGGGGCACTGGCACAATAGGTTGGATGTAGGGAACTTAAATGTTCTCCATGAAGCAAGTCTTACACCCAGGTAGACACTTCCCCTAGATGTAGACCTTTCATTCCAAAGCAAAAGTTTGACTTTTAACAGGATTAATAAAGACTGGTGTTTAGCAGATAGGGGCAAGCAGCCCAGGCTGATTCTACTTTGCATTGATAAAGCTGGGGGTGGGGACGTCTAGATTAAGACTTGCCCTGCCGCTATTATGCTCCAAAAACATATCTGTATGCAGGACTAAAGAAGACAGCCCTGTAATCCCATGCAAAAGAACATGATGCATGATTTTTGTGCTTTTAGCATTATGGTCTGCTATGCGCTTTAAATCTTCCCTAAGCCCAACTTGCTTGGCACGGGCCATTACCCCTCCTGGGGTTTCCATGAACCCAGAGATGACTGCCCCAGTGCACAACATCTCCCGCTGCCTCCTGGAAGAGCTGCAGAGCTGGAATGAGCAGTGAGACAGCCACAGCTGCCAGCAGAACAGGGCCCTTTATGATGTCATGGTGCCAGTTTCCAAGGCATCCCACTGTGACCTGCACAGTGTTCCGTGGGATGCAAACTAGCCTCATGCTTTCTTCTGCGGGCAGCCATTTTGTATTTTTCTGCCTCTGGGGGCGGCCATTTTGAAACCCCACTGCCAAGCTTCTATTGCCATGCACAGAAAATGGCGCTTGCAAGCTCCTAAAATCAAGACACCTGCCTTCCAGGAAAATAGATGCCACACATGCTGGGGGTGCTGCCATCACCTTTTAATCTTTTGTGATCTGCATCAACCCCCATTTGCACAACTTCTAACTACTTTGCCATGATCCCTTTAGATGTTGCAAAAACGTGTGGAATTGGAGCAAAATGCTGTAAAAATCAAGCTGGCATAACCTACTTTGACAGGTTCCACTTAGAAGGCTAGGGGAGGGGGGGGGGGCACTGGCACAATAGGTTGGATGTAGGGAACTTAAATGTTCTCCATGAAGCAAGTCTTACACCCAGGTAGACACTTCCCCTAGATGTAGACCTTTCATTCCAAAGCAAAAGTTTGACTTTTAACAGGATTAATAAAGACTGGTGTTTAGCAGACAGGGGCAAGCAGCCCAGGCTGATTCTACTTTGCATTGATAAAGCTGGGGGTGGGGACGTCTAGATTAAGACTTGCCCTGCCGCTATTATGCTCCAAAAACATATCTGTATGCAGGACTAAAGAAGACAGCCCTGTAATCCCATGCAAAAGAACATGATGCATGATTTTTGTGCTTTTAGCATTATGGTCTGCTATGCGCTTTAAATCTTCCCTAAGCCCAACTTGCT
This sequence comes from Engystomops pustulosus, assembly GCF_040894005.1. Classification (NCBI taxonomy): domain Eukaryota; kingdom Metazoa; phylum Chordata; class Amphibia; order Anura; family Leptodactylidae; genus Engystomops; species Engystomops pustulosus. The sequence goes on from NC_092413.1 coordinate 49,968,581, forward strand.
TGGCACGGGCCATTACCCCTCCTGGGGTTTCCATGAACCCAGAGATGACTGCCCCAGTGCACAACATCTCCCGCTGCCTCCTGGAAGAGCTGCAGAGCTGGAATGAGCAGTGAGACAGCCACAGCTGCCAGCAGAACAGGGCCCTTTATGATGTCATGGTGCCAGTTTCCAAGGCATCCCACTGTGACCTGCACAGTGTTCCGTGGGATGCAAACTAGCCTCATGCTTTCTTCTGCGGGCAGCCATTTTGTATTTTTCTGCCTCTGGGGGCGGCCATTTTGAAACCCCACTGCCAAGCTTCTATTGCCATGCACAGAAAATGGCGCTTGCAAGCTCCTAAAATCAAGACACCTGCCTTCCAGGAAAATAGATGCCACACATGCTGGGGGTGCTGCCATCACCTTTTAATCTTTTGTGATCTGCATCAACCCCCATTTGCACAACTTCTAACTACTTTGCCATGATCCCTTTAGATGTTGCAAAAACGTGTGGAATTGGAGCAAAATGCTGTAAAAATCAAGCTGGCATAACCTACTTTGACAGGTTCCACTTAGAAGGCTAGGGGAGGGGGGGGGGGCACTGGCACAATAGGTTGGATGTAGGGAACTTAAATGTTCTCCATGAAGCAAGTCTTACACCCAGGTAGACACTTCCCCTAGATGTAGACCTTTCATTCCAAAGCAAAAGTTTGACTTTTAACAGGATTAATAAAGACTGGTGTTTAGCAGACAGGGGCAAGCAGCCCAGGCTGATTCTACTTTGCATTGATAAAGCTGGGGGTGGGGACGTCTAGATTAAGACTTGCCCTGCCGCTATTATGCTCCAAAAACATATCTGTATGCAGGACTAAAGAAGACAGCCCTGTAATCCCATGCAAAAGAACATGATGCATGATTTTTGTGCTTTTAGCATTATGGTCTGCTATGCGCTTTAAATCTTCCCTAAGCCCAACTTGCTTGGCACGGGCCATTACCCCTCCTGGGGTTTCCATGAACCCAGAGATGACTGCCCCAGTGCACAACATCTCCCGCTGCCTCCTGGAAGAGCTGCAGAGCTGGAATGAGCAGTGAGACAGCCACAGCTGCCAGCAGAACAGGGCCCTTTATGATGTCATGGTGCCAGTTTCCAAGGCATCCCACTGTGACCTGCACAGTGTTCCGTGGGATGCAAACTAGCCTCATGCTTTCTTCTGCGGGCAGCCATTTTGTATTTTTCTGCCTCTGGGGGCGGCCATTTTGAAACCCCACTGCCAAGCTTCTATTGCCATGCACAGAAAATGGCGCTTGCAAGCTCCTAAAATCAAGACACCTGCCTTCCAGGAAAATAGATGCCACACATGCTGGGGGTGCTGCCATCACCTTTTAATCTTTTGTGATCTGCATCAACCCCCATTTGCACAACTTCTAACTACTTTGCCATGATCCCTTTAGATGTTGCAAAAACGTGTGGAATTGGAGCAAAATGCTGTAAAAATCAAGCTGGCATAACCTACTTTGACAGGTTCCACTTAGAAGGCTAGGGGAGGGGGGGGGGGGCACTGGCACAATAGGTTGGATGTAGGGAACTTAAATGTTCTCCATGAAGCAAGTCTTACACCCAGGTAGACACTTCCCCTAGATGTAGACCTTTCATTCCAAAGCAAAAGTTTGACTTTTAACAGGATTAATAAAGACTGGTGTTTAGCAGACAGGGGCAAGCAGCCCAGGCTGATTCTACTTTGCATTGATAAAGCTGGGGGTGGGGACGTCTAGATTAAGACTTGCCCTGCCGCTATTATGCTCCAAAAACATATCTGTATGCAGGACTAAAGAAGACAGCCCTGTAATCCCATGCAAAAGAACATGATGCATGATTTTTGTGCTTTTAGCATTATGGTCTGCTATGCGCTTTAAATCTTCCCTAAGCCCAACTTGCTTGGCACGGGCCATTACCCCTCCTGGGGTTTCCATGAACCCAGAGATGACTGCCCCAGTGCACAACATCTCCCGCTGCCTCCTGGAAGAGCTGCAGAGCTGGAATGAGCAGTGAGACAGCCACAGCTGCCAGCAGAACAGGGCCCTTTATGATGTCATGGTGCCAGTTTCCAAGGCATCCCACTGTGACCTGCACAGTGTTCCGTGGGATGCAAACTAGCCTCATGCTTTCTTCTGCGGGCAGCCATTTTGTATTTTTCTGCCTCTGGGGGCGGCCATTTTGAAACCCCACTGCCAAGCTTCTATTGCCATGCACAGAAAATGGCGCTTGCAAGCTCCTAAAATCAAGACACCTGCCTTCCAGGAAAATAGATGCCACACATGCTGGGGGTGCTGCCATCACCTTTTAATCTTTTGTGATCTGCATCAACCCCCATTTGCACAACTTCTAACTACTTTGCCATGATCCCTTTAGATGTTGCAAAAACGTGTGGAATTGGAGCAAAATGCTGTAAAAATCAAGCTGGCATAACCTACTTTGACAGGTTCCACTTAGAAGGCTAGTGGAGGGGGGGGGGCACTGGCACAATAGGTTGGATGTAGGGAACTTAAATGTTCTCCATGAAGCAAGTCTTACACCCAGGTAGACACTTCCCCTAGATGTAGACCTTTCATTCCAAAGCAAAAGTTTGACTTTTAACAGGATTAATAAAGACTGGTGTTTAGCAGACAGGGGCAAGCAGCCCAGGCTGATTCTACTTTGCATTGATAAAGCTGGGGGTGGGGACGTCTAGATTAAGACTTGCCCTGCCGCTATTATGCTCCAAAAACATATCTGTATGCAGGACTAAAGAAGACAGCCCTGTAATCCCATGCAAAAGAACATGATGCATGATTTTTGTGCTTTTAGCATTATGGTCTGCTATGCGCTTTAAATCTTCCCTAAGCCCAACTTGCTTGGCACGGGCCATTACCCCTCCTGGGGTTTCCATGAACCCAGAGATGACTGCCCCAGTGCACAACATCTCCCGCTGCCTCCTGGAAGAGCTGCAGAGCTGGAATGAGCAGTGAGACAGCCACAGCTGCCAGCAGAACAGGGCCCTTTATGATGTCATGGTGCCAGTTTCCAAGGCATCCCACTGTGACCTGCACAGTGTTCCGTGGGATGCAAACTAGCCTCATGCTTTCTTCTGCGGGCAGCCATTTTGTATTTTTCTGCCTCTGGGGGCGGCCATTTTGAAACCCCACTGCCAAGCTTCTATTGCCATGCACAGAAAATGGCGCTTGCAAGCTCCTAAAATCAAGACACCTGCCTTCCAGGAAAATAGATGCCACACATGCTGGGGGTGCTGCCATCACCTTTTAATCTTTTGTGATCTGCATCAACCCCCATTTGCACAACTTCTAACTACTTTGCCATGATCCCTTTAGATGTTGCAAAAACGTGTGGAATTGGAGCAAAATGCTGTAAAAATCAAGCTGGCATAACCTACTTTGACAGGTTCCACTTAGAAGGCTAGTGGAGGGGGGGGGGGGGCACTGGCACAATAGGTTGGATGTAGGGAACTTAAATGTTCTCCATGAAGCAAGTCTTACACCCAGGTAGACACTTCCCCTAGATGTAGACCTTTCATTCCAAAGCAAAAGTTTGACTTTTAACAGGATTAATAAAGACTGGTGTTTAGCAGACAGGGGCAAGCAGCCCAGGCTGATTCTACTTTGCATTGATAAAGCTGGGGGTGGGGACGTCTAGATTAAGACTTGCCCTGCCGCTATTATGCTCCAAAAACATATCTGTATGCAGGACTAAAGAAGACAGCCCTGTAATCCCATGCAAAAGAACATGATGCATGATTTTTGTGCTTTTAGCATTATGGTCTGCTATGCGCTTTAAATCTTCCCTAAGCCCAACTTGCTTGGCACGGGCCATTACCCCTCCTGGGGTTTCCATGAACCCAGAGATGACTGCCCCAGTGCACAACATCTCCCGCTGCCTCCTGGAAGAGCTGCAGAGCTGGAATGAGCAGTGAGACAGCCACAGCTGCCAGCAGAACAGGGCCCTTTATGATGTCATGGTGCCAGTTTCCAAGGCATCCCACTGTGACCTGCACAGTGTTCCGTGGGATGCAAACTAGCCTCATGCTTTCTTCTGCGGGCAGCCATTTTGTATTTTTCTGCCTCTGGGGGCGGCCATTTTGAAACCCCACTGCCAAGCTTCTATTGCCATGCACAGAAAATGGCGCTTGCAAGCTCCTAAAATCAAGACACCTGCCTTCCAGGAAAATAGATGCCACACATGCTGGGGGTGCTGCCATCACCTTTTAATCTTTTGTGATCTGCATCAACCCCCATTTGCACAACTTCTAACTACTTTGCCATGATCCCTTTAGATGTTGCAAAAACGTGTGGAATTGGAGCAAAATGCTGTAAAAATCAAGCTGGCATAACCTACTTTGACAGGTTCCACTTAGAAGGCTAGTGGAGGGGGGGGGGGGCACTGGCACAATAGGTTGGATGTAGGGAACTTAAATGTTCTCCATGAAGCAAGTCTTACACCCAGGTAGACACTTCCCCTAGATGTAGACCTTTCATTCCAAAGCAAAAGTTTGACTTTTAACAGGATTAATAAAGACTGGTGTTTAGCAGACAGGGGCAAGCAGCCCAGGCTGATTCTACTTTGCATTGATAAAGCTGGGGGTGGGGACGTCTAGATTAAGACTTGCCCTGCCGCTATTATGCTCCAAAAACATATCTGTATGCAGGACTAAAGAAGACAGCCCTGTAATCCCATGCAAAAGAACATGATGCATGATTTTTGTGCTTTTAGCATTATGGTCTGCTATGCGCTTTAAATCTTCCCTAAGCCCAACTTGCTTGGCACGGGCCATTACCCCTCCTGGGGTTTCCATGAACCCAGAGATGACTGCCCCAGTGCACAACATCTCCCGCTGCCTCCTGGAAGAGCTGCAGAGCTGGAATGAGCAGTGAGACAGCCACAGCTGCCAGCAGAACAGGGCCCTTTATGATGTCATGGTGCCAGTTTCCAAGGCATCCCACTGTGACCTGCACAGTGTTCCGTGGGATGCAACCTAGCCTCATGCTTTCTTCTGCGGGCAGCCATTTTGTATTTTTCTGCCTCTGGGGGCGGCCATTTTGAAACCCCACTGCCAAGCTTCTATTGCCATGCACAGAAAATGGCGCTTGCAAGCTCCTAAAATCAAGACACCTGCCTTCCAGGAAAATAGATGCCACACATGCTGGGGGTGCTGCCATCACCTTTTAATCTTTTGTGATCTGCAACAACCCCCATTTGCACAACTTCTAACTACTTTGCCATGATCCCTTTAGATGTTGCAAAAACGTGTGGAATTGGAGCAAAATGCTGTAAAAATCAAGCTGGCATAACCTACTTTGACAGGTTCCACTTAGAAGGCTAGTGGAGGGGGGGGGGGCACTGGCACAATAGGTTGGATGTAGGGAACTTAAATGTTCTCCATGAAGCAAGTCTTACACCCAGGTAGACACTTCCCCTAGATGTAGACCTTTCATTCCAAAGCAAAAGTTTGACTTTTAACAGGATTAATAAAGACTGGTGTTTAGCAGACAGGGGCAAGCAGCCCAGGCTGATTCTACTTTGCATTGATAAAGCTGGGGGTGGGGACGTCTAGATTAAGACTTGCCCTGCCGCTATTATGCTCCAAAAACATATCTGTATGCAGGACTAAAGAAGACAGCCCTGTAATCCCATGCAAAAGAACATGATGCATGATTTTTGTGCTTTTAGCATTATGGTCTGCTATGCGCTTTAAATCTTCCCTAAGCCCAACTTGCTTGGCACGGGCCATTACCCCTCCTGGGGTTTCCATGAACCCAGAGATGACTGCCCCAGTGCACAACATCTCCCGCTGCCTCCTGGAAGAGCTGCAGAGCTGGAATGAGCAGTGAGACAGCCACAGCTGCCAGCAGAACAGGGCCCTTTATGATGTCATGGTGCCAGTTTTCAAGGCATCCCACTGTGACCTGCACAGTGTTCCGTGGGATGCAAACTAGCCTCATGCTTTCTTCTGCGGGCAGCCATTTTGTATTTTTCTGCCTCTGGGGGCGGCCATTTTGAAACCCCACTGCCAAGCTTCTATTGCCATGCACAGAAAATGGCGCTTGCAAGCTCCTAAAATCAAGACACCTGCCTTCCAGGAAAATAGATGCCACACATGCTGGGGGTGCTGCCATCACCTTTTAATCTTTTGTGATCTGCATCAACCCCCATTTGCACAACTTCTAACTACTTTGCCATGATCCCTTTAGATGTTGCAAAAACGTGTGGAATTGGAGCAAAATGCTGTAAAAATCAAGCTGGCATAACCTACTTTGACAGGTTCCACTTAGAAGGCTAGTGGAGGGGGGGGGGGCACTGGAACAATAGGTTGGATGTAGGGAACTTAAATGTTCTCCATGAAGCAAGTCTTACACCCAGGTAGACACTTCCCCTAGATGTAGACCTTTCATTCCAAAGCAAAAGTTTGACTTTTAACAGGATTAATAAAGACTGGTGTTTAGCAGACAGGGGCAAGCAGCCCAGGCTGATTCTACTTTGCATTGATAAAGCTGGGGGTGGGGACGTCTAGATTAAGACTTGCCCTGCCGCTATTATGCTCCAAAAACATATCTGTATGCAGGACTAAAGAAGACAGCCCTGTAATCCCATGCAAAAGAACATGATGCATGATTTTTGTGCTTTTAGCATTATGGTCTGCTATGCGCTTTAAATCTTCCCTAAGCCCAACTTGCTTGGCACGGGCCATTACCCCTCCTGGGGTTTCCATGAACCCAGAGATGACTGCCCCAGTGCACAACATCTCCCGCTGCCTCCTGGAAGAGCTGCAGAGCTGGAATGAGCAGTGAGACAGCCACAGCTGCCAGCAGAACAGGGCCCTTTATGATGTCATGGTGCCAGTTTTCAAGGCATCCCACTGTGACCTGCACAGTGTTCCGTGGGATGCAAACTAGCCTCATGCTTTCTTCTGCGGGCAGCCATTTTGTATTTTTCTGCCTCTGGGGGCGGCCATTTTGAAACCCCACTGCCAAGCTTCTATTGCCATGCACAGAAAATGGCGCTTGCAAGCTCCTAAAATCAAGACACCTGCCTTCCAGGAAAATAGATGCCACACATGCTGGGGGTGCTGCCATCACCTTTTAATCTTTTGTGATCTGCATCAACCCCCATTTGCACAACTTCTAACTACTTTGCCATGATCCCTTTAGATGTTGCAAAAACGTGTGGAATTGGAGCAAAATGCTGTAAAAATCAAGCTGGCATAACCTACTTTGACAGGTTCCACTTAGAAGGCTAGTGGAGGGGGGGGGGGCACTGGAACAATAGGTTGGATGTAGGGAACTTAAATGTTCTCCATGAAGCAAGTCTTACACCCAGGTAGACACTTCCCCTAGATGTAGACCTTTCATTCCAAAGCAAAAGTTTGACTTTTAACAGGATTAATAAAGACTGGTGTTTAGCAGACAGGGGCAAGCAGCCCAGGCTGATTCTACTTTGCATTGATAAAGCTGGGGGTGGGGACGTCTAGATTAAGACTTGCCCTGCCGCTATTATGCTCCAAAAACATATCTGTATGCAGGACTAAAGAAGACAGCCCTGTAATCCCATGCAAAAGAACATGATGCATGATTTTTGTGCTTTTAGCATTATGGTCTGCTATGCGCTTTAAATCTTCCCTAAGCCCAACTTGCTTGGCACGGGCCATTACCCCTCCTGGGGTTTCCATGAACCCAGAGATGACTGCCCCAGTGCACAACATCTCCCGCTGCCTCCTGGAAGAGCTGCAGAGCTGGAATGAGCAGTGAGACAGCCACAGCTGCCAGCAGAACAGGGCCCTTTATGATGTCATGGTGCCAGTTTCCAAGGCATCCCACTGTGACCTGCACAGTGTTCCGTGGGATGCAACCTAGCCTCATGCTTTCTTCTGCGGGCAGCCATTTTGTATTTTTCTGCCTCTGGGGGCGGCCATTTTGAAACCCCACTGCCAAGCTTCTATTGCCATGCACAGAAAATGGCGCTTGCAAGCTCCTAAAATCAAGACACCTGCCTTCCAGGAAAATAGATGCCACACATGCTGGGGGTGCTGCCATCACCTTTTAATCTTTTGTGATCTGCATCAACCCCCATTTGCACAACTTCTAACTACTTTGCCATGATCCCTTTAGATGTTGCAAAAACGTGTGGAATTGGAGCAAAATGCTGTAAAAATCAAGCTGGCATAACCTACTTTGACAGGTTCCACTTAGAAGGCTAGTGGAGGGGGGGGGGGGGCACTGGCACAATAGGTTGGATGTAGGGAACTTAAATGTTCTCCATGAAGCAAGTCTTACACCCAGGTAGACGCTTCCCCTAGATGTAGACCTTTCATTCCAAAGCAAAAGTTTGACTTTTAACAGGATTAATAAAGACTGGTGTTTAGCAGACAGGGGCAAGCAGCCCAGGCTGATTCTACTTTGCATTGATAAAGCTGGGGGTGGGGACGTCTAGATTAAGACTTGCCCTGCCGCTATTATGCTCCAAAAACATATCTGTATGCAGGACTAAAGAAGACAGCCCTGTAATCCCATGCAAAAGAACATGATGCATGATTTTTGTGCTTTTAGCATTATGGTCTGCTATGCGCTTTAAATCTTCCCTAAGCCCAACTTGCTTGGCACGGGCCATTACCCCTCCTGGGGTTTCCATGAACCCAGAGATGACTGCCCCAGTGCACAACATCTCCCGCTGCCTCCTGGAAGAGCTGCAGAGCTGGAATGAGCAGTGAGACAGCCACAGCTGCCAGCAGAACAGGGCCCTTTATGATGTCATGGTGCCAGTTTTCAAGGCATCCCACTGTGACCTGCACAGTGTTCCGTGGGATGCAAACTAGCCTCATGCTTTCTTCTGCGGGCAGCCATTTTGTATTTTTCTGCCTCTGGGGGCGGCCATTTTGAAACCCCACTGCCAAGCTTCTATTGCCATGCACAGAAAATGGCGCTTGCAAGCTCCTAAAATCAAGACACCTGCCTTCCAGGAAAATAGATGCCACACATGCTGGGGGTGCTGCCATCACCTTTTAATCTTTTGTGATCTGCATCAACCCCCATTTGCACAACTTCTAACTACTTTGCCATGATCCCTTTAGATGTTGCAAAAACGTGTGGAATTGGAGCAAAATGCTGTAAAAATCAAGCTGGCATAACCTACTTTGACAGGTTCCACTTAGAAGGCTAGTGGAGGGGGGGGGGCACTGGCACAATAGGTTGGATGTAGGGAACTTAAATGTTCTCCATGAAGCAAGTCTTACACCCAGGTAGACACTTCCCCTAGATGTAGACCTTTCATTCCAAAGCAAAAGTTTGACTTTTAACAGGATTAATAAAGACTGGTGTTTAGCAGACAGGGGCAAGCAGCCCAGGCTGATTCTACTTTGCATTGATAAAGCTGGGGGTGGGGACGTCTAGATTAAGACTTGCCCTGCCGCTATTATGCTCCAAAAACATATCTGCATGCAGGACTAAAGAAGACAGCCCTGTAATCCCATGCAAAAGAACATGATGCATGATTTTTGTGCTTTTAGCATTATGGTCTGCTATGCGCTTTAAATCTTCCCTAAGCCCAACTTGCTTGGAACGGGCCATTACCCCTCCTGGGGTTTCCATGAACCCAGAGATGACTGCCCCAGTGCACAACATCTCCCGCTGCCTCCTGGAAGAGCTGCAGAGCTGGAATGAGCAGTGAGACAGCCACAGCTGCCAGCAGAACAGGGCCCTTTATGATGTCATGGTGCCAGTTTCCAAGGCATCCCACTGTGACCTGCACAGTGTTCCGTGGGATGCAAACTAGCCTCATGCTTTCTTCTGCGGGCAGCCATTTTGTATTTTTCTGCCTCTGGGGGCGGCCATTTTGAAACCCCACTGCCAAGCTTCTATTGCCATGCACAGAAAATGGCGCTTGCAAGCTCCTAAAATCAAGACACCTGCCTTCCAGGAAAATAGATGCCACACATGCTGGGGGTGCTGCCATCACCTTTTAATCTTTTGTGATCTGCATCAACCCCCATTTGCACAACTTCTAACTACTTTGCCATGATCCCTTTAGATGTTGCAAAAACGTGTGGAATTGGAGCAAAATGCTGTAAAAATCAAGCTGGCATAACCTACTTTGACAGGTTCCACTTAGAAGGCTAGGGGAGGGGGGGGGGCACTGGCACAATAGGTTGGATGTAGGGAACTTAAATGTTCTCCATGAAGCAAGTCTTACACCCAGGTAGACACTTCCCCTAGATGTAGACCTTTCATTCCAAAGCAAAAGTTTGACTTTTAACAGGATTAATAAAGACTGGTGTTTAGCAGACAGGGGCAAGCAGCCCAGGCTGATTCTACTTTGCATTGATAAAGCTGGGGGTGGGGACGTCTAGATTAAGACTTGCCCTGCCGCTATTATGCTCCAAAAACATATCTGTATGCAGGACTAAAGAAGACAGCCCTGTAATCCCATGCAAAAGAACATGATGCATGATTTTTGTGCTTTTAGCATTATGGTCTGCTATGCGCTTTAAATCTTCCCTAAGCCCAACTTGCTTGGCACGGGCCATTACCCCTCCTGGGGTTTCCATGAACCCAGAGATGACTGCCCCAGTGCACAACATCTCCCGCTGCCTCCTGGAAGAGCTGCAGAGCTGGAATGAGCAGTGAGACAGCCACAGCTGCCAGCAGAACAGGGCCCTTTATGATGTCATGGTGCCAGTTTCCAAGGCATCCCACTGTGACCTGCACAGTGTTCCGTGGGATGCAAACTAGCCTCATGCTTTCTTCTGCGGGCAGCCATTTTGTATTTTTCTGCCTCTGGGGGCGGCCATTTTGAAACCCCACTGCCAAGCTTCTATTGCCATGCACAGAAAATGGCGCTTGCAAGCTCCTAAAATCAAGACACCTGCCTTCCAGGAAAATAGATGCCACACATGCTGGGGGTGCTGCCATCACCTTTTAATCTTTTGTGATCTGCATCAACCCCCATTTGCACAACTTCTAACTACTTTGCCATGATCCCTTTAGATGTTGCAAAAACGTGTGGAATTGGAGCAAAATGCTGTAAAAATCAAGCTGGCATAACCTACTTTGACAGGTTCCACTTAGAAGGCTAGGGGAGGGGGGGGGGGCACTGGCACAATAGGTTGGATGTAGGGAACTTAAATGTTCTCCATGAAGCAAGTCTTACACCCAGGTAGACACTTCCCCTAGATGTAGACCTTTCATTCCAAAGCAAAAGTTTGACTTTTAACAGGATTAATAAAGACTGGTGTTTAGCAGACAGGGGCAAGCAGCCCAGGCTGATTCTACTTTGCATTGATAAAGCTGGGGGTGGGGACGTCTAGATTAAGACTTGCCCTGCCGCTATTATGCTCCAAAAACATATCTGTATGCAGGACTAAAGAAGACAGCCCTGTAATCCCATGCAAAAGAACATGATGCATGATTTTTGTGCTTTTAGCATTATGGTCTGCTATGCGCTTTAAATCTTCCCTAAGCCCAACTTGCTTGGCACGGGCCATTACCCCTCCTGGGGTTTCCATGAACCCAGAGATGACTGCCCCAGTGCACAACATCTCCCGCTGCCTCCTGGAAGAGCTGCAGAGCTGGAATGAGCAGTGAGACAGCCACAGCTGCCAGCAGAACAGGGCCCTTTATGATGTCATGGTGCCAGTTTCCAAGGCATCCCACTGTGACCTGCACAGTGTTCCGTGGGATGCAAACTAGCCTCATGCTTTCTTCTGCGGGCAGCCATTTTGTATTTTTCTGCCTCTGGGGGCGGCCATTTTGAAACCCCACTGCCAAGCTTCTATTGCCATGCACAGAAAATGGCGCTTGCAAGCTCCTAAAATCAAGACACCTGCCTTCCAGGAAAATAGATGCCACACATGCTGGGGGTGCTGCCATCACCTTTTAATCTTTTGTGATCTGCATCAACCCCCATTTGCACAACTTCTAACTACTTTGCCATGATCCCTTTAGATGTTGCAAAAACGTGTGGAATTGGAGCAAAATGCTGTAAAAATCAAGCTGGCATAACCTACTTTGACAGGTTCCACTTAGAAGGCTAGGGGAGGGGGGGGGGGGGCACTGGCACAATAGGTTGGATGTAGGGAACTTAAATGTTCTCCATGAAGCAAGTCTTACACCCAGGTAGACACTTCCCCTAGATGTAGACCTTTCATTCCAAAGCAAAAGTTTGACTTTTAACAGGATTAATAAAGACTGGTGTTTAGCAGACAGGGGCAAGCAGCCCAGGCTGATTCTACTTTGCATTGATAAAGCTGGGGGTGGGGACGTCTAGATTAAGACTTGCCCTGCCGCTATTATGCTCCAAAAACATATCTGTATGCAGGACTAAAGAAGACAGCCCTGTAATCCCATGCAAAAGAACATGATGCATGATTTTTGTGCTTTTAGCATTATGGTCTGCTATGCGCTTTAAATCTTCCCTAAGCCCAACTTGCTTGGCACGGGCCATTACCCCTCCTGGGGTTTCCATGAACCCAGAGATGACTGCCCCAGTGCACAACATCTCCCGCTGCCTCCTGGAAGAGCTGCAGAGCTGGAATGAGCAGTGAGACAGCCACAGCTGCCAGCAGAACAGGGCCCTTTATGATGTCATGGTGCCAGTTTCCAAGGCATCCCACTGTGACCTGCACAGTGTTCCGTGGGATGCAAACTAGCCTCATGCTTTCTTCTGCGGGCAGCCATTTTGTATTTTTCTGCCTCTGGGGGCGGCCATTTTGAAACCCCACTGCCAAGCTTCTATTGCCATGCACAGAAAATGGCGCTTGCAAGCTCCTAAAATCAAGACACCTGCCTTCCAGGAAAATAGATGCCACACATGCTGGGGGTGCTGCCATCACCTTTTAATCTTTTGTGATCTGCATCAACCCCCATTTGCACAACTTCTAACTACTTTGCCATGATCCCTTTAGATGTTGCAAAAACGTGTGGAATTGGAGCAAAATGCTGTAAAAATCAAGCTGGCATAACCTACTTTGACAGGTTCCACTTAGAAGGCTAGGGGAGGGGGGGGGGGGGGGCACTGGCACAATAGGTTGGATGTAGGGAACTTAAATGTTCTCCATGAAGCAAGTCTTACACCCAGGTAGACACTTCCCCTAGATGTAGACCTTTCATTCCAAAGCAAAAGTTTGACTTTTAACAGGATTAATAAAGACTGGTGTTTAGCAGACAGGGGCAAGCAGCCCAGGCTGATTCTACTTTGCATTGATAAAGCTGGGGGTGGGGACGTCTAGATTAAGACTTGCCCTGCCGCTATTATGCTCCAAAAACATATCTGTATGCAGGACTAAAGAAGACAGCCCTGTAATCCCATGCAAAAGAACATGATGCATGATTTTTGTGCTTTTAGCATTATGGTCTGCTATGCGCTTTAAATCTTCCCTAAGCCCAACTTGCTTGGCACGGGCCATTACCCCTCCTGGGGTTTCCATGAACCCAGAGATGACTGCCCCAGTGCACAACATCTCCCGCTGCCTCCTGGAAGAGCTGCAGAGCTGGAATGAGCAGTGAGACAGCCACAGCTGCCAGCAGAACAGGGCCCTTTATGATGTCATGGTGCCAGTTTCCAAGGCATCCCACTGTGACCTGCACAGTGTTCCGTGGGATGCAAACTAGCCTCATGCTTTCTTCTGCGGGCAGCCATTTTGTATTTTTCTGCCTCTGGGGGCGGCCATTTTGAAACCCCACTGCCAAGCTTCTATTGCCATGCACAGAAAATGGCGCTTGCAAGCTCCTAAAATCAAGACACCTGCCTTCCAGGAAAATAGATGCCACACATGCTGGGGGTGCTGCCATCACCTTTTAATCTTTTGTGATCTGCATCAACCCCCATTTGCACAACTTCTAACTACTTTGCCATGATCCCTTTAGATGTTGCAAAAACGTGTGGAATTGGAGCAAAATGCTGTAAAAATCAAGCTGGCATAACCTACTTTGACAGGTTCCACTTAGAAGGCTAGGGGAGGGGGGGGGGGGGGGCACTGGCACAATAGGTTGGATGTAGGGAACTTAAATGTTCTCCATGAAGCAAGTCTTACACCCAGGTAGACACTTCCCCTAGATGTAGACCTTTCATTCCAAAGCAAAAGTTTGACTTTTAACAGGATTAATAAAGACTGGTGTTTAGCAGACAGGGGCAAGCAGCCCAGGCTGATTCTACTTTGCATTGATAAAGCTGGGGGTGGGGACGTCTAGATTAAGACTTGCCCTGCCGCTATTATGCTCCAAAAACATATCTGTATGCAGGACTAAAGAAGACAGCCCTGTAATCCCATGCAAAAGAACATGATGCATGATTTTTGTGCTTTTAGCATTATGGTCTGCTATGCGCTTTAAATCTTCCCTAAGCCCAACTTGCTTGGCACGGGCCATTACCCCTCCTGGGGTTTCCATGAACCCAGAGATGACTGCCCCAGTGCACAACATCTCCCGCTGCCTCCTGGAAGAGCTGCAGAGCTGGAATGAGCAGTGAGACAGCCACAGCTGCCAGCAGAACAGGGCCCTTTATGATGTCATGGTGCCAGTTTCCAAGGCATCCCACTGTGACCTGCACAGTGTTCCGTGGGATGCAAACTAGCCTCATGCTTTCTTCTGCGGGCAGCCATTTTGTATTTTTCTGCCTCTGGGGGCGGCCATTTTGAAACCCCACTGCCAAGCTTCTATTGCCATGCACAGAAAATGGCGCTTGCAAGCTCCTAAAATCAAGACACCTGCCTTCCAGGAAAATAGATGCCACACATGCTGGGGGTGCTGCCATCACCTTTTAATCTTTTGTGATCTGCATCAACCCCCATTTGCACAACTTCTAACTACTTTGCCATGATCCCTTTAGATGTTGCAAAAACGTGTGGAATTGGAGCAAAATGCTGTAAAAATCAAGCTGGCATAACCTACTTTGACAGGTTCCACTTAGAAGGCTAGGGGAGGGGGGGGGGGCACTGGCACAATAGGTTGGATGTAGGGAACTTAAATGTTCTCCATGAAGCAAGTCTTACACCCAGGTAGACACTTCCCCTAGATGTAGACCTTTCATTCCAAAGCAAAAGTTTGACTTTTAACAGGATTAATAAAGACTGGTGTTTAGCAGACAGGGGCAAGCAGCCCAGGCTGATTCTACTTTGCATTGATAAAGCTGGGGGTGGGGACGTCTAGATTAAGACTTGCCCTGCCGCTATTATGCTCCAAAAACATATCTGCATGCAGGACTAAAGAAGACAGCCCTGTAATCCCATGCAAAAGAACATGATGCATGATTTTTGTGCTTTTAGCATTATGGTCTGCTATGCGCTTTAAATCTTCCCTAAGCCCAACTTGCTTGGCACGGGCCATTACCCCTCCTGGGGTTTCCATGAACCCAGAGATGACTGCCCCAGTGCACAACATCTCCCGCTGCCTCCTGGAAGAGCTGCAGAGCTTGAATGAGCAGTGAGACAGCCACAGCTGCCAGCAGAACAGGGCCCTTTATGATGTCATGGTGCCAGTTTCCAAGGCATCCCACTGTGACCTGCACAGTGTTCCGTGGGATGCAAACTAGCCTCATGCTTTCTTCTGCGGGCAGCCATTTTGTATTTTTCTGCCTCTGGGGGCGGCCATTTTGAAACCCCACTGCCAAGCTTCTATTGCCATGCACAGAAAATGGCGCTTGCAAGCTCCTAAAATCAAGACACCTGCCTTCCAGGAAAATAGATGCCACACATGCTGGGGGTGCTGCCATCACCTTTTAATCTTTTGTGATCTGCATCAACCCCCATTTGCACAACTTCTAACTACTTTGCCATGATCCCTTTAGATGTTGCAAAAACGTGTGGAATTGGAGCAAAATGCTGTAAAAATCAAGCTGGCATAACCTACTTTGACAGGTTCCACTTAGAAGGCTAGGGGAGGGGGGGGGGGGGCACTGGCACAATAGGTTGGATGTAGGGAACTTAAATGTTCTCCATGAAGCAAGTCTTACACCCAGGTAGACACTTCCCCTAGATGTAGACCTTTCATTCCAAAGCAAAAGTTTGACTTTTAACAGGATTAATAAAGACTGGTGTTTAGCAGACAGGGGCAAGCAGCCCAGGCTGATTCTACTTTGCATTGATAAAGCTGGGGGTGGGGACGTCTAGATTAAGACTTGCCCTGCCGCTATTATGCTCCAAAAACATATCTGTATGCAGGACTAAAGAAGACAGCCCTGTAATCCCATGCAAAAGAACATGATGCATGATTTTTGTGCTTTTAGCATTATGGTCTGCTATGCGCTTTAAATCTTCCCTAAGCCCAACTTGCTTGGCACGGGCCATTACCCCTCCTGGGGTTTCCATGAACCCAGAGATGACTGCCCCAGTGCACAACATCTCCCGCTGCCTCCTGGAAGAGCTGCAGAGCTGGAATGAGCAGTGAGACAGCCACAGCTGCCAGCAGAACAGGGCCCTTTATGATGTCATGGTGCCAGTTTCCAAGGCATCCCACTGTGACCTGCACAGTGTTCCGTGGGATGCAAACTAGCCTCATGCTTTCTTCTGCGGGCAGCCATTTTGTATTTTTCTGCCTCTGGGGGCGGCCATTTTGAAACCCCACTGCCAAGCTTCTATTGCCATGCACAGAAAATGGCGCTTGCAAGCTCCTAAAATCAAGACACCTGCCTTCCAGGAAAATAGATGCCACACATGCTGGGGGTGCTGCCATCACCTTTTAATCTTTTGTGATCTGCATCAACCCCCATTTGCACAACTTCTAACTACTTTGCCATGATCCCTTTAGATGTTGCAAAAACGTGTGGAATTGGAGCAAAATGCTGTAAAAATCAAGCTGGCATAACCTACTTTGACAGGTTCCACTTAGAAGGCTAGGGGAGGGGGGGGGGGCACTGGCACAATAGGTTGGATGTAGGGAACTTAAATGTTCTCCATGAAGCAAGTCTTACACCCAGGTAGACACTTCCCCTAGATGTAGACCTTTCATTCCAAAGCAAAAGTTTGACTTTTAACAGGATTAATAAAGACTGGTGTTTAGCAGACAGGGGCAAGCAGCCCAGGCTGATTCTACTTTGCATTGATAAAGCTGGGGGTGGGGACGTCTAGATTAAGACTTGCCCTGCCGCTATTATGCTCCAAAAACATATCTGCATGCAGGACTAAAGAAGACAGCCCTGTAATCCCATGCAAAAGAACATGATGCATGATTTTTGTGCTTTTAGCATTATGGTCTGCTATGCGCTTTAAATCTTCCCTAAGCCCAACTTGCTTGGCACGGGCCATTACCCCTCCTGGGGTTTCCATGAACCCAGAGATGACTGCCCCAGTGCACAACATCTCCCGCTGCCTCCTGGAAGAGCTGCAGAGCTGGAATGAGCAGTGAGACAGCCACAGCTGCCAGCAGAACAGGGCCCTTTATGATGTCATGGTGCCAGTTTCCAAGGCATCCCACTGTGACCTGCACAGTGTTCCGTGGGATGCAAACTAGCCTCATGCTTTCTTCTGCGGGCAGCCATTTTGTATTTTTCTGCCTCTGGGGGCGGCCATTTTGAAACCCCACTGCCAAGCTTCTATTGCCATGCACAGAAAATGGCGCTTGCAAGCTCCTAAAATCAAGACACCTGCCTTCCAGGAAAATAGATGCCACACATGCTGGGGGTGCTGCCATCACCTTTTAATCTTTTGTGATCTGCATCAACCCCCATTTGCACAACTTCTAACTACTTTGCCATGATCCCTTTAGATGTTGCAAAAACGTGTGGAATTGGAGCAAAATGCTGTAAAAATCAAGCTGGCATAACCTACTTTGACAGGTTCCACTTAGAAGGCTAGGGGAGGGGGGGGGGGGGCACTGGCACAATAGGTTGGATGTAGGGAACTTAAATGTTCTCCATGAAGCAAGTCTTACACCCAGGTAGACACTTCCCCTAGATGTAGACCTTTCATTCCAAAGCAAAAGTTTGACTTTTAACAGGATTAATAAAGACTGGTGTTTAGCAGACAGGGGCAAGCAGCCCAGGCTGATTCTACTTTGCATTGATAAAGCTGGGGGTGGGGACGTCTAGATTAAGACTTGCCCTGCCGCTATTATGCTCCAAAAACATATCTGTATGCAGGACTAAAGAAGACAGCCCTGTAATCCCATGCAAAAGAACATGATGCATGATTTTTGTGCTTTTAGCATTATGGTCTGCTATGCGCTTTAAATCTTCCCTAAGCCCAACTTGCTTGGCACGGGCCATTACCCCTCCTGGGGTTTCCATGAACCCAGAGATGACTGCCCCAGTGCACAACATCTCCCGCTGCCTCCTGGAAGAGCTGCAGAGCTGGAATGAGCAGTGAGACAGCCACAGCTGCCAGCAGAACAGGGCCCTTTATGATGTCATGGTGCCAGTTTCCAAGGCATCCCACTGTGACCTGCACAGTGTTCCGTGGGATGCAAACTAGCCTCATGCTTTCTTCTGCGGGCAGCCATTTTGTATTTTTCTGCCTCTGGGGGCGGCCATTTTGAAACCCCACTGCCAAGCTTCTATTGCCATGCACAGAAAATGGCGCTTGCAAGCTCCTAAAATCAAGACACCTGCCTTCCAGGAAAATAGATGCCACACATGCTGGGGGTGCTGCCATCACCTTTTAATCTTTTGTGATCTGCATCAACCCCCATTTGCACAACTTCTAACTACTTTGCCATGATCCCTTTAGATGTTGCAAAAACGTGTGGAATTGGAGCAAAATGCTGTAAAAATCAAGCTGGCATAACCTACTTTGACAGGTTCCACTTAGAAGGCTAGGGGAGGGGGGGGGGGGGGGGCACTGGCACAATAGGTTGGATGTAGGGAACTTAAATGTTCTCCATGAAGCAAGTCTTACACCCAGGTAGACACTTCCCCTAGATGTAGACCTTTCATTCCAAAGCAAAAGTTTGACTTTTAACAGGATTAATAAAGACTGGTGTTTAGCAGACAGGGGCAAGCAGCCCAGGCTGATTCTACTTTGCATTGATAAAGCTGGGGGTGGGGACGTCTAGATTAAGACTTGCCCTGCCGCTATTATGCTCCAAAAACATATCTGTATGCAGGACTAAAGAAGACAGCCCTGTAATCCCATGCAAAAGAACATGATGCATGATTTTTGTGCTTTTAGCATTATGGTCTGCTATGCGCTTTAAATCTTCCCTAAGCCCAACTTGCTTGGCACGGGCCATTACCCCTCCTGGGGTTTCCATGAACCCAGAGATGACTGCCCCGGTGCACAACATCTCCCGCTGCCTCCTGGAAGAGCTGCAGAGCTGGAATGAGCAGTGAGACAGCCACAGCTGCCAGCAGAACAGGGCCCTTTATGATGTCATGGTGCCAGTTTCCAAGGCATCCCACTGTGACCTGCACAGTGTTCCGTGGGATGCAAACTAGCCTCATGCTTTCTTCTGCGGGCAGCCATTTTGTATTTTTCTGCCTCTGGGGGCGGCCATTTTGAAACCCCACTGCCAAGCTTCTATTGCCATGCACAGAAAATGGCGCTTGCAAGCTCCTAAAATCAAGACACCTGCCTTCCAGGAAAATAGATGCCACACATGCTGGGGGTGCTGCCATCACCTTTTAATCTTTTGTGATCTGCATCAACCCCCATTTGCACAACTTCTAACTACTTTGCCATGATCCCTTTAGATGTTGCAAAAACGTGTGGAATTGGAGCAAAATGCTGTAAAAATCAAGCTGGCATAACCTACTTTGACAGGTTCCACTTAGAAGGCTAGGGGAGGGGGGGGGGGGGGGGCACTGGCACAATAGGTTGGATGTAGGGAACTTAAATGTTCTCCATGAAGCAAGTCTTACACCCAGGTAGACACTTCCCCTAGATGTAGACCTTTCATTCCAAAGCAAAAGTTTGACTTTTAACAGGATTAATAAAGACTGGTGTTTAGCAGACAGGGGCAAGCAGCCCAGGCTGATTCTACTTTGCATTGATAAAGCTGGGGGTGGGGACGTCTAGATTAAGACTTGCCCTGCCGCTATTATGCTCCAAAAACATATCTGTATGCAGGACTAAAGAAGACAGCCCTGTAATCCCATGCAAAAGAACATGATGCATGATTTTTGTGCTTTTAGCATTATGGTCTGCTATGCGCTTTAAATCTTCCCTAAGCCCAACTTGCTTGGCACGGGCCATTACCCCTCCTGGGGTTTCCATGAACCCAGAGATGACTGCCCCAGTGCACAACATCTCCCGCTGCCTCCTGGAAGAGCTGCAGAGCTGGAATGAGCAGTGAGACAGCCACAGCTGCCAGCAGAACAGGGCCCTTTATGATGTCATGGTGCCAGTTTCCAAGGCATCCCACTGTGACCTGCACAGTGTTCCGTGGGATGCAAACTAGCCTCATGCTTTCTTCTGCGGGCAGCCATTTTGTATTTTTCTGCCTCTGGGGGCGGCCATTTTGAAACCCCACTGCCAAGCTTCTATTGCCATGCACAGAAAATGGCGCTTGCAAGCTCCTAAAATCAAGACACCTGCCTTCCAGGAAAATAGATGCCACACATGCTGGGGGTGCTGCCATCACCTTTTAATCTTTTGTGATCTGCATCAACCCCCATTTGCACAACTTCTAACTACTTTGCCATGATCCCTTTAGATGTTGCAAAAACGTGTGGAATTGGAGCAAAATGCTGTAAAAATCAAGCTGGCATAACCTACTTTGACAGGTTCCACTTAGAAGGCTAGGGGAGGGGGGGGGGGCACTGGCACAATAGGTTGGATGTAGGGAACTTAAATGTTCTCCATGAAGCAAGTCTTACACCCAGGTAGACACTTCCCCTAGATGTAGACCTTTCATTCCAAAGCAAAAGTTTGACTTTTAACAGGATTAATAAAGACTGGTGTTTAGCAGACAGGGGCAAGCAGCCCAGGCTGATTCTACTTTGCATTGATAAAGCTGGGGGTGGGGACGTCTAGATTAAGACTAACCCTGCCGCTATTATGCTCCAAAAACATATCTGTATGCAGGACTAAAGAAGACAGCCCTGTAATCCCATGCAAAAGAACATGATGCATGATTTTTGTGCTTTTAGCATTATGGTCTGCTATGCGCTTTAAATCTTCCCTAAGCCCAACTTGCTTGGCACGGGCCATTACCCCTCCTGGGGTTTCCATGAACCCAGAGATGACTGCCCCGGTGCACAACATCTCCCGCTGCCTCCTAGAAGAGCTGCAGAGCTGGAATGAGCAGTGAGACAGCCACAGCTGCCAGCAGAACAGGGCCCTTTATGATGTCATGGTGCCAGTTTCCAAGGCATCCCACTGTGACCTGCACAGTGTTCCGTGGGATGCAAACTAGCCTCATGCTTTCTTCTGCGGGCAGCCATTTTGTATTTTTCTGCCTCTGGGGGCGGCCATTTTGAAACCCCAC
This sequence comes from Engystomops pustulosus, assembly GCF_040894005.1. NCBI lineage: Eukaryota > Metazoa > Chordata > Amphibia > Anura > Leptodactylidae > Engystomops > Engystomops pustulosus. The sequence goes on from NC_092413.1 coordinate 49,989,952, forward strand.
TGCCAAGCTTCTATTGCCATGCACAGAAAATGGCGCTTGCAAGCTCCTAAAATCAAGACACCTGCCTTCCAGGAAAATAGATGCCACACATGCTGGGGGTGCTGCCATCACCTTTTAATCTTTTGTGATCTGCATCAACCCCCATTTGCACAACTTCTAACTACTTTGCCATGATCCCTTTAGATGTTGCAAAAACGTGTGGAATTGGAGCAAAATGCTGTAAAAATCAAGCTGGCATAACCTACTTTGACAGGTTCCACTTAGAAGGCTAGGGGAGGGGGGGGGGGCACTGGCACAATAGGTTGGATGTAGGGAACTTAAATGTTCTCCATGAAGCAAGTCTTACACCCAGGTAGACACTTCCCCTAGATGTAGACCTTTCATTCCAAAGCAAAAGTTTGACTTTTAACAGGATTAATAAAGACTGGTGTTTAGCAGACAGGGGCAAGCAGCCCAGGCTGATTCTACTTTGCATTGATAAAGCTGGGGGTGGGGACGTCTAGATTAAGACTTGCCCTGCCGCTATTATGCTCCAAAAACATATCTGTATGCAGGACTAAAGAAGACAGCCCTGTAATCCCATGCAAAAGAACATGATGCATGATTTTTGTGCTTTTAGCATTATGGTCTGCTATGCGCTTTAAATCTTCCCTAAGCCCAACTTGCTTGGCACGGGCCATTACCCCTCCTGGGGTTTCCATGAACCCAGAGATGACTGCCCCAGTGCACAACATCTCCCGCTGCCTCCTGGAAGAGCTGCAGAGCTGGAATGAGCAGTGAGACAGCCACAGCTGCCAGCAGAACAGGGCCCTTTATGATGTCATGGTGCCAGTTTCCAAGGCATCCCACTGTGACCTGCACAGTGTTCCGTGGGATGCAAACTAGCCTCATGCTTTCTTCTGCGGGCAGCCATTTTGTATTTTTCTGCCTCTGGGGGCGGCCATTTTGAAACCCCACTGCCAAGCTTCTATTGCCATGCACAGAAAATGGCGCTTGCAAGCTCCTAAAATCAAGACACCTGCCTTCCAGGAAAATAGATGCCACACATGCTGGGGGTGCTGCCATCACCTTTTAATCTTTTGTGATCTGCATCAACCCCCATTTGCACAACTTCTAACTACTTTGCCATGATCCCTTTAGATGTTGCAAAAACGTGTGGAATTGGAGCAAAATGCTGTAAAAATCAAGCTGGCATAACCTACTTTGACAGGTTCCACTTAGAAGGCTAGGGGAGGGGGGGGGGGGCACTGGCACAATAGGTTGGATGTAGGGAACTTAAATGTTCTCCATGAAGCAAGTCTTACACCCAGGTAGACACTTCCCCTAGATGTAGACCTTTCATTCCAAAGCAAAAGTTTGACTTTTAACAGGATTAATAAAGACTGGTGTTTAGCAGACAGGGGCAAGCAGCCCAGGCTGATTCTACTTTGCATTGATAAAGCTGGGGGTGGGGACGTCTAGATTAAGACTTGCCCTGCCGCTATTATGCTCCAAAAACATATCTGTATGCAGGACTAAAGAAGACAGCCCTGTAATCCCATGCAAAAGAACATGATGCATGATTTTTGTGCTTTTAGCATTATGGTCTGCTATGCGCTTTAAATCTTCCCTAAGCCCAACTTGCTTGGCACGGGCCATTACCCCTCCTGGGGTTTCCATGAACCCAGAGATGACTGCCCCGGTGCACAACATCTCCCGCTGCCTCCTGGAAGAGCTGCAGAGCTGGAATGAGCAGTGAGACAGCCACAGCTGCCAGCAGAACAGGGCCCTTTATGATGTCATGGTGCCAGTTTCCAAGGCATCCCACTGTGACCTGCACAGTGTTCCGTGGGATGCAAACTAGCCTCATGCTTTCTTCTGCGGGCAGCCATTTTGTATTTTTCTGCCTCTGGGGGCGGCCATTTTGAAACCCCACTGCCAAGCTTCTATTGCCATGCACAGAAAATGGCGCTTGCAAGCTCCTAAAATCAAGACACCTGCCTTCCAGGAAAATAGATGCCACACATGCTGGGGGTGCTGCCATCACCTTTTAATCTTTTGTGATCTGCATCAACCCCCATTTGCACAACTTCTAACTACTTTGCCATGATCCCTTTAGATGTTGCAAAAACGTGTGGAATTGGAGCAAAATGCTGTAAAAATCAAGCTGGCATAACCTACTTTGACAGGTTCCACTTAGAAGGCTAGGGGAGGGGGGGGGGCACTGGCACAATAGGTTGGATGTAGGGAACTTAAATGTTCTCCATGAAGCAAGTCTTACACCCAGGTAGACACTTCCCCTAGATGTAGACCTTTCATTCCAAAGCAAAAGTTTGACTTTTAACAGGATTAATAAAGACTGGTGTTTAGCAGACAGGGGCAAGCAGCCCAGGCTGATTCTACTTTGCATTGATAAAGCTGGGGGTGGGGACGTCTAGATTAAGACTTGCCCTGCCGCTATTATGCTCCAAAAACATATCTGTATGCAGGACTAAAGAAGACAGCCCTGTAATCCCATGCAAAAGAACATGATGCATGATTTTTGTGCTTTTAGCATTATGGTCTGCTATGCGCTTTAAATCTTCCCTAAGCCCAACTTGCTTGGCACGGGCCATTACCCCTCCTGGGGTTTCCATGAACCCAGAGATGACTGCCCCAGTGCACAACATCTCCCGCTGCCTCCTGGAAGAGCTGCAGAGCTGGAATGAGCAGTGAGACAGCCACAGCTGCCAGCAGAACAGGGCCCTTTATGATGTCATGGTGCCAGTTTCCAAGGCATCCCACTGTGACCTGCACAGTGTTCCGTGGGATGCAAACTAGCCTCATGCTTTCTTCTGCGGGCAGCCATTTTGTATTTTTCTGCCTCTGGGGGCGGCCATTTTGAAACCCCACTGCCAAGCTTCTATTGCCATGCACAGAAAATGGCGCTTGCAAGCTCCTAAAATCAAGACACCTGCCTTCCAGGAAAATAGATGCCACACATGCTGGGGGTGCTGCCATCACCTTTTAATCTTTTGTGATCTGCATCAACCCCCATTTGCACAACTTCTAACTACTTTGCCATGATCCCTTTAGATGTTGCAAAAACGTGTGGAATTGGAGCAAAATGCTGTAAAAATCAAGCTGGCATAACCTACTTTGACAGGTTCCACTTAGAAGGCTAGGGGAGGGGGGGGGGGCACTGGCACAATAGGTTGGATGTAGGGAACTTAAATGTTCTCCATGAAGCAAGTCTTACACCCAGGTAGACACTTCCCCTAGATGTAGACCTTTCATTCCAAAGCAAAAGTTTGACTTTTAACAGGATTAATAAAGACTGGTGTTTAGCAGACAGGGGCAAGCAGCCCAGGCTGATTCTACTTTGCATTGATAAAGCTGGGGGTGGGGACGTCTAGATTAAGACTTGCCCTGCCGCTATTATGCTCCAAAAACATATCTGTATGCAGGACTAAAGAAGACAGCCCTGTAATCCCATGCAAAAGAACATGATGCATGATTTTTGTGCTTTTAGCATTATGGTCTGCTATGCGCTTTAAATCTTCCCTAAGCCCAACTTGCTTGGCACGGGCCATTACCCCTCCTGGGGTTTCCATGAACCCAGAGATGACTGCCCCAGTGCACAACATCTCCCGCTGCCTCCTGGAAGAGCTGCAGAGCTGGAATGAGCAGTGAGACAGCCACAGCTGCCAGCAGAACAGGGCCCTTTATGATGTCATGGTGCCAGTTTCCAAGGCATCCCACTGTGACCTGCACAGTGTTCCGTGGGATGCAAACTAGCCTCATGCTTTCTTCTGCGGGCAGCCATTTTGTATTTTTCTGCCTCTGGGGGCGGCCATTTTGAAACCCCACTGCCAAGCTTCTATTGCCATGCACAGAAAATGGCGCTTGCAAGCTCCTAAAATCAAGACACCTGCCTTCCAGGAAAATAGATGCCACACATGCTGGGGGTGCTGCCATCACCTTTTAATCTTTTGTGATCTGCATCAACCCCCATTTGCACAACTTCTAACTACTTTGCCATGATCCCTTTAGATGTTGCAAAAACGTGTGGAATTGGAGCAAAATGCTGTAAAAATCAAGCTGGCATAACCTACTTTGACAGGTTCCACTTAGAAGGCTAGTGGAGGGGGGGGGGGGGCACTGGCACAATAGGTTGGATGTAGGGAACTTAAATGTTCTCCATGAAGCAAGTCTTACACCCAGGTAGACACTTCCCCTAGATGTAGACCTTTCATTCCAAAGCAAAAGTTTGACTTTTAACAGGATTAATAAAGACTGGTGTTTAGCAGACAGGGGCAAGCAGCCCAGGCTGATTCTACTTTGCATTGATAAAGCTGGGGGTGGGGACGTCTAGATTAAGACTTGCCCTGCCGCTATTATGCTCCAAAAACATATCTGTATGCAGGACTAAAGAAGACAGCCCTGTAATCCCATGCAAAAGAACATGATGCATGATTTTTGTGCTTTTAGCATTATGGTCTGCTATGCGCTTTAAATCTTCCCTAAGCCCAACTTGCTTGGCACGGGCCATTACCCCTCCTGGGGTTTCCATGAACCCAGAGATGACTGCCCCAGTGCACAACATCTCCCGCTGCCTCCTGGAAGAGCTGCAGAGCTGGAATGAGCAGTGAGACAGCCACAGCTGCCAGCAGAACAGGGCCCTTTATGATGTCATGGTGCCAGTTTTCAAGGCATCCCACTGTGACCTGCACAGTGTTCCGTGGGATGCAAACTAGCCTCATGCTTTCTTCTGCGGGCAGCCATTTTGTATTTTTCTGCCTCTGGGGGCGGCCATTTTGAAACCCCACTGCCAAGCTTCTATTGCCATGCACAGAAAATGGCGCTTGCAAGCTCCTAAAATCAAGACACCTGCCTTCCAGGAAAATAGATGCCACACATGCTGGGGGTGCTGCCATCACCTTTTAATCTTTTGTGATCTGCATCAACCCCCATTTGCACAACTTCTAACTACTTTGCCATGATCCCTTTAGATGTTGCAAAAACGTGTGGAATTGGAGCAAAATGCTGTAAAAATCAAGCTGGCATAACCTACTTTGACAGGTTCCACTTAGAAGGCTAGTGGAGGGGGGGGGGCACTGGCACAATAGGTTGGATGTAGGGAACTTAAATGTTCTCCATGAAGCAAGTCTTACACCCAGGTAGACACTTCCCCTAGATGTAGACCTTTCATTCCAAAGCAAAAGTTTGACTTTTAACAGGATTAATAAAGACTGGTGTTTAGCAGACAGGGGCAAGCAGCCCAGGCTGATTCTACTTTGCATTGATAAAGCTGGGGGTGGGGACGTCTAGATTAAGACTTGCCCTGCCGCTATTATGCTCCAAAAACATATCTGCATGCAGGACTAAAGAAGACAGCCCTGTAATCCCATGCAAAAGAACATGATGCATGATTTTTGTGCTTTTAGCATTATGGTCTGCTATGCGCTTTAAATCTTCCCTAAGCCCAACTTGCTTGGCACGGGCCATTACCCCTCCTGGGGTTTCCATGAACCCAGAGATGACTGCCCCAGTGCACAACATCTCCCGCTGCCTCCTGGAAGAGCTGCAGAGCTGGAATGAGCAGTGAGACAGCCACAGCTGCCAGCAGAACAGGGCCCTTTATGATGTCATGGTGCCAGTTTCCAAGGCATCCCACTGTGACCTGCACAGTGTTCCGTGGGATGCAAACTAGCCTCATGCTTTCTTCTGCGGGCAGCCATTTTGTATTTTTCTGCCTCTGGGGGCGGCCATTTTGAAACCCCACTGCCAAGCTTCTATTGCCATGCACAGAAAATGGCGCTTGCAAGCTCCTAAAATCAAGACACCTGCCTTCCAGGAAAATAGATGCCACACATGCTGGGGGTGCTGCCATCACCTTTTAATCTTTTGTGATCTGCATCAACCCCCATTTGCACAACTTCTAACTACTTTGCCATGATCCCTTTAGATGTTGCAAAAACGTGTGGAATTGGAGCAAAATGCTGTAAAAATCAAGCTGGCATAACCTACTTTGACAGGTTCCACTTAGAAGGCTAGGGGAGGGGGGGGGGGGGCACTGGCACAATAGGTTGGATGTAGGGAACTTAAATGTTCTCCATGAAGCAAGTCTTACACCCAGGTAGACACTTCCCCTAGATGTAGACCTTTCATTCCAAAGCAAAAGTTTGACTTTTAACAGGATTAATAAAGACTGGTGTTTAGCAGACAGGGGCAAGCAGCCCAGGCTGATTCTACTTTGCATTGATAAAGCTGGGGGTGGGGACGTCTAGATTAAGACTTGCCCTGCCGCTATTATGCTCCAAAAACATATCTGTATGCAGGACTAAAGAAGACAGCCCTGTAATCCCATGCAAAAGAACATGATGCATGATTTTTGTGCTTTTAGCATTATGGTCTGCTATGCGCTTTAAATCTTCCCTAAGCCCAACTTGCTTGGCACGGGCCATTACCCCTCCTGGGGTTTCCATGAACCCAGAGATGACTGCCCCGGTGCACAACATCTCCCGCTGCCTCCTGGAAGAGCTGCAGAGCTGGAATGAGCAGTGAGACAGCCACAGCTGCCAGCAGAACAGGGCCCTTTATGATGTCATGGTGCCAGTTTCCAAGGCATCCCACTGTGACCTGCACAGTGTTCCGTGGGATGCAAACTAGCCTCATGCTTTCTTCTGCGGGCAGCCATTTTGTATTTTTCTGCCTCTGGGGGCGGCCATTTTGAAACCCCACTGCCAAGCTTCTATTGCCATGCACAGAAAATGGCGCTTGCAAGCTCCTAAAATCAAGACACCTGCCTTCCAGGAAAATAGATGCCACACATGCTGGGGGTGCTGCCATCACCTTTTAATCTTTTGTGATCTGCATCAACCCCCATTTGCACAACTTCTAACTACTTTGCCATGATCCCTTTAGATGTTGCAAAAACGTGTGGAATTGGAGCAAAATGCTGTAAAAATCAAGCTGGCATAACCTACTTTGACAGGTTCCACTTAGAAGGCTAGGGGAGGGGGGGGGGCACTGGCACAATAGGTTGGATGTAGGGAACTTAAATGTTCTCCATGAAGCAAGTCTTACACCCAGGTAGACACTTCCCCTAGATGTAGACCTTTCATTCCAAAGCAAAAGTTTGACTTTTAACAGGATTAATAAAGACTGGTGTTTAGCAGACAGGGGCAAGCAGCCCAGGCTGATTCTACTTTGCATTGATAAAGCTGGGGGTGGGGACGTCTAGATTAAGACTTGCCCTGCCGCTATTATGCTCCAAAAACATATCTGTATGCAGGACTAAAGAAGACAGCCCTGTAATCCCATGCAAAAGAACATGATGCATGATTTTTGTGCTTTTAGCATTATGGTCTGCTATGCGCTTTAAATCTTCCCTAAGCCCAACTTGCTTGGCACGGGCCATTACCCCTCCTGGGGTTTCCATGAACCCAGAGATGACTGCCCCAGTGCACAACATCTCCCGCTGCCTCCTGGAAGAGCTGCAGAGCTGGAATGAGCAGTGAGACAGCCACAGCTGCCAGCAGAACAGGGCCCTTTATGATGTCATGGTGCCAGTTTCCAAGGCATCCCACTGTGACCTGCACAGTGTTCCGTGGGATGCAAACTAGCCTCATGCTTTCTTCTGCGGGCAGCCATTTTGTATTTTTCTGCCTCTGGGGGCGGCCATTTTGAAACCCCACTGCCAAGCTTCTATTGCCATGCACAGAAAATGGCGCTTGCAAGCTCCTAAAATCAAGACACCTGCCTTCCAGGAAAATAGATGCCACACATGCTGGGGGTGCTGCCATCACCTTTTAATCTTTTGTGATCTGCATCAACCCCCATTTGCACAACTTCTAACTACTTTGCCATGATCCCTTTAGATGTTGCAAAAACGTGTGGAATTGGAGCAAAATGCTGTAAAAATCAAGCTGGCATAACCTACTTTGACAGGTTCCACTTAGAAGGCTAGGGGAGGGGGGGGGGCACTGGCACAATAGGTTGGATGTAGGGAACTTAAATGTTCTCCATGAAGCAAGTCTTACACCCAGGTAGACACTTCCCCTAGATGTAGACCTTTCATTCCAAAGCAAAAGTTTGACTTTTAACAGGATTAATAAAGACTGGTGTTTAGCAGACAGGGGCAAGCAGCCCAGGCTGATTCTACTTTGCATTGATAAAGCTGGGGGTGGGGACGTCTAGATTAAGACTTGCCCTGCCGCTATTATGCTCCAAAAACATATCTGTATGCAGGACTAAAGAAGACAGCCCTGTAATCCCATGCAAAAGAACATGATGCATGATTTTTGTGCTTTTAGCATTATGGTCTGCTATGCGCTTTAAATCTTCCCTAAGCCCAACTTGCTTGGCACGGGCCATTACCCCTCCTGGGGTTTCCATGAACCCAGAGATGACTGCCCCAGTGCACAACATCTCCCGCTGCCTCCTGGAAGAGCTGCAGAGCTGGAATGAGCAGTGAGACAGCCACAGCTGCCAGCAGAACAGGGCCCTTTATGATGTCATGGTGCCAGTTTCCAAGGCATCCCACTGTGACCTGCACAGTGTTCCGTGGGATGCAAACTAGCCTCATGCTTTCTTCTGCGGGCAGCCATTTTGTATTTTTCTGCCTCTGGGGGCGGCCATTTTGAAACCCCACTGCCAAGCTTCTATTGCCATGCACAGAAAATGGCGCTTGCAAGCTCCTAAAATCAAGACACCTGCCTTCCAGGAAAATAGATGCCACACATGCTGGGGGTGCTGCCATCACCTTTTAATCTTTTGTGATCTGCATCAACCCCCATTTGCACAACTTCTAACTACTTTGCCATGATCCCTTTAGATGTTGCAAAAACGTGTGGAATTGGAGCAAAATGCTGTAAAAATCAAGCTGGCATAACCTACTTTGACAGGTTCCACTTAGAAGGCTAGGGGAGGGGGGGGGGGCACTGGCACAATAGGTTGGATGTAGGGAACTTAAATGTTCTCCATGAAGCAAGTCTTACACCCAGGTAGACACTTCCCCTAGATGTAGACCTTTCATTCCAAAGCAAAAGTTTGACTTTTAACAGGATTAATAAAGACTGGTGTTTAGCAGACAGGGGCAAGCAGCCCAGGCTGATTCTACTTTGCATTGATAAAGCTGGGGGTGGGGACGTCTAGATTAAGACTTGCCCTGCCGCTATTATGCTCCAAAAACATATCTGTATGCAGGACTAAAGAAGACAGCCCTGTAATCCCATGCAAAAGAACATGATGCATGATTTTTGTGCTTTTAGCATTATGGTCTGCTATGCGCTTTAAATCTTCCCTAAGCCCAACTTGCTTGGCACGGGCCATTACCCCTCCTGGGGTTTCCATGAACCCAGAGATGACTGCCCCAGTGCACAACATCTCCCGCTGCCTCCTGGAAGAGCTGCAGAGCTGGAATGAGCAGTGAGACAGCCACAGCTGCCAGCAGAACAGGGCCCTTTATGATGTCATGGTGCCAGTTTCCAAGGCATCCCACTGTGACCTGCACAGTGTTCCGTGGGATGCAAACTAGCCTCATGCTTTCTTCTGCGGGCAGCCATTTTGTATTTTTCTGCCTCTGGGGGCGGCCATTTTGAAACCCCACTGCCAAGCTTCTATTGCCATGCACAGAAAATGGCGCTTGCAAGCTCCTAAAATCAAGACACCTGCCTTCCAGGAAAATAGATGCCACACATGCTGGGGGTGCTGCCATCACCTTTTAATCTTTTGTGATCTGCATCAACCCCCATTTGCACAACTTCTAACTACTTTGCCATGATCCCTTTAGATGTTGCAAAAACGTGTGGAATTGGAGCAAAATGCTGTAAAAATCAAGCTGGCATAACCTACTTTGACAGGTTCCACTTAGAAGGCTAGGGGAGGGGGGGGGGGGCACTGGCACAATAGGTTGGATGTAGGGAACTTAAATGTTCTCCATGAAGCAAGTCTTACACCCAGGTAGACACTTCCCCTAGATGTAGACCTTTCATTCCAAAGCAAAAGTTTGACTTTTAACAGGATTAATAAAGACTGGTGTTTAGCAGACAGGGGCAAGCAGCCCAGGCTGATTCTACTTTGCATTGATAAAGCTGGGGGTGGGGACGTCTAGATTAAGACTTGCCCTGCCGCTATTATGCTCCAAAAACATATCTGTATGCAGGACTAAAGAAGACAGCCCTGTAATCCCATGCAAAAGAACATGATGCATGATTTTTGTGCTTTTAGCATTATGGTCTGCTATGCGCTTTAAATCTTCCCTAAGCCCAACTTGCTTGGCACGGGCCATTACCCCTCCTGGGGTTTCCATGAACCCAGAGATGACTGCCCCAGTGCACAACATCTCCCGCTGCCTCCTGGAAGAGCTGCAGAGCTGGAATGAGCAGTGAGACAGCCACAGCTGCCAGCAGAACAGGGCCCTTTATGATGTCATGGTGCCAGTTTCCAAGGCATCCCACTGTGACCTGCACAGTGTTCCGTGGGATGCAAACTAGCCTCATGCTTTCTTCTGCGGGCAGCCATTTTGTATTTTTCTGCCTCTGGGGGCGGCCATTTTGAAACCCCACTGCCAAGCTTCTATTGCCATGCACAGAAAATGGCGCTTGCAAGCTCCTAAAATCAAGACACCTGCCTTCCAGGAAAATAGATGCCACACATGCTGGGGGTGCTGCCATCACCTTTTAATCTTTTGTGATCTGCATCAACCCCCATTTGCACAACTTCTAACTACTTTGCCATGATCCCTTTAGATGTTGCAAAAACGTGTGGAATTGGAGCAAAATGCTGTAAAAATCAAGCTGGCATAACCTACTTTGACAGGTTCCACTTAGAAGGCTAGTGGAGGGGGGGGGGGGGGCACTGGCACAATAGGTTGGATGTAGGGAACTTAAATGTTCTCCATGAAGCAAGTCTTACACCCAGGTAGACACTTCCCCTAGATGTAGACCTTTCATTCCAAAGCAAAAGTTTGACTTTTAACAGGATTAATAAAGACTGGTGTTTAGCAGACAGGGGCAAGCAGCCCAGGCTGATTCTACTTTGCATTGATAAAGCTGGGGGTGGGGACGTCTAGATTAAGACTTGCCCTGCCGCTATTATGCTCCAAAAACATATCTGTATGCAGGACTAAAGAAGACAGCCCTGTAATCCCATGCAAAAGAACATGATGCATGATTTTTGTGCTTTTAGCATTATGGTCTGCTATGCGCTTTAAATCTTCCCTAAGCCCAACTTGCTTGGCACGGGCCATTACCCCTCCTGGGGTTTCCATGAACCCAGAGATGACTGCCCCAGTGCACAACATCTCCCGCTGCCTCCTGGAAGAGCTGCAGAGCTGGAATGAGCAGTGAGACAGCCACAGCTGCCAGCAGAACAGGGCCCTTTATGATGTCATGGTGCCAGTTTCCAAGGCATCCCACTGTGACCTGCACAGTGTTCCGTGGGATGCAAACTAGCCTCATGCTTTCTTCTGCGGGCAGCCATTTTGTATTTTTCTGCCTCTGGGGGCGGCCATTTTGAAACCCCACTGCCAAGCTTCTATTGCCATGCACAGCAAATGGCGCTTGCAAGCTCCTAAAATCAAGACACCTGCCTTCCAGGAAAATAGATGCCACACATGCTGGGGGTGCTGCCATCACCTTTTAATCTTTTGTGATCTGCATCAACCCCCATTTGCACAACTTCTAACTACTTTGCCATGATCCCTTTAGATGTTGCAAAAACGTGTGGAATTGGAGCAAAATGCTGTAAAAATCAAGCTGGCATAACCTACTTTGACAGGTTCCACTTAGAAGGCTAGTGGAGGGGGGGGGGGCACTGGCACAATAGGTTGGATGTAGGGAACTTAAATGTTCTCCATGAAGCAAGTCTTACACCCAGGTAGACACTTCCCCTAGATGTAGACCTTTCATTCCAAAGCAAAAGTTTGACTTTTAACAGGATTAATAAAGACTGGTGTTTAGCAGACAGGGGCAAGCAGCCCAGGCTGATTCTACTTTGCATTGATAAAGCTGGGGGTGGGGACGTCTAGATTAAGACTTGCCCTGCCGCTATTATGCTCCAAAAACATATCTGTATGCAGGACTAAAGAAGACAGCCCTGTAATCCCATGCAAAAGAACATGATGCATGATTTTTGTGCTTTTAGCATTATGGTCTGCTATGCGCTTTAAATCTTCCCTAAGCCCAACTTGCTTGGCACGGGCCATTACCCCTCCTGGGGTTTCCATGAACCCAGAGATGACTGCCCCGGTGCACAACATCTCCCGCTGCCTCCTGGAAGAGCTGCAGAGCTGGAATGAGCAGTGAGACAGCCACAGCTGCCAGCAGAACAGGGCCCTTTATGATGTCATGGTGCCAGTTTCCAAGGCATCCCACTGTGACCTGCACAGTGTTCCGTGGGATGCAAACTAGCCTCATGCTTTCTTCTGCGGGCAGCCATTTTGTATTTTTCTGCCTCTGGGGGCGGCCATTTTGAAACCCCACTGCCAAGCTTCTATTGCCATGAACAGAAAATGGCGCTTGCAAGCTCCTAAAATCAAGACACCTGCCTTCCAGGAAAATAGATGCCACACATGCTGGGGGTGCTGCCATCACCTTTTAATCTTTTGTGATCTGCATCAACCCCCATTTGCACAACTTCTAACTACTTTGCCATGATCCCTTTAGATGTTGCAAAAACGTGTGGAATTGGAGCAAAATGCTGTAAAAATCAAGCTGGCATAACCTACTTTGACAGGTTCCACTTAGAAGGCTAGGGGAGGGGGGGGGGCACTGGCACAATAGGTTGGATGTAGGGAACTTAAATGTTCTCCATGAAGCAAGTCTTACACCCAGGTAGACACTTCCCCTAGATGTAGACCTTTCATTCCAAAGCAAAAGTTTGACTTTTAACAGGATTAATAAAGACTGGTGTTTAGCAGACAGGGGCAAGCAGCCCAGGCTGATTCTACTTTGCATTGATAAAGCTGGGGGTGGGGACGTCTAGATTAAGACTTGCCCTGCCGCTATTATGCTCCAAAAACATATCTGTATGCAGGACTAAAGAAGACAGCCCTGTAATCCCATGCAAAAGAACATGATGCATGATTTTTGTGCTTTTAGCATTATGGTCTGCTATGCGCTTTAAATCTTCCCTAAGCCCAACTTGCTTGGCACGGGCCATTACCCCTCCTGGGGTTTCCATGAACCCAGAGATGACTGCCCCGGTGCACAACATCTCCCGCTGCCTCCTGGAAGAGCTGCAGAGCTGGAATGAGCAGTGAGACAGCCACAGCTGCCAGCAGAACAGGGCCCTTTATGATGTCATGGTGCCAGTTTCCAAGGCATCCCACTGTGACCTGCACAGTGTTCCGTGGGATGCAAACTAGCCTCATGCTTTCTTCTGCGGGCAGCCATTTTGTATTTTTCTGCCTCTGGGGGCGGCCATTTTGAAACCCCACTGCCAAGCTTCTATTGCCATGCACAGAAAATGGCGCTTGCAAGCTCCTAAAATCAAGACACCTGCCTTCCAGGAAAATAGATGCCACACATGCTGGGGGTGCTGCCATCACCTTTTAATCTTTTGTGATCTGCATCAACCCCCATTTGCACAACTTCTAACTACTTTGCCATGATCCCTTTAGATGTTGCAAAAACGTGTGGAATTGGAGCAAAATGCTGTAAAAATCAAGCTGGCATAACCTACTTTGACAGGTTCCACTTAGAAGGCTAGGGGAGGGGGGGGGGCACTGGCACAATAGGTTGGATGTAGGGAACTTAAATGTTCTCCATGAAGCAAGTCTTACACCCAGGTAGACACTTCCCCTAGATGTAGACCTTTCATTCCAAAGCAAAAGTTTGACTTTTAACAGGATTAATAAAGACTGGTGTTTAGCAGACAGGGGCAAGCAGCCCAGGCTGATTCTACTTTGCATTGATAAAGCTGGGGGTGGGGACGTCTAGATTAAGACTTGCCCTGCCGCTATTATGCTCCAAAAACATATCTGTATGCAGGACTAAAGAAGACAGCCCTGTAATCCCATGCAAAAGAACATGATGCATGATTTTTGTGCTTTTAGCATTATGGTCTGCTATGCGCTTTAAATCTTCCCTAAGCCCAACTTGCTTGGCACGGGCCATTACCCCTCCTGGGGTTTCCATGAACCCAGAGATGACTGCCCCAGTGCACAACATCTCCCGCTGCCTCCTGGAAGAGCTGCAGAGCTGGAATGAGCAGTGAGACAGCCACAGCTGCCAGCAGAACAGGGCCCTTTATGATGTCATGGTGCCAGTTTCCAAGGCATCCCACTGTGACCTGCACAGTGTTCCGTGGGATGCAAACTAGCCTCATGCTTTCTTCTGCGGGCAGCCATTTTGTATTTTTCTGCCTCTGGGGGCGGCCATTTTGAAACCCCACTGCCAAGCTTCTATTGCCATGCACAGAAAATGGCGCTTGCAAGCTCCTAAAATCAAGACACCTGCCTTCCAGGAAAATAGATGCCACACATGCTGGGGGTGCTGCCATCACCTTTTAATCTTTTGTGATCTGCATCAACCCCCATTTGCACAACTTCTAACTACTTTGCCATGATCCCTTTAGATGTTGCAAAAACGTGTGGAATTGGAGCAAAATGCTGTAAAAATCAAGCTGGCATAACCTACTTTGACAGGTTCCACTTAGAAGGCTAGGGGAGGGGGGGGGGGGGGCACTGGCACAATAGGTTGGATGTAGGGAACTTAAATGTTCTCCATGAAGCAAGTCTTACACCCAGGTAGACACTTCCCCTAGATGTAGACCTTTCATTCCAAAGCAAAAGTTTGACTTTTAACAGGATTAATAAAGACTGGTGTTTAGCAGACAGGGGCAAGCAGCCCAGGCTGATTCTACTTTGCATTGATAAAGCTGGGGGTGGGGACGTCTAGATTAAGACTTGCCCTGCCGCTATTATGCTCCAAAAACATATCTGTATGCAGGACTAAAGAAGACAGCCCTGTAATCCCATGCAAAAGAACATGATGCATGATTTTTGTGCTTTTAGCATTATGGTCTGCTATGCGCTTTAAATCTTCCCTAAGCCCAACTTGCTTGGCACGGGCCATTACCCCTCCTGGGGTTTCCATGAACCCAGAGATGACTGCCCCAGTGCACAACATCTCCCGCTGCCTCCTGGAAGAGCTGCAGAGCTGGAATGAGCAGTGAGACAGCCACAGCTGCCAGCAGAACAGGGCCCTTTATGATGTCATGGTGCCAGTTTCCAAGGCATCCCACTGTGACCTGCACAGTGTTCCGTGGGATGCAAACTAGCCTCATGCTTTCTTCTGCGGGCAGCCATTTTGTATTTTTCTGCCTCTGGGGGCGGCCATTTTGAAACCCCACTGCCAAGCTTCTATTGCCATGCACAGAAAATGGCGCTTGCAAGCTCCTAAAATCAAGACACCTGCCTTCCAGGAAAATAGATGCCACACATGCTGGGGGTGCTGCCATCACCTTTTAATCTTTTGTGATCTGCATCAACCCCCATTTGCACAACTTCTAACTACTTTGCCATGATCCCTTTAGATGTTGCAAAAACGTGTGGAATTGGAGCAAAATGCTGTAAAAATCAAGCTGGCATAACCTACTTTGACAGGTTCCACTTAGAAGGCTAGGGGAGGGGGGGGGGGGCACTGGCACAATAGGTTGGATGTAGGGAACTTAAATGTTCTCCATGAAGCAAGTCTTACACCCAGGTAGACACTTCCCCTAGATGTAGACCTTTCATTCCAAAGCAAAAGTTTGACTTTTAACAGGATTAATAAAGACTGGTGTTTAGCAGACAGGGGCAAGCAGCCCAGGCTGATTCTACTTTGCATTGATAAAGCTGGGGGTGGGGACGTCTAGATTAAGACTTGCCCTGCCGCTATTATGCTCCAAAAACATATCTGTATGCAGGACTAAAGAAGACAGCCCTGTAATCCCATGCAAAAGAACATGATGCATGATTTTTGTGCTTTTAGCATTATGGTCTGCTATGCGCTTTAAATCTTCCCTAAGCCCAACTTGCTTGGCACGGGCCATTACCCCTCCTGGGGTTTCCATGAACCCAGAGATGACTGCCCCAGTGCACAACATCTCCCGCTGCCTCCTGGAAGAGCTGCAGAGCTGGAATGAGCAGTGAGACAGCCACAGCTGCCAGCAGAACAGGGCCCTTTATGATGTCATGGTGCCAGTTTCCAAGGCATCCCACTGTGACCTGCACAGTGTTCCGTGGGATGCAAACTAGCCTCATGCTTTCTTCTGCGGGCAGCCATTTTGTATTTTTCTGCCTCTGGGGGCGGCCATTTTGAAACCCCACTGCCAAGCTTCTATTGCCATGCACAGAAAATGGCGCTTGCAAGCTCCTAAAATCAAGACACCTGCCTTCCAGGAAAATAGATGCCACACATGCTGGGGGTGCTGCCATCACCTTTTAATCTTTTGTGATCTGCATCAACCCCCATTTGCACAACTTCTAACTACTTTGCCATGATCCCTTTAGATGTTGCAAAAACGTGTGGAATTGGAGCAAAATGCTGTAAAAATCAAGCTGGCATAACCTACTTTGACAGGTTCCACTTAGAAGGCTAGTGGAGGGGGGGGGGTGGGGAATGGCACAATAGGTTGGATGTAGGGAACTTAAATGTTCTCCATGAAGCAAGTCTTACACCCAGGTAGACACTTCCCCTAGATGTAGACCTTTCATTCCAAAGCAAAAGTTTGACTTTTAACAGGATTAATAAAGACTGGTGTTTAGCAGACAGGGGCAAGCAGCCCAGGCTGATTCTACTTTGCATTGATAAAGCTGGGGGTGGGGACGTCTAGATTAAGACTTGCCCTGCCGCTATTATGCTCCAAAAACATATCTGTATGCAGGACTAAAGAAGACAGCCCTGTAATCCCATGCAAAAGAACATGATGCATGATTTTTGTGCTTTTAGCATTATGGTCTGCTATGCGCTTTAAATCTTCCCTAAGCCCAACTTGCTTGGCACGGGCCATTACCCCTCCTGGGGTTTCCATGAACCCAGAGATGACTGCCCCAGTGCACAACATCTCCCGCTGCCTCCTGGAAGAGCTGCAGAGCTGGAATGAGCAGTGAGACAGCCACAGCTGCCAGCAGAACAGGGCCCTTTATGATGTCATGGTGCCAGTTTCCAAGGCATCCCACTGTGACCTGCACAGTGTTCCGTGGGATGCAAACTAGCCTCATGCTTTCTTCTGCGGGCAGCCATTTTGTATTTTTCTGCCTCTGGGGGCGGCCATTTTGAAACCCCACTGCCAAGCTTCTATTGCCATGCACAGCAAATGGCGCTTGCAAGCTCCTAAAATCAAGACACCTGCCTTCCAGGAAAATAGATGCCACACATGCTGGGGGTGCTGCCATCACCTTTTAATCTTTTGTGATCTGCATCAACCCCCATTTGCACAACTTCTAACTACTTTGCCATGATCCCTTTAGATGTTGCAAAAACGTGTGGAATTGGAGCAAAATGCTGTAAAAATCAAGCTGGCATAACCTACTTTGACAGGTTCCACTTAGAAGGCTAGTGGAGGGGGGGGGGGCACTGGCACAATAGGTTGGATGTAGGGAACTTAAATGTTCTCCATGAAGCAAGTCTTACACCCAGGTAGACACTTCCCCTAGATGTAGACCTTTCATTCCAAAGCAAAAGTTTGACTTTTAACAGGATTAATAAAGACTGGTGTTTAGCAGACAGGGGCAAGCAGCCCAGGCTGATTCTACTTTGCATTGATAAAGCTGGGGGTGGGGACGTCTAGATTAAGACTTGCCCTGCCGCTATTATGCTCCAAAAACATATCTGTATGCAGGACTAAAGAAGACAGCCCTGTAATCCCATGCAAAAGAACATGATGCATGATTTTTGTGCTTTTAGCATTATGGTCTGCTATGCGCTTTAAATCTTCCCTAAGCCCAACTTGCTTGGCACGGGCCATTACCCCTCCTGGGGTTTCCATGAACCCAGAGATGACTGCCCCAGTGCACAACATCTCCCGCTGCCTCCTGGAAGAGCTGCAGAGCTGGAATGAGCAGTGAGACAGCCACAGCTGCCAGCAGAACAGGGCCCTTTATGATGTCATGGTGCCAGTTTTCAAGGCATCCCACTGTGACCTGCACAGTGTTCCGTGGGATGCAAACTAGCCTCATGCTTTCTTCTGCGGGCAGCCATTTTGTATTTTTCTGCCTCTGGGGGCGGCCATTTTGAAACCCCACTGCCAAGCTTCTATTGCCATGCACAGAAAATGGCGCTTGCAAGCTCCTAAAATCAAGACACCTGCCTTCCAGGAAAATAGATGCCACACATGCTGGGGGTGCTGCCATCACCTTTTAATCTTTTGTGATCTGCATCAACCCCCATTTGCACAACTTCTAACTACTTTGCCATGATCCCTTTAGATGTTGCAAAAACGTGTGGAATTGGAGCAAAATGCTGTAAAAATCAAGCTGGCATAACCTACTTTGACAGGTTCCACTTAGAAGGCTAGTGGAGGGGGGGGGGGGGGCACTGGCACAATAGGTTGGATGTAGGGAACTTAAATGTTCTCCATGAAGCAAGTCTTACACCCAGGTAGACACTTCCCCTAGATGTAGACCTTTCATTCCAAAGCAAAAGTTTGACTTTTAACAGGATTAATAAAGACTGGTGTTTAGCAGACAGGGGCAAGCAGCCCAGGCTGATTCTACTTTGCATTGATAAAGCTGGGGGTGGGGACGTCTAGATTAAGACTTGCCCTGCCGCTATTATGCTCCAAAAACATATCTGTATGCAGGACTAAAGAAGACAGCCCTGTAATCCCATGCAAAAGAACATGATGCATGATTTTTGTGCTTTTAGCATTATGGTCTGCTATGCGCTTTAAATCTTCCCTAAGCCCAACTTGCTTGGCACGGGCCATTACCCCTCCTGGGGTTTCCATGAACCCAGAGATGACTGCCCCAGTGCACAACATCTCCCGCTGCCTCCTGGAAGAGCTGCAGAGCTGGAATGAGCAGTGAGACAGCCACAGCTGCCAGCAGAACAGGGCCCTTTATGATGTCATGGTGCCAGTTTCCAAGGCATCCCACTGTGACCTGCACAGTGTTCCGTGGGATGCAAACTAGCCTCATGCTTTCTTCTGCGGGCAGCCATTTTGTATTTTTCTGCCTCTGGGGGCGGCCATTTTGAAACCCCACTGCCAAGCTTCTATTGCCATGCACAGAAAATGGCGCTTGCAAGCTCCTAAAATCAAGACACCTGCCTTCCAGGAAAATAGATGCCACACATGCTGGGGGTGCTGCCATCACCTTTTAATCTTTTGTGATCTGCATCAACCCCCATTTGCACAACTTCTAACTACTTTGCCATGATCCCTTTAGATGTTGCAAAAACGTGTGGAATTGGAGCAAAATGCTGTAAAAATCAAGCTGGCATAACCTACTTTGACAGGTTCCACTTAGAAGGCTAGTGGAGGGGGGGGGGGCACTGGCACAATAGGTTGGATGTAGGGAACTTAAATGTTCTCCATGAAGCAAGTCTTACACCCAGGTAGACACTTCCCCTAGATGTAGACCTTTCATTCCAAAGCAAAAGTTTGACTTTTAACAGGATTAATAAAGACTGGTGTTTAGCAGACAGGGGCAAGCAGCCCAGGCTGATTCTACTTTGCATTGATAAAGCTGGGGGTGGGGACGTCTAGATTAAGACTTGCCCTGCCGCTATTATGCTCCAAAAACATATCTGTATGCAGGACTAAAGAAGACAGCCCTGTAATCCCATGCAAAAGAACATGATGCATGATTTTTGTGCTTTTAGCATTATGGTCTGCTATGCGCTTTAAATCTTCCCTAAGCCCAACTTGCTTGGCACAGGCCATTACCCCTCCTGGGGTTTCCATGAACCCAGAGATGACTGCCCCAGTGCACAACATCTCCCGCTGCCTCCTGGAAGAGCTGCAGAGCTGGAATGAGCAGTGAGACAGCCACAGCTGCCAGCAGAACAGGGCCCTTTATGATGTCATGGTGCCAGTTTCCAAGGCATCCCACTGTGACCTGCACAGTGTTCCGTGGGATGCAAACTAGCCTCATGCTTTCTTCTGCGGGCAGCCATTTTGTATTTTTCTGCCTCTGGGGGCGGCCATTTTGAAACCCCACTGCCAAGCTTCTATTGCCATGCACAGAAAATGGCGCTTGCAAGCTCCTAAAATCAAGACACCTGCCTTCCAGGAAAATAGATGCCACACATGCTGGGGGTGCTGCCATCACCTTTTAATCTTTTGTGATCTGCATCAACCCCCATTTGCACAACTTCTAACTACTTTGCCATGATCCCTTTAGATGTTGCAAAAACGTGTGGAATTGGAGCAAAATGCTGTAAAAATCAAGCTGGCATAACCTACTTTGACAGGTTCCACTTAGAAGGCTAGTGGAGGGGGGGGGGGGCACTGGCACAATAGGTTGGATGTAGGGAACTTAAATGTTCTCCATGAAGCAAGTCTTACACCCAGGTAGACACTTCCCCTAGATGTAGACCTTTCATTCCAAAGCAAAAGTTTGACTTTTAACAGGATTAATAAAGACTGGTGTTTAGCAGACAGGGGCAAGCAGCCCAGGCTGATTCTACTTTGCATTGATAAAGCTGGGGGTGGGGACGTCTAGATTAAGACTTGCCCTGCCGCTATTATGCTCCAAAAACATATCTGTATGCAGGACTAAAGAAGACAGCCCTGTAATCCCATGCAAAAGAACATGATGCATGATTTTTGTGCTTTTAGCATTATGGTCTGCTATGCGCTTTAAATCTTCCCTAAGCCCAACTTGCTTGGCACGGGCCATTACCCCTCCTGGGGTTTCCATGAACCCAGAGATGACTGCCCCAGTGCACAACATCTCCCGCTGCCTCCTGGAAGAGCTGCAGAGCTGGAATGAGCAGTGAGACAGCCACAGCTGCCAGCAGAACAGGGCCCTTTATGATGTCATGGTGCCAGTTTCCAAGGCATCCCACTGTGACCTGCACAGTGTTCCGTGGGATGCAAACTAGCCTCATGCTTTCTTCTGCGGGCAGCCATTTTGTATTTTTCTGCCTCTGGGGGCGGCCATTTTGAAACCCCACTGCCAAGCTTCTATTGCCATGCACAGAAAATGGCGCTTGCAAGCTCCTAAAATCAAGACACCTGCCTTCCAGGAAAATAGATGCCACACATGCTGGGGGTGCTGCCATCACCTTTTAATCTTTTGTGATCTGCATCAACCCCCATTTGCACAACTTCTAACTACTTTGCCATGATCCCTTTAGATGTTGCAAAAACGTGTGGAATTGGAGCAAAATGCTGTAAAAATCAAGCTGGCATAACCTACTTTGACAGGTTCCACTTAGAAGGCTAGTGGAGGGGGGGGGGGGCACTGGCACAATAGGTTGGATGTAGGGAACTTAAATGTTCTCCATGAAGCAAGTCTTACACCCAGGTAGACACTTCCCCTAGATGTAGACCTTTCATTCCAAAGCAAAAGTTTGACTTTTAACAGGATTAATAAAGACTGGTGTTTAGCAGACAGGGGCAAGCAGCCCAGGCTGATTCTACTTTGCATTGATAAAGCTGGGGGTGGGGACGTCTAGATTAAGACTTGCCCTGCCGCTATTATGCTCCAAAAACATATCTGTATGCAGGACTAAAGAAGACAGCCCTGTAATCCCATGCAAAAGAACATGATGCATGATTTTTGTGCTTTTAGCATTATGGTCTGCTATGCGCTTTAAATCTTCCCTAAGCCCAACTTGCTTGGCACAGGCCATTACCCCTCCTGGGGTTTCCATGAACCCAGAGATGACTGCCCCAGTGCACAACATCTCCCGCTGCCTCCTGGAAGAGCTGCAGAGCTGGAATGAGCAGTGAGACAGCCACAGCTGCCAGCAGAACAGGGCCCTTTATGATGTCATGGTGCCAGTTTCCAAGGCATCCCACTGTGACCTGCACAGTGTTCCGTGGGATGCAAACTAGCCTCATGCTTTCTTCTGCGGGCAGCCATTTTGTATTTTTCTGCCTCTGGGGGCGGCCATTTTGAAACCCCACTGCCAAGCTTCTATTGCCATGCACAGAAAATGGCGCTTGCAAGCTCCTAAAATCAAGACACCTGCCTTCCAGGAAAATAGATGCCACACATGCTGGGGGTGCTGCCATCACCTTTTAATCTTTTGTGATCTGCATCAACCCCCATTTGCACAACTTCTAACTACTTTGCCATGATCCCTTTAGATGTTGCAAAAACGTGTGGAATTGGAGCAAAATGCTGTAAAAATCAAGCTGGCATAACCTACTTTGACAGGTTCCACTTAGAAGGCTAGTGGAGGGGGGGGGGGGCACTGGCACAATAGGTTGGATGTAGGGAACTTAAATGTTCTCCATGAAGCAAGTCTTACACCCAGGTAGACACTTCCCCTAGATGTAGACCTTTCATTCCAAAGCAAAAGTTTGACTTTTAACAGGATTAATAAAGACTGGTGTTTAGCAGACAGGGGCAAGCAGCCCAGGCTGATTCTACTTTGCATTGATAAAGCTGGGGGTGGGGACGTCTAGATTAAGACTTGCCCTGCCGCTATTATGCTCCAAAAACATATCTGTATGCAGGACTAAAGAAGACAGCCCTGTAATCCCATGCAAAAGAACATGATGCATGATTTTTGTGCTTTTAGCATTATGGTCTGCTATGCGCTTTAAATCTTCCCTAAGCCCAACTTGCTTGGCACGGGCCATTACCCCTCCTGGGGTTTCCATGAACCCAGAGATGACTGCCCCAGTGCACAACATCTCCCGCTGCCTCCTGGAAGAGCTGCAGAGCTGGAATGAGCAGTGAGACAGCCACAGCTGCCAGCAGAACAGGGCCCTTTATGATGTCATGGTGCCAGTTTCCAAGGCATCCCACTGTGACCTGCACAGTGTTCCGTGGGATGCAAACTAGCCTCATGCTTTCTTCTGCGGGCAGCCATTTTGTATTTTTCTGCCTCTGGGGGCGGCCATTTTGAAACCCCACTGCCAAGCTTCTATTGCCATGCACAGAAAATGGCGCTTGCAAGCTCCTAAAATCAAGACACCTGCCTTCCAGGAAAATAGATGCCACACATGCTGGGGGTGCTGCCATCACCTTTTAATCTTTTGTGATCTGCATCAACCCCCATTTGCACAACTTCTAACTACTTTGCCATGATCCCTTTAGATGTTGCAAAAACGTGTGGAATTGGAGCAAAATGCTGTAAAAATCAAGCTGGCATAACCTACTTTGACAGGTTCCACTTAGAAGGCTAGTGGAGGGGGGGGGGGCACTGGCACAATAGGTTGGATGTAGGGAACTTAAATGTTCTCCATGAAGCAAGTCTTACACCCAGGTAGACACTTCCCCTAGATGTAGACCTTTCATTCCAAAGCAAAAGTTTGACTTTTAACAGGATTAATAAAGACTGGTGTTTAGCAGACAGGGGCAAGCAGCCCAGGCTGATTCTACTTTGCATTGATAAAGCTGGGGGTGGGGACGTCTAGATTAAGACTTGCCCTGCCGCTATTATGCTCCAAAAACATATCTGTATGCAGGACTAAAGAAGACAGCCCTGTAATCCCATGCAAAAGAACATGATGCATGATTTTTGTGCTTTTAGCATTATGGTCTGCTATGCGCTTTAAATCTTCCCTAAGCCCAACTTGCTTGGCACGGGCCATTACCCCTCCTGGGGTTTCCATGAACCCAGAGATGACTGCCCCAGTGCACAACATCTCCCGCTGCCTCCTGGAAGAGCTGCAGAGCTGGAATGAGCAGTGAGACAGCCACAGCTGCCAGCAGAACAGGGCCCTTTATGATGTCATGGTGCCAGTTTCCAAGGCATCCCACTGTGACCTGCACAGTGTTCCGTGGGATGCAAACTAGCCTCATGCTTTCTTCTGCGGGCAGCCATTTTGTATTTTTCTGCCTCTGGGGGCGGCCATTTTGAAACCCCACTGCCAAGCTTCTATTGCCATGCACAGAAAATGGCGCTTGCAAGCTCCTAAAATCAAGACACCTGCCTTCCAGGAAAATAGATGCCACACATGCTGGGGGTGCTGCCATCACCTTTTAATCTTTTGTGATCTGCATCAACCCCCATTTGCACAACTTCTAACTACTTTGCCATGATCCCTTTAGATGTTGCAAAAACGTGTGGAATTGGAGCAAAATGCTGTAAAAATCAAGCTGGCATAACCTACTTTGACAGGTTCCACTTAGAAGGCTAGTGGAGGGGGGGGGGGGGCACTGGCACAATAGGTTGGATGTAGGGAACTTAAATGTTCTCCATGAAGCAAGTCTTACACCCAGGTAGACACTTCCCCTAGATGTAGACCTTTCATTCCAAAGCAAAAGTTTGACTTTTAACAGGATTAATAAAGACTGGTGTTTAGCAGACAGGGGCAAGCAGCCCAGGCTGATTCTACTTTGCATTGATAAAGCTGGGGGTGGGGACGTCTAGATTAAGACTTGCCCTGCCGCTATTATGCTCCAAAAACATATCTGTATGCAGGACTAAAGAAGACAGCCCTGTAATCCCATGCAAAAGAACATGATGCATGATTTTTGTGCTTTTAGCATTATGGTCTGCTATGCGCTTTAAATCTTCCCTAAGCCCAACTTGCTTGGCACGGGCCATTACCCCTCCTGGGGTTTCCATGAACCCAGAGATGACTGCCCCAGTGCACAACATCTCCCGCTGCCTCCTGGAAGAGCTGCAGAGCTGGAATGAGCAGTGAGACAGCCACAGCTGCCAGCAGAACAGGGCCCTTTACGATGTCATGGTGCCAGTTTCCAAGGCATCCCACTGTGACCTGCACAGTGTTCCGTGGGATGCAAACTAGCCTCATGCTTTCTTCTGCGGGCAGCCATTTTGTATTTTTCTGCCTCTGGGGGCGGCCATTTTGAAACCCCACTGCCAAGCTTCTATTGCCATGCACAGAAAATGGCGCTTGCAAGCTCCTAAAATCAAGACACCTGCCTTCCAGGAAAATAGATGCCACACATGCTGGGGGTGCTGCCATCACCTTTTAATCTTTTGTGATCTGCATCAACCCCCATTTGCACAACTTCTAACTACTTTGCCATGATCCCTTTAGATGTTGCAAAAACGTGTGGAATTGGAGCAAAATGCTGTAAAAATCAAGCTGGCATAACCTACTTTGACAGGTTCCACTTAGAAGGCTAGTGGAGGGGGGGGGGGCACTGGCACAATAGGTTGGATGTAGGGAACTTAAATGTTCTCCATGAAGCAAGTCTTACACCCAGGTAGACACTTCCCCTAGATGTAGACCTTTCATTCCAAAGCAAAAGTTTGACTTTTAACAGGATTAATAAAGACTGGTGTTTAGCAGACAGGGGCAAGCAGCCCAGGCTGATTCTACTTTGCATTGATAAAGCTGGGGGTGGGGACGTCTAGATTAAGACTTGCCCTGCCGCTATTATGCTCCAAAAACATATCTGTATGCAGGACTAAAGAAGACAGCCCTGTAATCCCATGCAAAAGAACATGATGCATGATTTTTGTGCTTTTAGCATTATGGTCTGCTATGCGCTTTAAATCTTCCCTAAGCCCAACTTGCTTGGCACGGGCCATTACCCCTCCTGGGGTTTCCATGAACCCAGAGATGACTGCCCCAGTGCACAACATCTCCCGCTGCCTCCTGGAAGAGCTGCAGAGCTGGAATGAGCAGTGAGACAGCCACAGCTGCCAGCAGAACAGGGCCCTTTATGATGTCATGGTGCCAGTTTCCAAGGCATCCCACTGTGACCTGCACAGTGTTCCGTGGGATGCAAACTAGCCTCATGCTTTCTTCTGCGGGCAGCCATTTTGTATTTTTCTGCCTCTGGGGGCGGCCATTTTGAAACCCCACTGCCAAGCTTCTATTGCCATGCACAGAAAATGGCGCTTGCAAGCTCCTAAAATCAAGACACCTGCCTTCCAGGAAAATAGATGCCACACATGCTGGGGGTGCTGCCATCACCTTTTAATCTTTTGTGATCTGCATCAACCCCCATTTGCACAACTTCTAACTACTTTGCCATGATCCCTTTAGATGTTGCAAAAACGTGTGGAATTGGAGCAAAATGCTGTAAAAATCAAGCTGGCATAACCTACTTTGACAGGTTCCACTTAGAAGGCTAGGGGAGGGGGGGGGGGGCACTGGCACAATAGGTTGGATGTAGGGAACTTAAATGTTCTCCATGAAGCAAGTCTTACACCCAGGTAGACACTTCCCCTAGATGTAGACCTTTCATTCCAAAGCAAAAGTTTGACTTTTAACAGGATTAATAAAGACTGGTGTTTAGCAGACAGGGGCAAGCAGCCCAGGCTGATTCTACTTTGCATTGATAAAGCTGGGGGTGGGGACGTCTAGATTAAGACTTGCCCTGCCGCTATTATGCTCCAAAAACATATCTGTATGCAGGACTAAAGAAGACAGCCCTGTAATCCCATGCAAAAGAACATGATGCATGATTTTTGTGCTTTTAGCATTATGGTCTGCTATGCGCTTTAAATCTTCCCTAAGCCCAACTTGCTTGGCACGGGCCATTACCCCTCCTGGGGTTTCCATGAACCCAGAGATGACTGCCCCAGTGCACAACATCTCCCGCTGCCTCCTGGAAGAGCTGCAGAGCTGGAATGAGCAGTGAGACAGCCACAGCTGCCAGCAGAACAGGGCCCTTTATGATGTCATGGTGCCAGTTTCCAAGGCATCCCACTGTGACCTGCACAGTGTTCCGTGGGATGCAAACTAGCCTCATGCTTTCTTCTGCGGGCAGCCATTTTGTATTTTTCTGCCTCTGGGGGCGGCCATTTTGAAACCCCACTGCCAAGCTTCTATTGCCATGCACAGAAAATGGCGCTTGCAAGCTCCTAAAATCAAGACACCTGCCTTCCAGGAAAATAGATGCCACACATGCTGGGGGTGCTGCCATCACCTTTTAATCTTTTGTGATCTGCATCAACCCCCATTTGCACAACTTCTAACTACTTTGCCATGATCCCTTTAGATGTTGCAAAAACGTGTGGAATTGGAGCAAAATGCTGTAAAAATCAAGCTGGCATAACCTACTTTGACAGGTTCCACTTAGAAGGCTAGTGGAGGGGGGGGGGGGCACTGGCACAATAGGTTGGATGTAGGGAACTTAAATGTTCTCCATGAAGCAAGTCTTACACCCAGGTAGACACTTCCCCTAGATGTAGACCTTTCATTCCAAAGCAAAAGTTTGACTTTTAACAGGATTAATAAAGACTGGTGTTTAGCAGACAGGGGCAAGCAGCCCAGGCTGATTCTACTTTGCATTGATAAAGCTGGGGGTGGGGACGTCTAGATTAAGACTTGCCCTGCCGCTATTATGCTCCAAAAACATATCTGTATGCAGGACTAAAGAAGACAGCCCTGTAATCCCATGCAAAAGAACATGATGCATGATTTTTGTGCTTTTAGCATTATGGTCTGCTATGCGCTTTAAATCTTCCCTAAGCCCAACTTGCTTGGCACGGGCCATTACCCCTCCTGGGGTTTCCATGAACCCAGAGATGACTGCCCCAGTGCACAACATCTCCCGCTGCCTCCTGGAAGAGCTGCAGAGCTGGAATGAGCAGTGAGACAGCCACAGCTGCCAGCAGAACAGGGCCCTTTATGATGTCATGGTGCCAGTTTCCAAGGCATCCCACTGTGACCTGCACAGTGTTCCGTGGGATGCAAACTAGCCTCATGCTTTCTTCTGCGGGCAGCCATTTTGTATTTTTCTGCCTCTGGGGGCGGCCATTTTGAAACCCCACTGCCAAGCTTCTATTGCCATGCACAGAAAATGGCGCTTGCAAGCTCCTAAAATCAAGACACCTGCCTTCCAGGAAAATAGATGCCACACATGCTGGGGGTGCTGCCATCACCTTTTAATCTTTTGTGATCTGCATCAACCCCCATTTGCACAACTTCTAACTACTTTGCCATGATCCCTTTAGATGTTGCAAAAACGTGTGGAATTGGAGCAAAATGCTGTAAAAATCAAGCTGGCATAACCTACTTTGACAGGTTCCACTTAGAAGGCTAGGGGAGGGGGGGGGGGCACTGGCACAATAGGTTGGATGTAGGGAACTTAAATGTTCTCCATGAAGCAAGTCTTACACCCAGGTAGACACTTCCCCTAGATGTAGACCTTTCATTCCAAAGCAAAAGTTTGACTTTTAACAGGATTAATAAAGACTGGTGTTTAGCAGACAGGGGCAAGCAGCCCAGGCTGATTCTACTTTGCATTGATAAAGCTGGGGGTGGG
The DNA here is from genome assembly GCF_040894005.1 of Engystomops pustulosus. Lineage (NCBI taxonomy): Eukaryota > Metazoa > Chordata > Amphibia > Anura > Leptodactylidae > Engystomops > Engystomops pustulosus. The sequence goes on from NC_092413.1 coordinate 50,018,219, forward strand.
GACGTCTAGATTAAGACTTGCCCTGCCGCTATTATGCTCCAAAAACATATCTGTATGCAGGACTAAAGAAGACAGCCCTGTAATCCCATGCAAAAGAACATGATGCATGATTTTTGTGCTTTTAGCATTATGGTCTGCTATGCGCTTTAAATCTTCCCTAAGCCCAACTTGCTTGGCACGGGCCATTACCCCTCCTGGGGTTTCCATGAACCCAGAGATGACTGCCCCAGTGCACAACATCTCCCGCTGCCTCCTGGAAGAGCTGCAGAGCTGGAATGAGCAGTGAGACAGCCACAGCTGCCAGCAGAACAGGGCCCTTTATGATGTCATGGTGCCAGTTTCCAAGGCATCCCACTGTGACCTGCACAGTGTTCCGTGGGATGCAAACTAGCCTCATGCTTTCTTCTGCGGGCAGCCATTTTGTATTTTTCTGCCTCTGGGGGCGGCCATTTTGAAACCCCACTGCCAAGCTTCTATTGCCATGCACAGAAAATGGCGCTTGCAAGCTCCTAAAATCAAGACACCTGCCTTCCAGGAAAATAGATGCCACACATGCTGGGGGTGCTGCCATCACCTTTTAATCTTTTGTGATCTGCATCAACCCCCATTTGCACAACTTCTAACTACTTTGCCATGATCCCTTTAGATGTTGCAAAAACGTGTGGAATTGGAGCAAAATGCTGTAAAAATCAAGCTGGCATAACCTACTTTGACAGGTTCCACTTAGAAGGCTAGTGGAGGGGGGGGGGGGGCACTGGCACAATAGGTTGGATGTAGGGAACTTAAATGTTCTCCATGAAGCAAGTCTTACACCCAGGTAGACACTTCCCCTAGATGTAGACCTTTCATTCCAAAGCAAAAGTTTGACTTTTAACAGGATTAATAAAGACTGGTGTTTAGCAGACAGGGGCAAGCAGCCCAGGCTGATTCTACTTTGCATTGATAAAGCTGGGGGTGGGGACGTCTAGATTAAGACTTGCCCTGCCGCTATTATGCTCCAAAAACATATCTGTATGCAGGACTAAAGAAGACAGCCCTGTAATCCCATGCAAAAGAACATGATGCATGATTTTTGTGCTTTTAGCATTATGGTCTGCTATGCGCTTTAAATCTTCCCTAAGCCCAACTTGCTTGGCACGGGCCATTACCCCTCCTGGGGTTTCCATGAACCCAGAGATGACTGCCCCAGTGCACAACATCTCCCGCTGCCTCCTGGAAGAGCTGCAGAGCTGGAATGAGCAGTGAGACAGCCACAGCTGCCAGCAGAACAGGGCCCTTTATGATGTCATGGTGCCAGTTTTCAAGGCATCCCACTGTGACCTGCACAGTGTTCCGTGGGATGCAAACTAGCCTCATGCTTTCTTCTGCGGGCAGCCATTTTGTATTTTTCTGCCTCTGGGGGCGGCCATTTTGAAACCCCACTGCCAAGCTTCTATTGCCATGCACAGAAAATGGCGCTTGCAAGCTCCTAAAATCAAGACACCTGCCTTCCAGGAAAATAGATGCCACACATGCTGGGGGTGCTGCCATCACCTTTTAATCTTTTGTGATCTGCATCAACCCCCATTTGCACAACTTCTAACTACTTTGCCATGATCCCTTTAGATGTTGCAAAAACGTGTGGAATTGGAGCAAAATGCTGTAAAAATCAAGCTGGCATAACCTACTTTGACAGGTTCCACTTAGAAGGCTAGTGGAGGGGGGGGGGGGCACTGGCACAATAGGTTGGATGTAGGGAACTTAAATGTTCTCCATGAAGCAAGTCTTACACCCAGGTAGACACTTCCCCTAGATGTAGACCTTTCATTCCAAAGCAAAAGTTTGACTTTTAACAGGATTAATAAAGACTGGTGTTTAGCAGACAGGGGCAAGCAGCCCAGGCTGATTCTACTTTGCATTGATAAAGCTGGGGGTGGGGACGTCTAGATTAAGACTTGCCCTGCCGCTATTATGCTCCAAAAACATATCTGTATGCAGGACTAAAGAAGACAGCCCTGTAATCCCATGCAAAAGAACATGATGCATGATTTTTGTGCTTTTAGCATTATGGTCTGCTATGCGCTTTAAATCTTCCCTAAGCCCAACTTGCTTGGCACGGGCCATTACCCCTCCTGGGGTTTCCATGAACCCAGAGATGACTGCCCCAGTGCACAACATCTCCCGCTGCCTCCTGGAAGAGCTGCAGAGCTGGAATGAGCAGTGAGACAGCCACAGCTGCCAGCAGAACAGGGCCCTTTATGATGTCATGGTGCCAGTTTCCAAGGCATCCCACTGTGACCTGCACAGTGTTCCGTGGGATGCAAACTAGCCTCATGCTTTCTTCTGCGGGCAGCCATTTTGTATTTTTCTGCCTCTGGGGGCGGCCATTTTGAAACCCCACTGCCAAGCTTCTATTGCCATGCACAGCAAATGGCGCTTGCAAGCTCCTAAAATCAAGACACCTGCCTTCCAGGAAAATAGATGCCACACATGCTGGGGGTGCTGCCATCACCTTTTAATCTTTTGTGATCTGCATCAACCCCCATTTGCACAACTTCTAACTACTTTGCCATGATCCCTTTAGATGTTGCAAAAACGTGTGGAATTGGAGCAAAATGCTGTAAAAATCAAGCTGGCATAACCTACTTTGACAGGTTCCACTTAGAAGGCTAGTGGAGGGGGGGGGGGGGCACTGGCACAATAGGTTGGATGTAGGGAACTTAAATGTTCTCCATGAAGCAAGTCTTACACCCAGGTAGACACTTCCCCTAGATGTAGACCTTTCATTCCAAAGCAAAAGTTTGACTTTTAACAGGATTAATAAAGACTGGTGTTTAGCAGACAGGGGCAAGCAGCCCAGGCTGATTCTACTTTGCATTGATAAAGCTGGGGGTGGGGACGTCTAGATTAAGACTTGCCCTGCCGCTATTATGCTCCAAAAACATATCTGTATGCAGGACTAAAGAAGACAGCCCTGTAATCCCATGCAAAAGAACATGATGCATGATTTTTGTGCTTTTAGCATTATGGTCTGCTATGCGCTTTAAATCTTCCCTAAGCCCAACTTGCTTGGCACGGGCCATTACCCCTCCTGGGGTTTCCATGAACCCAGAGATGACTGCCCCAGTGCACAACATCTCCCGCTGCCTCCTGGAAGAGCTGCAGAGCTGGAATGAGCAGTGAGACAGCCACAGCTGCCAGCAGAACAGGGCCCTTTATGATGTCATGGTGCCAGTTTTCAAGGCATCCCACTGTGACCTGCACAGTGTTCCGTGGGATGCAAACTAGCCTCATGCTTTCTTCTGCGGGCAGCCATTTTGTATTTTTCTGCCTCTGGGGGCGGCCATTTTGAAACCCCACTGCCAAGCTTCTATTGCCATGCACAGAAAATGGCGCTTGCAAGCTCCTAAAATCAAGACACCTGCCTTCCAGGAAAATAGATGCCACACATGCTGGGGGTGCTGCCATCACCTTTTAATCTTTTGTGATCTGCATCAACCCCCATTTGCACAACTTCTAACTACTTTGCCATGATCCCTTTAGATGTTGCAAAAACGTGTGGAATTGGAGCAAAATGCTGTAAAAATCAAGCTGGCATAACCTACTTTGACAGGTTCCACTTAGAAGGCTAGTGGAGGGGGGGGGGGGCACTGGCACAATAGGTTGGATGTAGGGAACTTAAATGTTCTCCATGAAGCAAGTCTTACACCCAGGTAGACACTTCCCCTAGATGTAGACCTTTCATTCCAAAGCAAAAGTTTGACTTTTAACAGGATTAATAAAGACTGGTGTTTAGCAGACAGGGGCAAGCAGCCCAGGCTGATTCTACTTTGCATTGATAAAGCTGGGGGTGGGGACGTCTAGATTAAGACTTGCCCTGCCGCTATTATGCTCCAAAAACATATCTGTATGCAGGACTAAAGAAGACAGCCCTGTAATCCCATGCAAAAGAACATGATGCATGATTTTTGTGCTTTTAGCATTATGGTCTGCTATGCGCTTTAAATCTTCCCTAAGCCCAACTTGCTTGGCACGGGCCATTACCCCTCCTGGGGTTTCCATGAACCCAGAGATGACTGCCCCAGTGCACAACATCTCCCGCTGCCTCCTGGAAGAGCTGCAGAGCTGGAATGAGCAGTGAGACAGCCACAGCTGCCAGCAGAACAGGGCCCTTTATGATGTCATGGTGCCAGTTTCCAAGGCATCCCACTGTGACCTGCACAGTGTTCCGTGGGATGCAAACTAGCCTCATGCTTTCTTCTGCGGGCAGCCATTTTGTATTTTTCTGCCTCTGGGGGCGGCCATTTTGAAACCCCACTGCCAAGCTTCTATTGCCATGCACAGCAAATGGCGCTTGCAAGCTCCTAAAATCAAGACACCTGCCTTCCAGGAAAATAGATGCCACACATGCTGGGGGTGCTGCCATCACCTTTTAATCTTTTGTGATCTGCATCAACCCCCATTTGCACAACTTCTAACTACTTTGCCATGATCCCTTTAGATGTTGCAAAAACGTGTGGAATTGGAGCAAAATGCTGTAAAAATCAAGCTGGCATAACCTACTTTGACAGGTTCCACTTAGAAGGCTAGTGGAGGGGGGGGGGGGGGCACTGGCACAATAGGTTGGATGTAGGGAACTTAAATGTTCTCCATGAAGCAAGTCTTACACCCAGGTAGACACTTCCCCTAGATGTAGACCTTTCATTCCAAAGCAAAAGTTTGACTTTTAACAGGATTAATAAAGACTGGTGTTTAGCAGACAGGGGCAAGCAGCCCAGGCTGATTCTACTTTGCATTGATAAAGCTGGGGGTGGGGACGTCTAGATTAAGACTTGCCCTGCCGCTATTATGCTCCAAAAACATATCTGTATGCAGGACTAAAGAAGACAGCCCTGTAATCCCATGCAAAAGAACATGATGCATGATTTTTGTGCTTTTAGCATTATGGTCTGCTATGCGCTTTAAATCTTCCCTAAGCCCAACTTGCTTGGCACGGGCCATTACCCCTCCTGGGGTTTCCATGAACCCAGAGATGACTGCCCCAGTGCACAACATCTCCCGCTGCCTCCTGGAAGAGCTGCAGAGCTGGAATGAGCAGTGAGACAGCCACAGCTGCCAGCAGAACAGGGCCCTTTATGATGTCATGGTGCCAGTTTTCAAGGCATCCCACTGTGACCTGCACAGTGTTCCGTGGGATGCAAACTAGCCTCATGCTTTCTTCTGCGGGCAGCCATTTTGTATTTTTCTGCCTCTGGGGGCGGCCATTTTGAAACCCCACTGCCAAGCTTCTATTGCCATGCACAGAAAATGGCGCTTGCAAGCTCCTAAAATCAAGACACCTGCCTTCCAGGAAAATAGATGCCACACATGCTGGGGGTGCTGCCATCACCTTTTAATCTTTTGTGATCTGCATCAACCCCCATTTGCACAACTTCTAACTACTTTGCCATGATCCCTTTAGATGTTGCAAAAACGTGTGGAATTGGAGCAAAATGCTGTAAAAATCAAGCTGGCATAACCTACTTTGACAGGTTCCACTTAGAAGGCTAGGGGAGGGGGGGGGGCACTGGCACAATAGGTTGGATGTAGGGAACTTAAATGTTCTCCATGAAGCAAGTCTTACACCCAGGTAGACACTTCCCCTAGATGTAGACCTTTCATTCCAAAGCAAAAGTTTGACTTTTAACAGGATTAATAAAGACTGGTGTTTAGCAGACAGGGGCAAGCAGCCCAGGCTGATTCTACTTTGCATTGATAAAGCTGGGGGTGGGGACGTCTAGATTAAGACTTGCCCTGCCGCTATTATGCTCCAAAAACATATCTGTATGCAGGACTAAAGAAGACAGCCCTGTAATCCCATGCAAAAGAACATGATGCATGATTTTTGTGCTTTTAGCATTATGGTCTGCTATGCGCTTTAAATCTTCCCTAAGCCCAACTTGCTTGGCACGGGCCATTACCCCTCCTGGGGTTTCCATGAACCCAGAGATGACTGCCCCAGTGCACAACATCTCCCGCTGCCTCCTGGAAGAGCTGCAGAGCTGGAATGAGCAGTGAGACAGCCACAGCTGCCAGCAGAACAGGGCCCTTTATGATGTCATGGTGCCAGTTTCCAAGGCATCCCACTGTGACCTGCACAGTGTTCCGTGGGATGCAAACTAGCCTCATGCTTTCTTCTGCGGGCAGCCATTTTGTATTTTTCTGCCTCTGGGGGCGGCCATTTTGAAACCCCACTGCCAAGCTTCTATTGCCATGCACAGAAAATGGCGCTTGCAAGCTCCTAAAATCAAGACACCTGCCTTCCAGGAAAATAGATGCCACACATGCTGGGGGTGCTGCCATCACCTTTTAATCTTTTGTGATCTGCATCAACCCCCATTTGCACAACTTCTAACTACTTTGCCATGATCCCTTTAGATGTTGCAAAAACGTGTGGAATTGGAGCAAAATGCTGTAAAAATCAAGCTGGCATAACCTACTTTGACAGGTTCCACTTAGAAGGCTAGGGGAGGGGGGGGGGGGCACTGGCACAATAGGTTGGATGTAGGGAACTTAAATGTTCTCCATGAAGCAAGTCTTACACCCAGGTAGACACTTCCCCTAGATGCAGACCTTTCATTCCAAAGCAAAAGTTTGACTTTTAACAGGATTAATAAAGACTGGTGTTTAGCAGACAGGGGCAAGCAGCCCAGGCTGATTCTACTTTGCATTGATAAAGCTGGGGGTGGGGACGTCTAGATTAAGACTTGCCCTGCCGCTATTATGCTCCAAAAACATATCTGTATGCAGGACTAAAGAAGACAGCCCTGTAATCCCATGCAAAAGAACATGATGCATGATTTTTGTGCTTTTAGCATTATGGTCTGCTATGCGCTTTAAATCTTCCCTAAGCCCAACTTGCTTGGCACGGGCCATTACCCCTCCTGGGGTTTCCATGAACCCAGAGATGACTGCCCCAGTGCACAACATCTCCCGCTGCCTCCTGGAAGAGCTGCAGAGCTGGAATGAGCAGTGAGACAGCCACAGCTGCCAGCAGAACAGGGCCCTTTATGATGTCATGGTGCCAGTTTTCAAGGCATCCCACTGTGACCTGCACAGTGTTCCGTGGGATGCAAACTAGCCTCATGCTTTCTTCTGCGGGCAGCCATTTTGTATTTTTCTGCCTCTGGGGGCGGCCATTTTGAAACCCCACTGCCAAGCTTCTATTGCCATGCACAGAAAATGGCGCTTGCAAGCTCCTAAAATCAAGACACCTGCCTTCCAGGAAAATAGATGCCACACATGCTGGGGGTGCTGCCATCACCTTTTAATCTTTTGTGATCTGCATCAACCCCCATTTGCACAACTTCTAACTACTTTGCCATGATCCCTTTAGATGTTGCAAAAACGTGTGGAATTGGAGCAAAATGCTGTAAAAATCAAGCTGGCATAACCTACTTTGACAGGTTCCACTTAGAAGGCTAGGGGAGGGGGGGGGGGGCACTGGCACAATAGGTTGGATGTAGGGAACTTAAATGTTCTCCATGAAGCAAGTCTTACACCCAGGTAGACACTTCCCCTAGATGTAGACCTTTCATTCCAAAGCAAAAGTTTGACTTTTAACAGGATTAATAAAGACTGGTGTTTAGCAGACAGGGGCAAGCAGCCCAGGCTGATTCTACTTTGCATTGATAAAGCTGGGGGTGGGGACGTCTAGATTAAGACTTGCCCTGCCGCTATTATGCTCCAAAAACATATCTGTATGCAGGACTAAAGAAGACAGCCCTGTAATCCCATGCAAAAGAACATGATGCATGATTTTTGTGCTTTTAGCATTATGGTCTGCTATGCGCTTTAAATCTTCCCTAAGCCCAACTTGCTTGGCACGGGCCATTACCCCTCCTGGGGTTTCCATGAACCCAGAGATGACTGCCCCAGTGCACAACATCTCCCGCTGCCTCCTGGAAGAGCTGCAGAGCTGGAATGAGCAGTGAGACAGCCACAGCTGCCAGCAGAACAGGGCCCTTTATGATGTCATGGTGCCAGTTTCCAAGGCATCCCACTGTGACCTGCACAGTGTTCCGTGGGATGCAAACTAGCCTCATGCTTTCTTCTGCGGGCAGCCATTTTGTATTTTTCTGCCTCTGGGGGCGGCCATTTTGAAACCCCACTGCCAAGCTTCTATTGCCATGCACAGAAAATGGCGCTTGCAAGCTCCTAAAATCAAGACACCTGCCTTCCAGGAAAATAGATGCCACACATGCTGGGGGTGCTGCCATCACCTTTTAATCTTTTGTGATCTGCATCAACCCCCATTTGCACAACTTCTAACTACTTTGCCATGATCCCTTTAGATGTTGCAAAAACGTGTGGAATTGGAGCAAAATGCTGTAAAAATCAAGCTGGCATAACCTACTTTGACAGGTTCCACTTAGAAGGCTAGGGGAGGGGGGGGGGCACTGGCACAATAGGTTGGATGTAGGGAACTTAAATGTTCTCCATGAAGCAAGTCTTACACCCAGGTAGACACTTCCCCTAGATGTAGACCTTTCATTCCAAAGCAAAAGTTTGACTTTTAACAGGATTAATAAAGACTGGTGTTTAGCAGACAGGGGCAAGCAGCCCAGGCTGATTCTACTTTGCATTGATAAAGCTGGGGGTGGGGACGTCTAGATTAAGACTTGCCCTGCCGCTATTATGCTCCAAAAACATATCTGTATGCAGGACTAAAGAAGACAGCCCTGTAATCCCATGCAAAAGAACATGATGCATGATTTTTGTGCTTTTAGCATTATGGTCTGCTATGCGCTTTAAATCTTCCCTAAGCCCAACTTGCTTGGCACAGGCCATTACCCCTCCTGGGGTTTCCATGAACCCAGAGATGACTGCCCCAGTGCACAACATCTCCCGCTGCCTCCTGGAAGAGCTGCAGAGCTGGAATGAGCAGTGAGACAGCCACAGCTGCCAGCAGAACAGGGCCCTTTATGATGTCATGGTGCCAGTTTCCAAGGCATCCCACTGTGACCTGCACAGTGTTCCGTGGGATGCAAACTAGCCTCATGCTTTCTTCTGCGGGCAGCCATTTTGTATTTTTCTGCCTCTGGGGGCGGCCATTTTGAAACCCCACTGCCAAGCTTCTATTGCCATGCACAGAAAATGGCGCTTGCAAGCTCCTAAAATCAAGACACCTGCCTTCCAGGAAAATAGATGCCACACATGCTGGGGGTGCTGCCATCACCTTTTAATCTTTTGTGATCTGCATCAACCCCCATTTGCACAACTTCTAACTACTTTGCCATGATCCCTTTAGATGTTGCAAAAACGTGTGGAATTGGAGCAAAATGCTGTAAAAATCAAGCTGGCATAACCTACTTTGACAGGTTCCACTTAGAAGGCTAGTGGAGGGGGGGGGGGCACTGGCACAATAGGTTGGATGTAGGGAACTTAAATGTTCTCCATGAAGCAAGTCTTACACCCAGGTAGACACTTCCCCTAGATGTAGACCTTTCATTCCAAAGCAAAAGTTTGACTTTTAACAGGATTAATAAAGACTGGTGTTTAGCAGACAGGGGCAAGCAGCCCAGGCTGATTCTACTTTGCATTGATAAAGCTGGGGGTGGGGACGTCTAGATTAAGACTTGCCCTGCCGCTATTATGCTCCAAAAACATATCTGTATGCAGGACTAAAGAAGACAGCCCTGTAATCCCATGCAAAAGAACATGATGCATGATTTTTGTGCTTTTAGCATTATGGTCTGCTATGCGCTTTAAATCTTCCCTAAGCCCAACTTGCTTGGCACGGGCCATTACCCCTCCTGGGGTTTCCATGAACCCAGAGATGACTGCCCCAGTGCACAACATCTCCCGCTGCCTCCTGGAAGAGCTGCAGAGCTGGAATGAGCAGTGAGACAGCCACAGCTGCCAGCAGAACAGGGCCCTTTATGATGTCATGGTGCCAGTTTCCAAGGCATCCCACTGTGACCTGCACAGTGTTCCGTGGGATGCAAACTAGCCTCATGCTTTCTTCTGCGGGCAGCCATTTTGTATTTTTCTGCCTCTGGGGGCGGCCATTTTGAAACCCCACTGCCAAGCTTCTATTGCCATGCACAGAAAATGGCGCTTGCAAGCTCCTAAAATCAAGACACCTGCCTTCCAGGAAAATAGATGCCACACATGCTGGGGGTGCTGCCATCACCTTTTAATCTTTTGTGATCTGCATCAACCCCCATTTGCACAACTTCTAACTACTTTGCCATGATCCCTTTAGATGTTGCAAAAACGTGTGGAATTGGAGCAAAATGCTGTAAAAATCAAGCTGGCATAACCTACTTTGACAGGTTCCACTTAGAAGGCTAGTGGAGGGGGGGGGGGGGGGGCACTGGCACAATAGGTTGGATGTAGGGAACTTAAATGTTCTCCATGAAGCAAGTCTTACACCCAGGTAGACACTTCCCCTAGATGTAGACCTTTCATTCCAAAGCAAAAGTTTGACTTTTAACAGGATTAATAAAGACTGGTGTTTAGCAGACAGGGGCAAGCAGCCCAGGCTGATTCTACTTTGCATTGATAAAGCTGGGGGTGGGGACGTCTAGATTAAGACTTGCCCTGCCGCTATTATGCTCCAAAAACATATCTGTATGCAGGACTAAAGAAGACAGCCCTGTAATCCCATGCAAAAGAACATGATGCATGATTTTTGTGCTTTTAGCATTATGGTCTGCTATGCGCTTTAAATCTTCCCTAAGCCCAACTTGCTTGGCACGGGCCATTACCCCTCCTGGGGTTTCCATGAACCCAGAGATGACTGCCCCAGTGCACAACATCTGCCTCCTGGAAGAGCTGCAGAGCTGGAATGAGCAGTGAGACAGCCACAGCTGCCAGCAGAACAGGGCCCTTTATGATGTCATGGTGCCAGTTTCCAAGGCATCCCACTGTGACCTGCACAGTGTTCCGTGGGATGCAAACTAGCCTCATGCTTTCTTCTGCGGGCAGCCATTTTGTATTTTTCTGCCTCTGGGGGCGGCCATTTTGAAACCCCACTGCCAAGCTTCTATTGCCATGCACAGAAAATGGCGCTTGCAAGCTCCTAAAATCAAGACACCTGCCTTCCAGGAAAATAGATGCCACACATGCTGGGGGTGCTGCCATCACCTTTTAATCTTTTGTGATCTGCATCAACCCCCATTTGCACAACTTCTAACTACTTTGCCATGATCCCTTTAGATGTTGCAAAAACGTGTGGAATTGGAGCAAAATGCTGTAAAAATCAAGCTGGCATAACCTACTTTGACAGGTTCCACTTAGAAGGCTAGTGGAGGGGGGGGGGGGCACTGGCACAATAGGTTGGATGTAGGGAACTTAAATGTTCTCCATGAAGCAAGTCTTACACCCAGGTAGACACTTCCCCTAGATGTAGACCTTTCATTCCAAAGCAAAAGTTTGACTTTTAACAGGATTAATAAAGACTGGTGTTTAGCAGACAGGGGCAAGCAGCCCAGGCTGATTCTACTTTGCATTGATAAAGCTGGGGGTGGGGACGTCTAGATTAAGACTTGCCCTGCCGCTATTATGCTCCAAAAACATATCTGTATGCAGGACTAAAGAAGACAGCCCTGTAATCCCATGCAAAAGAACATGATGCATGATTTTTGTGCTTTTAGCATTATGGTCTGCTATGCGCTTTAAATCTTCCCTAAGCCCAACTTGCTTGGCACGGGCCATTACCCCTCCTGGGGTTTCCATGAACCCAGAGATGACTGCCCCAGTGCACAACATCTCCCGCTGCCTCCTGGAAGAGCTGCAGAGCTGGAATGAGCAGTGAGACAGCCACAGCTGCCAGCAGAACAGGGCCCTTTATGATGTCATGGTGCCAGTTTCCAAGGCATCCCACTGTGACCTGCACAGTGTTCCGTGGGATGCAAACTAGCCTCATGCTTTCTTCTGCGGGCAGCCATTTTGTATTTTTCTGCCTCTGGGGGCGGCCATTTTGAAACCCCACTGCCAAGCTTCTATTGCCATGCACAGAAAATGGCGCTTGCAAGCTCCTAAAATCAAGACACCTGCCTTCCAGGAAAATAGATGCCACACATGCTGGGGGTGCTGCCATCACCTTTTAATCTTTTGTGATCTGCATCAACCCCCATTTGCACAACTTCTAACTACTTTGCCATGATCCCTTTAGATGTTGCAAAAACGTGTGGAATTGGAGCAAAATGCTGTAAAAATCAAGCTGGCATAACCTACTTTGACAGGTTCCACTTAGAAGGCTAGTGGAGGGGGGGGGGGCACTGGCACAATAGGTTGGATGTAGGGAACTTAAATGTTCTCCATGAAGCAAGTCTTACACCCAGGTAGACACTTCCCCTAGATGTAGACCTTTCATTCCAAAGCAAAAGTTTGACTTTTAACAGGATTAATAAAGACTGGTGTTTAGCAGACAGGGGCAAGCAGCCCAGGCTGATTCTACTTTGCATTGATAAAGCTGGGGGTGGGGACGTCTAGATTAAGACTTGCCCTGCCGCTATTATGCTCCAAAAACATATCTGTATGCAGGACTAAAGAAGACAGCCCTGTAATCCCATGCAAAAGAACATGATGCATGATTTTTGTGCTTTTAGCATTATGGTCTGCTATGCGCTTTAAATCTTCCCTAAGCCCAACTTGCTTGGCACGGGCCATTACCCCTCCTGGGGTTTCCATGAACCCAGAGATGACTGCCCCAGTGCACAACATCTCCCGCTGCCTCCTGGAAGAGCTGCAGAGCTGGAATGAGCAGTGAGACAGCCACAGCTGCCAGCAGAACAGGGCCCTTTATGATGTCATGGTGCCAGTTTCCAAGGCATCCCACTGTGACCTGCACAGTGTTCCGTGGGATGCAAACTAGCCTCATGCTTTCTTCTGCGGGCAGCCATTTTGTATTTTTCTGCCTCTGGGGGCGGCCATTTTGAAACCCCACTGCCAAGCTTCTATTGCCATGCACAGAAAATGGCGCTTGCAAGCTCCTAAAATCAAGACACCTGCCTTCCAGGAAAATAGATGCCACACATGCTGGGGGTGCTGCCATCACCTTTTAATCTTTTGTGATCTGCATCAACCCCCATTTGCACAACTTCTAACTACTTTGCCATGATCCCTTTAGATGTTGCAAAAACGTGTGGAATTGGAGCAAAATGCTGTAAAAATCAAGCTGGCATAACCTACTTTGACAGGTTCCACTTAGAAGGCTAGTGGAGGGGGGGGGGCACTGGCACAATAGGTTGGATGTAGGGAACTTAAATGTTCTCCATGAAGCAAGTCTTACACCCAGGTAGACACTTCCCCTAGATGTAGACCTTTCATTCCAAAGCAAAAGTTTGACTTTTAACAGGATTAATAAAGACTGGTGTTTAGCAGACAGGGGCAAGCAGCCCAGGCTGATTCTACTTTGCATTGATAAAGCTGGGGGTGGGGACGTCTAGATTAAGACTTGCCCTGCCGCTATTATGCTCCAAAAACATATCTGTATGCAGGACTAAAGAAGACAGCCCTGTAATCCCATGCAAAAGAACATGATGCATGATTTTTGTGCTTTTAGCATTATGGTCTGCTATGCGCTTTAAATCTTCCCTAAGCCCAACTTGCTTGGCACGGGCCATTACCCCTCCTGGGGTTTCCATGAACCCAGAGATGACTGCCCCAGTGCACAACATCTCCCGCTGCCTCCTGGAAGAGCTGCAGAGCTGGAATGAGCAGTGAGACAGCCACAGCTGCCAGCAGAACAGGGCCCTTTATGATGTCATGGTGCCAGTTTCCAAGGCATCCCACTGTGACCTGCACAGTAGTCCGTGGGATGCAAACTAGCCTCATGCTTTCTTCTGCGGGCAGCCATTTTGTATTTTTCTGCCTCTGGGGGCGGCCATTTTGAAACCCCACTGCCAAGCTTCTATTGCCATGCACAGAAAATGGCGCTTGCAAGCTCCTAAAATCAAGACACCTGCCTTCCAGGAAAATAGATGCCACACATGCTGGGGGTGCTGCCATCACCTTTTAATCTTTTGTGATCTGCATCAACCCCCATTTGCACAACTTCTAACTACTTTGCCATGATCCCTTTAGATGTTGCAAAAACGTGTGGAATTGGAGCAAAATGCTGTAAAAATCAAGCTGGCATAACCTACTTTGACAGGTTCCACTTAGAAGGCTAGTGGAGGGGGGGGGGGGGCACTGGCACAATAGGTTGGATGTAGGGAACTTAAATGTTCTCCATGAAGCAAGTCTTACACCCAGGTAGACACTTCCCCTAGATGTAGACCTTTCATTCCAAAGCAAAAGTTTGACTTTTAACAGGATTAATAAAGACTGGTGTTTAGCAGACAGGGGCAAGCAGCCCAGGCTGATTCTACTTTGCATTGATAAAGCTGGGGGTGGGGACGTCTAGATTAAGACTTGCCCTGCCGCTATTATGCTCCAAAAACATATCTGTATGCAGGACTAAAGAAGACAGCCCTGTAATCCCATGCAAAAGAACATGATGCATGATTTTTGTGCTTTTAGCATTATGGTCTGCTATGCGCTTTAAATCTTCCCTAAGCCCAACTTGCTTGGCACGGGCCATTACCCCTCCTGGGGTTTCCATGAACCCAGAGATGACTGCCCCAGTGCACAACATCTCCCGCTGCCTCCTGGAAGAGCTGCAGAGCTGGAATGAGCAGTGAGACAGCCACAGCTGCCAGCAGAACAGGGCCCTTTATGATGTCATGGTGCCAGTTTCCAAGGCATCCCACTGTGACCTGCACAGTGTTCCATGGGATGCAAACTAGCCTCATGCTTTCTTCTGCGGGCAGCCATTTTGTATTTTTCTGCCTCTGGGGGCGGCCATTTTGAAACCCCACTGCCAAGCTTCTATTGCCATGCACAGAAAATGGCGCTTGCAAGCTCCTAAAATCAAGACACCTGCCTTCCAGGAAAATAGATGCCACACATGCTGGGGGTGCTGCCATCACCTTTTAATCTTTTGTGATCTGCATCAACCCCCATTTGCACAACTTCTAACTACTTTGCCATGATCCCTTTAGATGTTGCAAAAACGTGTGGAATTGGAGCAAAATGCTGTAAAAATCAAGCTGGCATAACCTACTTTGACAGGTTCCACTTAGAAGGCTAGTGGAGGGGGGGGGGGGCACTGGCACAATAGGTTGGATGTAGGGAACTTAAATGTTCTCCATGAAGCAAGTCTTACACCCAGGTAGACACTTCCCCTAGATGTAGACCTTTCATTCCAAAGCAAAAGTTTGACTTTTAACAGGATTAATAAAGACTGGTGTTTAGCAGACAGGGGCAAGCAGCCCAGGCTGATTCTACTTTGCATTGATAAAGCTGGGGGTGGGGACGTCTAGATTAAGACTTGCCCTGCCGCTATTATGCTCCAAAAACATATCTGTATGCAGGACTAAAGAAGACAGCCCTGTAATCCCATGCAAAAGAACATGATGCATGATTTTTGTGCTTTTAGCATTATGGTCTGCTATGCGCTTTAAATCTTCCCTAAGCCCAACTTGCTTGGCACGGGCCATTACCCCTCCTGGGGTTTCCATGAACCCAGAGATGACTGCCCCAGTGCACAACATCTCCCGCTGCCTCCTGGAAGAGCTGCAGAGCTGGAATGAGCAGTGAGACAGCCACAGCTGCCAGCAGAACAGGGCCCTTTATGATGTCATGGTGCCAGTTTCCAAGGCATTCCACTGTGACCTGCACAGTGTTCCGTGGGATGCAAACTAGCCTCATGCTTTCTTCTGCGGGCAGCCATTTTGTATTTTTCTGCCTCTGGGGGCGGCCATTTTGAAACCCCACTGCCAAGCTTCTATTGCCATGCACAGAAAATGGCGCTTGCAAGCTCCTAAAATCAAGACACCTGCCTTCCAGGAAAATAGATGCCACACATGCTGGGGGTGCTGCCATCACCTTTTAATCTTTTGTGATCTGCATCAACCCCCATTTGCACAACTTCTAACTACTTTGCCATGATCCCTTTAGATGTTGCAAAAACGTGTGGAATTGGAGCAAAATGCTGTAAAAATCAAGCTGGCATAACCTACTTTGACAGGTTCCACTTAGAAGGCTAGTGGAGGGGGGGGGGGGCACTGGCACAATAGGTTGGATGTAGGGAACTTAAATGTTCTCCATGAAGCAAGTCTTACACCCAGGTAGACACTTCCCCTAGATGTAGACCTTTCATTCCAAAGCAAAAGTTTGACTTTTAACAGGATTAATAAAGACTAGTGTTTAGCAGACAGGGGCAAGCAGCCCAGGCTGATTCTACTTTGCATTGATAAAGCTGGGGGTGGGGACGTCTAGATTAAGACTTGCCCTGCCGCTATTATGCTCCAAAAACATATCTGTATGCAGGACTAAAGAAGACAGCCCTGTAATCCCATGCAAAAGAACATGATGCATGATTTTTGTGCTTTTAGCATTATGGTCTGCTATGCGCTTTAAATCTTCCCTAAGCCCAACTTGCTTGGCACGGGCCATTACCCCTCCTGGGGTTTCCATGAACCCAGAGATGACTGCCCCAGTGCACAACATCTCCCGCTGCCTCCTGGAAGAGCTGCAGAGCTGGAATGAGCAGTGAGACAGCCACAGCTGCCAGCAGAACAGGGCCCTTTATGATGTCATGGTGCCAGTTTCCAAGGCATCCCACTGTGACCTGCACAGTGTTCCGTGGGATGCAAACTAGCCTCATGCTTTCTTCTGCGGGCAGCCATTTTGTATTTTTCTGCCTCTGGGGGCGGCCATTTTGAAACCCCACTGCCAAGCTTCTATTGCCATGCACAGAAAATGGCGCTTGCAAGCTCCTAAAATCAAGACACCTGCCTTCCAGGAAAATAGATGCCACACATGCTGGGGGTGCTGCCATCACCTTTTAATCTTTTGTGATCTGCATCAACCCCCATTTGCACAACTTCTAACTACTTTGCCATGATCCCTTTAGATGTTGCAAAAACGTGTAGAATTGGAGCAAAATGCTGTAAAAATCAAGCTGGCATAACCTACTTTGACAGGTTCCACTTAGAAGGCTAGTGGAGGGGGGGGGGGCACTGGCACAATAGGTTGGATGTAGGGAACTTAAATGTTCTCCATGAAGCAAGTCTTACACCCAGGTAGACACTTCCCCTAGATGTAGACCTTTCATTCCAAAGCAAAAGTTTGACTTTTAACAGGATTAATAAAGACTGGTGTTTAGCAGACAGGGGCAAGCAGCCCAGGCTGATTCTACTTTGCATTGATAAAGCTGGGGGTGGGGACGTCTAGATTAAGACTTGCCCTGCCGCTATTATGCTCCAAAAACATATCTGTATGCAGGACTAAAGAAGACAGCCCTGTAATCCCATGCAAAAGAACATGATGCATGATTTTTGTGCTTTTAGCATTATGGTCTGCTATGCGCTTTAAATCTTCCCTAAGCCCAACTTGCTTGGCACGGGCCATTACCCCTCCTGGGGTTTCCATGAACCCAGAGATGACTGCCCCAGTGCACAACATCTCCCGCTGCCTCCTGGAAGAGCTGCAGAGCTGGAATGAGCAGTGAGACAGCCACAGCTGCCAGCAGAACAGGGCCCTTTATGATGTCATGGTGCCAGTTTCCAAGGCATCCCACTGTGACCTGCACAGTGTTCCGTGGGATGCAAACTAGCCTCATGCTTTCTTCTGCGGGCAGCCATTTTGTATTTTTCTGCCTCTGGGGGCGGCCATTTTGAAACCCCACTGCCAAGCTTCTATTGCCATGCACAGAAAATGGCGCTTGCAAGCTCCTAAAATCAAGACACCTGCCTTCCAGGAAAATAGATGCCACACATGCTGGGGGTGCTGCCATCACCTTTTAATCTTTTGTGATCTGCATCAACCCCCATTTGCACAACTTCTAACTACTTTGCCATGATCCCTTTAGATGTTGCAAAAACGTGTGGAATTGGAGCAAAATGCTGTAAAAATCAAGCTGGCATAACCTACTTTGACAGGTTCCACTTAGAAGGCTAGTGGAGGGGGGGGGGGGGGCACTGGCACAATAGGTTGGATGTAGGGAACTTAAATGTTCTCCATGAAGCAAGTCTTACACCCAGGTAGACACTTCCCCTAGATGTAGACCTTTCATTCCAAAGCAAAAGTTTGACTTTTAACAGGATTAATAAAGACTGGTGTTTAGCAGACAGGGGCAAGCAGCCCAGGCTGATTCTACTTTGCATTGATAAAGCTGGGGGTGGGGACGTCTAGATTAAGACTTGCCCTGCCGCTATTATGCTCCAAAAACATATCTGTATGCAGGACTAAAGAAGACAGCCCTGTAATCCCATGCAAAAGAACATGATGCATGATTTTTGTGCTTTTAGCATTATGGTCTGCTATGCGCTTTAAATCTTCCCTAAGCCCAACTTGCTTGGCACGGGCCATTACCCCTCCTGGGGTTTCCATGAACCCAGAGATGACTGCCCCAGTGCACAACATCTCCCGCTGCCTCCTGGAAGAGCTGCAGAGCTGGAATGAGCAGTGAGACAGCCACAGCTGCCAGCAGAACAGGGCCCTTTATGATGTCATGGTGCCAGTTTCCAAGGCATCCCACTGTGACCTGCACAGTGTTCCGTGGGATGCAAACTAGCCTCATGCTTTCTTCTGCGGGCAGCCATTTTGTATTTTTCTGCCTCTGGGGGCGGCCATTTTGAAACCCCACTGCCAAGCTTCTATTGCCATGCACAGAAAATGGCGCTTGCAAGCTCCTAAAATCAAGACACCTGCCTTCCAGGAAAATAGATGCCACACATGCTGGGGGTGCTGCCATCACCTTTTAATCTTTTGTGATCTGCATCAACCCCCATTTGCACAACTTCTAACTACTTTGCCATGATCCCTTTAGATGTTGCAAAAACGTGTGGAATTGGAGCAAAATGCTGTAAAAATCAAGCTGGCATAACCTACTTTGACAGGTTCCACTTAGAAGGCTAGTGGAGGGGGGGGGGGGGCACTGGCACAATAGGTTGGATGTAGGGAACTTAAATGTTCTCCATGAAGCAAGTCTTACACCCAGGTAGACACTTCCCCTAGATGTAGACCTTTCATTCCAAAGCAAAAGTTTGACTTTTAACAGGATTAATAAAGACTGGTGTTTAGCAGACAGGGGCAAGCAGCCCAGGCTGATTCTACTTTGCATTGATAAAGCTGGGGGTGGGGACGTCTAGATTAAGACTTGCCCTGCCGCTATTATGCTCCAAAAACATATCTGTATGCAGGACTAAAGAAGACAGCCCTGTAATCCCATGCAAAAGAACATGATGCATGATTTTTGTGCTTTTAGCATTATGGTCTGCTATGCGCTTTAAATCTTCCCTAAGCCCAACTTGCTTGGCACGGGCCATTACCCCTCCTGGGGTTTCCATGAACCCAGAGATGACTGCCCCAGTGCACAACATCTCCCGCTGCCTCCTGGAAGAGCTGCAGAGCTGGAATGAGCAGTGAGACAGCCACAGCTGCCAGCAGAACAGGGCCCTTTATGATGTCATGGTGCCAGTTTCCAAGGCATCCCACTGTGACCTGCACAGTGTTCCGTGGGATGCAAACTAGCCTCATGCTTTCTTCTGCGGGCAGCCATTTTGTATTTTTCTGCCTCTGGGGGCGGCCATTTTGAAACCCCACTGCCAAGCTTCTATTGCCATGCACAGAAAATGGCGCTTGCAAGCTCCTAAAATCAAGACACCTGCCTTCCAGGAAAATAGATGCCACACATGCTGGGGGTGCTGCCATCACCTTTTAATCTTTTGTGATCTGCATCAACCCCCATTTGCACAACTTCTAACTACTTTGCCATGATCCCTTTAGATGTTGCAAAAACGTGTGGAATTGGAGCAAAATGCTGTAAAAATCAAGCTGGCATAACCTACTTTGACAGGTTCCACTTAGAAGGCTAGGGGAGGGGGGGGGGGGGCACTGGCACAATAGGTTGGATGTAGGGAACTTAAATGTTCTCCATGAAGCAAGTCTTACACCCAGGTAGACACTTCCCCTAGATGTAGACCTTTCATTCCAAAGCAAAAGTTTGACTTTTAACAGGATTAATAAAGACTGGTGTTTAGCAGACAGGGGCAAGCAGCCCAGGCTGATTCTACTTTGCATTGATAAAGCTGGGGGTGGGGACGTCTAGATTAAGACTTGCCCTGCCGCTATTATGCTCCAAAAACATATCTGTATGCAGGACTAAAGAAGACAGCCCTGTAATCCCATGCAAAAGAACATGATGCATGATTTTTGTGCTTTTAGCATTATGGTCTGCTATGCGCTTTAAATCTTCCCTAAGCCCAACTTGCTTGGCACGGGCCATTACCCCTCCTGGGGTTTCCATGAACCCAGAGATGACTGCCCCAGTGCACAACATCTCCCGCTGCCTCCTGGAAGAGCTGCAGAGCTGGAATGAGCAGTGAGACAGCCACAGCTGCCAGCAGAACAGGGCCCTTTATGATGTCATGGTGCCAGTTTTCAAGGCATCCCACTGTGACCTGCACAGTGTTCCGTGGGATGCAAACTAGCCTCATGCTTTCTTCTGCGGGCAGCCATTTTGTATTTTTCTGCCTCTGGGGGCGGCCATTTTGAAACCCCACTGCCAAGCTTCTATTGCCATGCACAGAAAATGGCGCTTGCAAGCTCCTAAAATCAAGACACCTGCCTTCCAGGAAAATAGATGCCACACATGCTGGGGGTGCTGCCATCACCTTTTAATCTTTTGTGATCTGCATCAACCCCCATTTGCACAACTTCTAACTACTTTGCCATGATCCCTTTAGATGTTGCAAAAACGTGTGGAATTGGAGCAAAATGCTGTAAAAATCAAGCTGGCATAACCTACTTTGACAGGTTCCACTTAGAAGGCTAGTGGAGGGGGGGGGGGGGCACTGGCACAATAGGTTGGATGTAGGGAACTTAAATGTTCTCCATGAAGCAAGTCTTACACCCAGGTAGACACTTCCCCTAGATGTAGACCTTTCATTCCAAAGCAAAAGTTTGACTTTTAACAGGATTAATAAAGACTGGTGTTTAGCAGACAGGGGCAAGCAGCCCAGGCTGATTCTACTTTGCATTGATAAAGCTGGGGGTGGGGACGTCTAGATTAAGACTTGCCCTGCCGCTATTATGCTCCAAAAACATATCTGTATGCAGGACTAAAGAAGACAGCCCTGTAATCCCATGCAAAAGAACATGATGCATGATTTTTGTGCTTTTAGCATTATGGTCTGCTATGCGCTTTAAATCTTCCCTAAGCCCAACTTGCTTGGCACGGGCCATTACCCCTCCTGGGGTTTCCATGAACCCAGAGATGACTGCCCCAGTGCACAACATCTCCCGCTGCCTCCTGGAAGAGCTGCAGAGCTGGAATGAGCAGTGAGACAGCCACAGCTGCCAGCAGAACAGGGCCCTTTATGATGTCATGGTGCCAGTTTCCAAGGCATCCCACTGTGACCTGCACAGTGTTCCGTGGGATGCAAACTAGCCTCATGCTTTCTTCTGCGGGCAGCCATTTTGTATTTTTCTGCCTCTGGGGGCGGCCATTTTGAAACCCCACTGCCAAGCTTCTATTGCCATGCACAGAAAATGGCGCTTGCAAGCTCCTAAAATCAAGACACCTGCCTTCCAGGAAAATAGATGCCACACATGCTGGGGGTGCTGCCATCACCTTTTAATCTTTTGTGATCTGCATCAACCCCCATTTGCACAACTTCTAACTACTTTGCCATGATCCCTTTAGATGTTGCAAAAACGTGTGGAATTGGAGCAAAATGCTGTAAAAATCAAGCTGGCATAACCTACTTTGACAGGTTCCACTTAGAAGGCTAGTGGAGGGGGGGGGGGGGGGCACTGGCACAATAGGTTGGATGTAGGGAACTTAAATGTTCTCCATGAAGCAAGTCTTACACCCAGGTAGACACTTCCCCTAGATGTAGACCTTTCATTCCAAAGCAAAAGTTTGACTTTTAACAGGATTAATAAAGACTGGTGTTTAGCAGACAGGGGCAAGCAGCCCAGGCTGATTCTACTTTGCATTGATAAAGCTGGGGGTGGGGACGTCTAGATTAAGACTTGCCCTGCCGCTATTATGCTCCAAAAACATATCTGTATGCAGGACTAAAGAAGACAGCCCTGTAATCCCATGCAAAAGAACATGATGCATGATTTTTGTGCTTTTAGCATTATGGTCTGCTATGCGCTTTAAATCTTCCCTAAGCCCAACTTGCTTGGCACGGGCCATTACCCCTCCTGGGGTTTCCATGAACCCAGAGATGACTGCCCCAGTGCACAACATCTCCCGCTGCCTCCTGGAAGAGCTGCAGAGCTGGAATGAGCAGTGAGACAGCCACAGCTGCCAGCAGAACAGGGCCCTTTATGATGTCATGGTGCCAGTTTCCAAGGCATCCCACTGTGACCTGCACAGTGTTCCGTGGGATGCAAACTAGCCTCATGCTTTCTTCTGCGGGCAGCCATTTTGTATTTTTCTGCCTCTGGGGGCGGCCATTTTGAAACCCCACTGCCAAGCTTCTATTGCCATGCACAGAAAATGGCGCTTGCAAGCTCCTAAAATCAAGACACCTGCCTTCCAGGAAAATAGATGCCACACATGCTGGGGGTGCTGCCATCACCTTTTAATCTTTTGTGATCTGCATCAACCCCCATTTGCACAACTTCTAACTACTTTGCCATGATCCCTTTAGATGTTGCAAAAACGTGTGGAATTGGAGCAAAATGCTGTAAAAATCAAGCTGGCATAACCTACTTTGACAGGTTCCACTTAGAAGGCTAGGGGAGGGGGGGGGGGGCACTGGCACAATAGGTTGGATGTAGGGAACTTAAATGTTCTCCATGAAGCAAGTCTTACACCCAGGTAGACACTTCCCCTAGATGTAGACCTTTCATTCCAAAGCAAAAGTTTGACTTTTAACAGGATTAATAAAGACTGGTGTTTAGCAGACAGGGGCAAGCAGCCCAGGCTGATTCTACTTTGCATTGATAAAGCTGGGGGTGGGGACGTCTAGATTAAGACTTGCCCTGCCGCTATTATGCTCCAAAAACATATCTGTATGCAGGACTAAAGAAGACAGCCCTGTAATCCCATGCAAAAGAACATGATGCATGATTTTTGTGCTTTTAGCATTATGGTCTGCTATGCGCTTTAAATCTTCCCTAAGCCCAACTTGCTTGGCACGGGCCATTACCCCTCCTGGGGTTTCCATGAACCCAGAGATGACTGCCCCGGTGCACAACATCTCCCGCTGCCTCCTGGAAGAGCTGCAGAGCTGGAATGAGCAGTGAGACAGCCACAGCTGCCAGCAGAACAGGGCCCTTTATGATGTCATGGTGCCAGTTTCCAAGGCATCCCACTGTGACCTGCACAGTGTTCCGTGGGATGCAAACTAGCCTCATGCTTTCTTCTGCGGGCAGCCATTTTGTATTTTTCTGCCTCTGGGGGCGGCCATTTTGAAACCCCACTGCCAAGCTTCTATTGCCATGCACAGAAAATGGCGCTTGCAAGCTCCTAAAATCAAGACACCTGCCTTCCAGGAAAATAGATGCCACACATGCTGGGGGTGCTGCCATCACCTTTTAATCTTTTGTGATCTGCATCAACCCCCATTTGCACAACTTCTAACTACTTTGCCATGATCCCTTTAG
The DNA here is from genome assembly GCF_040894005.1 of Engystomops pustulosus. NCBI lineage: Eukaryota > Metazoa > Chordata > Amphibia > Anura > Leptodactylidae > Engystomops > Engystomops pustulosus. The sequence goes on from NC_092413.1 coordinate 50,041,859, forward strand.
ATGTTGCAAAAACGTGTGGAATTGGAGCAAAATGCTGTAAAAATCAAGCTGGCATAACCTACTTTGACAGGTTCCACTTAGAAGGCTAGTGGAGGGGGGGGGGGGGCACTGGCACAATAGGTTGGATGTAGGGAACTTAAATGTTCTCCATGAAGCAAGTCTTACACCCAGGTAGACACTTCCCCTAGATGTAGACCTTTCATTCCAAAGCAAAAGTTTGACTTTTAACAGGATTAATAAAGACTGGTGTTTAGCAGACAGGGGCAAGCAGCCCAGGCTGATTCTACTTTGCATTGATAAAGCTGGGGGTGGGGACGTCTAGATTAAGACTTGCCCTGCCGCTATTATGCTCCAAAAACATATCTGTATGCAGGACTAAAGAAGACAGCCCTGTAATCCCATGCAAAAGAACATGATGCATGATTTTTGTGCTTTTAGCATTATGGTCTGCTATGCGCTTTAAATCTTCCCTAAGCCCAACTTGCTTGGCACGGGCCATTACCCCTCCTGGGGTTTCCATGAACTCAGAGATGACTGCCCCAGTGCACAACATCTCCCGCTGCCTCCTGGAAGAGCTGCAGAGCTGGAATGAGCAGTGAGACAGCCACAGCTGCCAGCAGAACAGGGCCCTTTATGATGTCATGGTGCCAGTTTCCAAGGCATCCCACTGTGACCTGCACAGTGTTCCGTGGGATGCAAACTAGCCTCATGCTTTCTTCTGCGGGCAGCCATTTTGTATTTTTCTGCCTCTGGGGGCGGCCATTTTGAAACCCCACTGCCAAGCTTCTATTGCCATGCACAGAAAATGGCGCTTGCAAGCTCCTAAAATCAAGACACCTGCCTTCCAGGAAAATAGATGCCACACATGCTGGGGGTGCTGCCATCACCTTTTAATCTTTTGTGATCTGCATCAACCCCCATTTGCACAACTTCTAACTACTTTGCCATGATCCCTTTAGATGTTGCAAAAACGTGTGGAATTGGAGCAAAATGCTGTAAAAATCAAGCTGGCATAACCTACTTTGACAGGTTCCACTTAGAAGGCTAGGGGAGGGGGGGGGGGGGCACTGGCACAATAGGTTGGATGTAGGGAACTTAAATGTTCTCCATGAAGCAAGTCTTACACCCAGGTAGACACTTCCCCTAGATGTAGACCTTTCATTCCAAAGCAAAAGTTTGACTTTTAACAGGATTAATAAAGACTGGTGTTTAGCAGACAGGGGCAAGCAGCCCAGGCTGATTCTACTTTGCATTGATAAAGCTGGGGGTGGGGACGTCTAGATTAAGACTTGCCCTGCCGCTATTATGCTCCAAAAACATATCTGTATGCAGGACTAAAGAAGACAGCCCTGTAATCCCATGCAAAAGAACATGATGCATGATTTTTGTGCTTTTAGCATTATGGTCTGCTATGCGCTTTAAATCTTCCCTAAGCCCAACTTGCTTGGCACGGGCCATTACCCCTCCTGGGGTTTCCATGAACCCAGAGATGACTGCCCCAGTGCACAACATCTCCCGCTGCCTCCTGGAAGAGCTGCAGAGCTGGAATGAGCAGTGAGACAGCCACAGCTGCCAGCAGAACAGGGCCCTTTATGATGTCATGGTGCCAGTTTCCAAGGCATCCCACTGTGACCTGCACAGTGTTCCGTGGGATGCAAACTAGCCTCATGCTTTCTTCTGCGGGCAGCCATTTTGTATTTTTCTGCCTCTGGGGGCGGCCATTTTGAAACCCCACTGCCAAGCTTCTATTGCCATGCACAGAAAATGGCGCTTGCAAGCTCCTAAAATCAAGACACCTGCCTTCCAGGAAAATAGATGCCACACATGCTGGGGGTGCTGCCATCACCTTTTAATCTTTTGTGATCTGCATCAACCCCCATTTGCACAACTTCTAACTACTTTGCCATGATCCCTTTAGATGTTGCAAAAACGTGTGGAATTGGAGCAAAATGCTGTAAAAATCAAGCTGGCATAACCTACTTTGACAGGTTCCACTTAGAAGGCTAGTGGAGGGGGGGGGGGGCACTGGCACAATAGGTTGGATGTAGGGAACTTAAATGTTCTCCATGAAGCAAGTCTTACACCCAGGTAGACACTTCCCCTAGATGTAGACCTTTCATTCCAAAGCAAAAGTTTGACTTTTAACAGGATTAATAAAGACTGGTGTTTAGCAGACAGGGGCAAGCAGCCCAGGCTGATTCTACTTTGCATTGATAAAGCTGGGGGTGGGGACGTCTAGATTAAGACTTGCCCTGCCGCTATTATGCTCCAAAAACATATCTGTATGCAGGACTAAAGAAGACAGCCCTGTAATCCCATGCAAAAGAACATGATGCATGATTTTTGTGCTTTTAGCATTATGGTCTGCTATGCGCTTTAAATCTTCCCTAAGCCCAACTTGCTTGGCACGGGCCATTACCCCTCCTGGGTTTCCATGAACCCAGAGATGACTGCCCCAGTGCACAACATCTCCCGCTGCCTCCTGGAAGAGCTGCAGAGCTGGAATGAGCAGTGAGACAGCCACAGCTGCCAGCAGAACAGGGCCCTTTATGATGTCATGGTGCCAGTTTCCAAGGCATCCCACTGTGACCTGCACAGTGTTCCGTGGGATGCAAACTAGCCTCATGCTTTCTTCTGCGGGCAGCCATTTTGTATTTTTCTGCCTCTGGGGGCGGCCATTTTGAAACCCCACTGCCAAGCTTCTATTGCCATGCACAGAAAATGGCGCTTGCAAGCTCCTAAAATCAAGACACCTGCCTTCCAGGAAAATAGATGCCACACATGCTGGGGGTGCTGCCATCACCTTTTAATCTTTTGTGATCTGCATCAACCCCCATTTGCACAACTTCTAACTACTTTGCCATGATCCCTTTAGATGTTGCAAAAACGTGTGGAATTGGAGCAAAATGCTGTAAAAATCAAGCTGGCATAACCTACTTTGACAGGTTCCACTTAGAAGGCTAGTGGAGGGGGGGGGGGCACTGGCACAATAGGTTGGATGTAGGGAACTTAAATGTTCTCCATGAAGCAAGTCTTACACCCAGGTAGACACTTCCCCTAGATGTAGACCTTTCATTCCAAAGCAAAAGTTTGACTTTTAACAGGATTAATAAAGACTGGTGTTTAGCAGACAGGGGCAAGCAGCCCAGGCTGATTCTACTTTGCATTGATAAAGCTGGGGGTGGGGACGTCTAGATTAAGACTTGCCCTGCCGCTATTATGCTCCAAAAACATATCTGTATGCAGGACTAAAGAAGACAGCCCTGTAATCCCATGCAAAAGAACATGATGCATGATTTTTGTGCTTTTAGCATTATGGTCTGCTATGCGCTTTAAATCTTCCCTAAGCCCAACTTGCTTGGCACGGGCCATTACCCCTCCTGGGGTTTCCATGAACCCAGAGATGACTGCCCCAGTGCACAACATCTCCCGCTGCCTCCTGGAAGAGCTGCAGAGCTGGAATGAGCAGTGAGACAGCCACAGCTGCCAGCAGAACAGGGCCCTTTATGATGTCATGGTGCCAGTTTCCAAGGCATCCCACTGTGACCTGCACAGTGTTCCGTGGGATGCAAACTAGCCTCATGCTTTCTTCTGCGGGCAGCCATTTTGTATTTTTCTGCCTCTGGGGGCGGCCATTTTGAAACCCCACTGCCAAGCTTCTATTGCCATGCACAGAAAATGGCGCTTGCAAGCTCCTAAAATCAAGACACCTGCCTTCCAGGAAAATAGATGCCACACATGCTGGGGGTGCTGCCATCACCTTTTAATCTTTTGTGATCTGCATCAACCCCCATTTGCACAACTTCTAACTACTTTGCCATGATCCCTTTAGATGTTGCAAAAACGTGTGGAATTGGAGCAAAATGCTGTAAAAATCAAGCTGGCATAACCTACTTTGACAGGTTCCACTTAGAAGGCTAGTGGAGGGGGGGGGGGGCACTGGCACAATAGGTTGGATGTAGGGAACTTAAATGTTCTCCATGAAGCAAGTCTTACACCCAGGTAGACACTTCCCCTAGATGTAGACCTTTCATTCCAAAGCAAAAGTTTGACTTTTAACAGGATTAATAAAGACTGGTGTTTAGCAGACAGGGGCAAGCAGCCCAGGCTGATTCTACTTTGCATTGATAAAGCTGGGGGTGGGGACGTCTAGATTAAGACTTGCCCTGCCGCTATTATGCTCCAAAAACATATCTGTATGCAGGACTAAAGAAGACAGCCCTGTAATCCCATGCAAAAGAACATGATGCATGATTTTTGTGCTTTTAGCATTATGGTCTGCTATGCGCTTTAAATCTTCCCTAAGCCCAACTTGCTTGGCACGGGCCATTACCCCTCCTGGGGTTTCCATGAACCCAGAGATGACTGCCCCAGTGCACAACATCTCCCGCTGCCTCCTGGAAGAGCTGCAGAGCTGGAATGAGCAGTGAGACAGCCACAGCTGCCAGCAGAACAGGGCCCTTTATGATGTCATGGTGCCAGTTTCCAAGGCATCCCACTGTGACCTGCACAGTGTTCCGTGGGATGCAAACTAGCCTCATGCTTTCTTCTGCGGGCAGCCATTTTGTATTTTTCTGCCTCTGGGGGCGGCCATTTTGAAACCCCACTGCCAAGCTTCTATTGCCATGCACAGAAAATGGCGCTTGCAAGCTCCTAAAATCAAGACACCTGCCTTCCAGGAAAATAGATGCCACACATGCTGGGGGTGCTGCCATCACCTTTTAATCTTTTGTGATCTGCATCAACCCCCATTTGCACAACTTCTAACTACTTTGCCATGATCCCTTTAGATGTTGCAAAAACGTGTGGAATTGGAGCAAAATGCTGTAAAAATCAAGCTGGCATAACCTACTTTGACAGGTTCCACTTAGAAGGCTAGTGGAGGGGGGGGGGCACTGGCACAATAGGTTGGATGTAGGGAACTTAAATGTTCTCCATGAAGCAAGTCTTACACCCAGGTAGACACTTCCCCTAGATGTAGACCTTTCATTCCAAAGCAAAAGTTTGACTTTTAACAGGATTAATAAAGACTGGTGTTTAGCAGACAGGGGCAAGCAGCCCAGGCTGATTCTACTTTGCATTGATAAAGCTGGGGGTGGGGACGTCTAGATTAAGACTTGCCCTGCCGCTATTATGCTCCAAAAACATATCTGTATGCAGGACTAAAGAAGACAGCCCTGTAATCCCATGCAAAAGAACATGATGCATGATTTTTGTGCTTTTAGCATTATGGTCTGCTATGCGCTTTAAATCTTCCCTAAGCCCAACTTGCTTGGCACGGGCCATTACCCCTCCTGTGGTTTCCATGAACCCAGAGATGACTGCCCCAGTGCACAACATCTCCCGCTGCCTCCTGGAAGAGCTGCAGAGCTGGAATGAGCAGTGAGACAGCCACAGCTGCCAGCAGAACAGGGCCCTTTATGATGTCATGGTGCCAGTTTCCAAGGCATCCCACTGTGACCTGCACAGTGTTCCGTGGGATGCAAACTAGCCTCATGCTTTCTTCTGCGGGCAGCCATTTTGTATTTTTCTGCCTCTGGGGGCGGCCATTTTGAAACCCCACTGCCAAGCTTCTATTGCCATGCACAGAAAATGGCGCTTGCAAGCTCCTAAAATCAAGACACCTGCCTTCCAGGAAAATAGATGCCACACATGCTGGGGGTGCTGCCATCACCTTTTAATCTTTTGTGATCTGCATCAACCCCCATTTGCACAACTTCTAACTACTTTGCCATGATCCCTTTAGATGTTGCAAAAACGTGTGGAATTGGAGCAAAATGCTGTAAAAATCAAGCTGGCATAACCTACTTTGACAGGTTCCACTTAGAAGGCTAGTGGAGGGGGGGGGGGCACTGGCACAATAGGTTGGATGTAGGGAACTTAAATGTTCTCCATGAAGCAAGTCTTACACCCAGGTAGACACTTCCCCTAGATGTAGACCTTTCATTCCAAAGCAAAAGTTTGACTTTTAACAGGATTAATAAAGACTGGTGTTTAGCAGACAGGGGCAAGCAGCCCAGGCTGATTCTACTTTGCATTGATAAAGCTGGGGGTGGGGACGTCTAGATTAAGACTTGCCCTGCCGCTATTATGCTCCAAAAACATATCTGTATGCAGGACTAAAGAAGACAGCCCTGTAATCCCATGCAAAAGAACATGATGCATGATTTTTGTGCTTTTAGCATTATGGTCTGCTATGCGCTTTAAATCTTCCCTAAGCCCAACTTGCTTGGCACGGGCCATTACCCCTCCTGGGGTTTCCATGAACCCAGAGATGACTGCCCCAGTGCACAACATCTCCCGCTGCCTCCTGGAAGAGCTGCAGAGCTGGAATGAGCAGTGAGACAGCCACAGCTGCCAGCAGAACAGGGCCCTTTATGATGTCATGGTGCCAGTTTTCAAGGCATCCCACTGTGACCTGCACAGTGTTCCGTGGGATGCAAACTAGCCTCATGCTTTCTTCTGCGGGCAGCCATTTTGTATTTTTCTGCCTCTGGGGGCGGCCATTTTGAAACCCCACTGCCAAGCTTCTATTGCCATGCACAGAAAATGGCGCTTGCAAGCTCCTAAAATCAAGACACCTGCCTTCCAGGAAAATAGATGCCACACATGCTGGGGGTGCTGCCATCACCTTTTAATCTTTTGTGATCTGCATCAACCCCCATTTGCACAACTTCTAACTACTTTGCCATGATCCCTTTAGATGTTGCAAAAACGTGTGGAATTGGAGCAAAATGCTGTAAAAATCAAGCTGGCATAACCTACTTTGACAGGTTCCACTTAGAAGGCTAGTGGAGGGGGGGGGGGGGCACTGGCACAATAGGTTGGATGTAGGGAACTTAAATGTTCTCCATGAAGCAAGTCTTACACCCAGGTAGACACTTCCCCTAGATGTAGACCTTTCATTCCAAAGCAAAAGTTTGACTTTTAACAGGATTAATAAAGACTGGTGTTTAGCAGACAGGGGCAAGCAGCCCAGGCTGATTCTACTTTGCATTGATAAAGCTGGGGGTGGGGACGTCTAGATTAAGACTTGCCCTGCCGCTATTATGCTCCAAAAACATATCTGTATGCAGGACTAAAGAAGACAGCCCTGTAATCCCATGCAAAAGAACATGATGCATGATTTTTGTGCTTTTAGCATTATGGTCTGCTATGCGCTTTAAATCTTCCCTAAGCCCAACTTGCTTGGCACGGGCCATTACCCCTCCTGGGGTTTCCATGAACCCAGAGATGACTGCCCCAGTGCACAACATCTCCCGCTGCCTCCTGGAAGAGCTGCAGAGCTGGAATGAGCAGTGAGACAGCCACAGCTGCCAGCAGAACAGGGCCCTTTATGATGTCATGGTGCCAGTTTCCAAGGCATCCCACTGTGACCTGCACAGTGTTCCGTGGGATGCAAACTAGCCTCATGCTTTCTTCTGCGGGCAGCCATTTTGTATTTTTCTGCCTCTGGGGGCGGCCATTTTGAAACCCCACTGCCAAGCTTCTATTGCCATGCACAGAAAATGGCGCTTGCAAGCTCCTAAAATCAAGACACCTGCCTTCCAGGAAAATAGATGCCACACATGCTGGGGGTGCTGCCATCACCTTTTAATCTTTTGTGATCTGCATCAACCCCCATTTGCACAACTTCTAACTACTTTGCCATGATCCCTTTAGATGTTGCAAAAACGTGTGGAATTGGAGCAAAATGCTGTAAAAATCAAGCTGGCATAACCTACTTTGACAGGTTCCACTTAGAAGGCTAGGGGAGGGGCACTGGCACAATAGGTTGGATGTAGGGAACTTAAATGTTCTCCATGAAGCAAGTCTTACACCCAGGTAGACACTTCCCCTAGATGTAGACCTTTCATTCCAAAGCAAAAGTTTGACTTTTAACAGGATTAATAAAGACTGGTGTTTAGCAGACAGGGGCAAGCAGCCCAGGCTGATTCTACTTTGCATTGATAAAGCTGGGGGTGGGGACGTCTAGATTAAGACTTGCCCTGCCGCTATTATGCTCCAAAAACATATCTGTATGCAGGACTAAAGAAGACAGCCCTGTAATCCCATGCAAAAGAACATGATGCATGATTTTTGTGCTTTTAGCATTATGGTCTGCTATGCGCTTTAAATCTTCCCTAAGCCCAACTTGCTTGGCACGGGCCATTACCCCTCCTGGGGTTTCCATGAACCCAGAGATGACTGCCCCAGTGCACAACATCTCCCGCTGCCTCCTGGAAGAGCTGCAGAGCTGGAATGAGCAGTGAGACAGCCACAGCTGCCAGCAGAACAGGGCCCTTTATGATGTCATGGTGCCAGTTTCCAAGGCATCCCACTGTGACCTGCACAGTGTTCCGTGGGATGCAAACTAGCCTCATGCTTTCTTCTGCGGGCAGCCATTTTGTATTTTTCTGCCTCTGGGGGCGGCCATTTTGAAACCCCACTGCCAAGCTTCTATTGCCATGCACAGAAAATGGCGCTTGCAAGCTCCTAAAATCAAGACACCTGCCTTCCAGGAAAATAGATGCCACACATGCTGGGGGTGCTGCCATCACCTTTTAATCTTTTGTGATCTGCATCAACCCCCATTTGCACAACTTCTAACTACTTTGCCATGATCCCTTTAGATGTTGCAAAAACGTGTGGAATTGGAGCAAAATGCTGTAAAAATCAAGCTGGCATAACCTACTTTGACAGGTTCCACTTAGAAGGCTAGTGGAGGGGGGCACTGGCACAATAGGTTGGATGTAGGGAACTTAAATGTTCTCCATGAAGCAAGTCTTACACCCAGGTAGACACTTCCCCTAGATGTAGACCTTTAATTCCAAAGCAAAAGTTTGACTTTTAACAGGATTAATAAAGACTGGTGTTTAGCAGACAGGGGCAAGCAGCCCAGGCTGATTCTACTTTGCATTGATAAAGCTGGGGGTGGGGACGTCTAGATTAAGACTTGCCCTGCCGCTATTATGCTCCAAAAACATATCTGTATGCAGGACTAAAGAAGACAGCCCTGTAATCCCATGCAAAAGAACATGATGCATGATTTTTGTGCTTTTAGCATTATGGTCTGCTATGCGCTTTAAATCTTCCCTAAGCCCAACTTGCTTGGCACGGGCCATTACCCCTCCTGGGGTTTCCATGAACCCAGAGATGACTGCCCCAGTGCACAACATCTCCCGCTGCCTCCTGGAAGAGCTGCAGAGCTGGAATGAGCAGTGAGACAGCCACAGCTGCCAGCAGAACAGGGCCCTTTATGATGTCATGGTGCCAGTTTCCAAGGCATCCCACTGTGACCTGCACAGTGTTCCGTGGGATGCAAACTAGCCTCATGCTTTCTTCTGCGGGCAGCCATTTTGTATTTTTCTGCCTCTGGGGGCGGCCATTTTGAAACCCCACTGCCAAGCTTCTATTGCCATGCACAGAAAATGGCGCTTGCAAGCTCCTAAAATCAAGACACCTGCCTTCCAGGAAAATAGATGCCACACATGCTGGGGGTGCTGCCATCACCTTTTAATCTTTTGTGATCTGCATCAACCCCCATTTGCACAACTTCTAACTACTTTGCCATGATCCCTTTAGATGTTGCAAAAACGTGTGGAATTGGAGCAAAATGCTGTAAAAATCAAGCTGGCATAACCTACTTTGACAGGTTCCACTTAGAAGGCTAGGGGAGGGGGGGGGGCACTGGCACAATAGGTTGGATGTAGGGAACTTAAATGTTCTCCATGAAGCAAGTCTTACACCCAGGTAGACACTTCCCCTAGATGTAGACCTTTCATTCCAAAGCAAAAGTTTGACTTTTAACAGGATTAATAAAGACTGGTGTTTAGCAGACAGGGGCAAGCAGCCCAGGCTGATTCTACTTTGCATTGATAAAGCTGGGGGTGGGGACGTCTAGATTAAGACTTGCCCTGCCGCTATTATGCTCCAAAAACATATCTGTATGCAGGACTAAAGAAGACAGCCCTGTAATCCCATGCAAAAGAACATGATGCATGATTTTTGTGCTTTTAGCATTATGGTCTGCTATGCGCTTTAAATCTTCCCTAAGCCCAACTTGCTTGGCACGGGCCATTACCCCTCCTGGGGTTTCCATGAACCCAGAGATGACTGCCCCAGTGCACAACATCTCCCGCTGCCTCCTGGAAGAGCTGCAGAGCTGGAATGAGCAGTGAGACAGCCACAGCTGCCAGCAGAACAGGGCCCTTTATGATGTCATGGTGCCAGTTTCCAAGGCATCCCACTGTGACCTGCACAGTGTTCCGTGGGATGCAAACTAGCCTCATGCTTTCTTCTGCGGGCAGCCATTTTGTATTTTTCTGCCTCTGGGGGCGGCCATTTTGAAACCCCACTGCCAAGCTTCTATTGCCATGCACAGAAAATGGCGCTTGCAAGCTCCTAAAATCAAGACACCTGCCTTCCAGGAAAATAGATGCCACACATGCTGGGGGTGCTGCCATCACCTTTTAATCTTTTGTGATCTGCATCAACCCCCATTTGCACAACTTCTAACTACTTTGCCATGATCCCTTTAGATGTTGCAAAAACGTGTGGAATTGGAGCAAAATGCTGTAAAAATCAAGCTGGCATAACCTACTTTGACAGGTTCCACTTAGAAGGCTAGTGGAGGGGGGGGGGCACTGGCACAATAGGTTGGATGTAGGGAACTTAAATGTTCTCCATGAAGCAAGTCTTACACCCAGGTAGACACTTCCCCTAGATGTAGACCTTTCATTCCAAAGCAAAAGTTTGACTTTTAACAGGATTAATAAAGACTGGTGTTTAGCAGACAGGGGCAAGCAGCCCAGGCTGATTCTACTTTGCATTGATAAAGCTGGGGGTGGGGACGTCTAGATTAAGACTTGCCCTGCCGCTATTATGCTCCAAAAACATATCTGTATGCAGGACTAAAGAAGACAGCCCTGTAATCCCATGCAAAAGAACATGATGCATGATTTTTGTGCTTTTAGCATTATGGTCTGCTATGCGCTTTAAATCTTCCCTAAGCCCAACTTGCTTGGCACGGGCCATTACCCCTCCTGGGGTTTCCATGAACCCAGAGATGACTGCCCCAGTGCACAACATCTCCCGCTGCCTCCTGGAAGAGCTGCAGAGCTGGAATGAGCAGTGAGACAGCCACAGCTGCCAGCAGAACAGGGCCCTTTATGATGTCATGGTGCCAGTTTCCAAGGCATCCCACTGTGACCTGCACAGTGTTCCGTGGGATGCAAACTAGCCTCATGCTTTCTTCTGCGGGCAGCCATTTTGTATTTTTCTGCCTCTGGGGGCGGCCATTTTGAAACCCCACTGCCAAGCTTCTATTGCCATGCACAGAAAATGGCGCTTGCAAGCTCCTAAAATCAAGACACCTGCCTTCCAGGAAAATAGATGCCACACATGCTGGGGGTGCTGCCATCACCTTTTAATCTTTTGTGATCTGCATCAACCCCCATTTGCACAACTTCTAACTACTTTGCCATGATCCCTTTAGATGTTGCAAAAACGTGTGGAATTGGAGCAAAATGCTGTAAAAATCAAGCTGGCATAACCTACTTTGACAGGTTCCACTTAGAAGGCTAGTGGAGGGGGGCACTGGCACAATAGGTTGGATGTAGGGAACTTAAATGTTCTCCATGAAGCAAGTCTTACACCCAGGTAGACACTTCCCCTAGATGTAGACCTTTCATTCCAAAGCAAAAGTTTGACTTTTAACAGGATTAATAAAGACTGGTGTTTAGCAGACAGGGGCAAGCAGCCCAGGCTGATTCTACTTTGCATTGATAAAGCTGGGGGTGGGGACGTCTAGATTAAGACTTGCCCTGCCGCTATTATGCTCCAAAAACATATCTGTATGCAGGACTAAAGAAGACAGCCCTGTAATCCCATGCAAAAGAACATGATGCATGATTTTTGTGCTTTTAGCATTATGGTCTGCTATGCGCTTTAAATCTTCCCTAAGCCCAACTTGCTTGGCACGGGCCATTACCCCTCCTGGGGTTTCCATGAACCCAGAGATGACTGCCCCAGTGCACAACATCTCCCGCTGCCTCCTGGAAGAGCTGCAGAGCTGGAATGAGCAGTGAGACAGCCACAGCTGCCAGCAGAACAGGGCCCTTTATGATGTCATGGTGCCAGTTTCCAAGGCATCCCACTGTGACCTGCACAGTGTTCCGTGGGATGCAAACTAGCTTCATGCTTTCTTCTGCGGGCAGCCATTTTGTATTTTTCTGCCTCTGGGGGCGGCCATTTTGAAACCCCACTGCCAAGCTTCTATTGCCATGCACAGAAAATGGCGCTTGCAAGCTCCTAAAATCAAGACACCTGCCTTCCAGGAAAATAGATGCCACACATGCTGGGGGTGCTGCCATCACCTTTTAATCTTTTGTGATCTGCATCAACCCCCATTTGCACAACTTCTAACTACTTTGCCATGATCCCTTTAGATGTTGCAAAAACGTGTGGAATTGGAGCAAAATGCTGTAAAAATCAAGCTGGCATAACCTACTTTGACAGGTTCCACTTAGAAGGCTAGTGGAGGGGGGGGGGGCACTGGCACAATAGGTTGGATGTAGGGAACTTAAATGTTCTCCATGAAGCAAGTCTTACACCCAGGTAGACACTTCCCCTAGATGTAGACCTTTCATTCCAAAGCAAAAGTTTGACTTTTAACAGGATTAATAAAGACTGGTGTTTAGCAGACAGGGGCAAGCAGCCCAGGCTGATTCTACTTTGCATTGATAAAGCTGGGGGTGGGGACGTCTAGATTAAGACTTGCCCTGCCGCTATTATGCTCCAAAAACATATCTGTATGCAGGACTAAAGAAGACAGCCCTGTAATCCCATGCAAAAGAACATGATGCATGATTTTTGTGCTTTTAGCATTATGGTCTGCTATGCGCTTTAAATCTTCCCTAAGCCCAACTTGCTTGGCACGGGCCATTACCCCTCCTGGGGTTTCCATGAACCCAGAGATGACTGCCCCAGTGCACAACATCTCCCGCTGCCTCCTGGAAGAGCTGCAGAGCTGGAATGAGCAGTGAGACAGCCACAGCTGCCAGCAGAACAGGGCCCTTTATGATGTCATGGTGCCAGTTTCCAAGGCATCCCACTGTGACCTGCACAGTGTTCCGTGGGATGCAAACTAGCCTCATGCTTTCTTCTGCGGGCAGCCATTTTGTATTTTTCTGCCTCTGGGGGCGGCCATTTTGAAACCCCACTGCCAAGCTTCTATTGCCATGCACAGAAAATGGCGCTTGCAAGCTCCTAAAATCAAGACACCTGCCTTCCAGGAAAATAGATGCCACACATGCTGGGGGTGCTGCCATCACCTTTTAATCTTTTGTGATCTGCATCAACCCCCATTTGCACAACTTCTAACTACTTTGCCATGATCCCTTTAGATGTTGCAAAAACGTGTGGAATTGGAGCAAAATGCTGTAAAAATCAAGCTGGCATAACCTACTTTGACAGGTTCCACTTAGAAGGCTAGGGGAGGGGGGGGGGGGCACTGGCACAATAGGTTGGATGTAGGGAACTTAAATGTTCTCCATGAAGCAAGTCTTACACCCAGGTAGACACTTCCCCTAGATGTAGACCTTTCATTCCAAAGCAAAAGTTTGACTTTTAACAGGATTAATAAAGACTGGTGTTTAGCAGACAGGGGCAAGCAGCCCAGGCTGATTCTACTTTGCATTGATAAAGCTGGGGGTGGGGACGTCTAGATTAAGACTTGCCCTGCCGCTATTATGCTCCAAAAACATATCTGTATGCAGGACTAAAGAAGACAGCCCTGTAATCCCATGCAAAAGAACATGATGCATGATTTTTGTGCTTTTAGCATTATGGTCTGCTATGCGCTTTAAATCTTCCCTAAGCCCAACTTGCTTGGCACGGGCCATTACCCCTCCTGGGGTTTCCATGAACCCAGAGATGACTGCCCCAGTGCACAACATCTCCCGCTGCCTCCTGGAAGAGCTGCAGAGCTGGAATGAGCAGTGAGACAGCCACAGCTGCCAGCAGAACAGGGCCCTTTATGATGTCATGGTGCCAGTTTCCAAGGCATCCCACTGTGACCTGCACAGTGTTCCGTGGGATGCAAACTAGCCTCATGCTTTCTTCTGCGGGCAGCCATTTTGTATTTTTCTGCCTCTGGGGGCGGCCATTTTGAAACCCCACTGCCAAGCTTCTATTGCCATGCACAGAAAATGGCGCTTGCAAGCTCCTAAAATCAAGACACCTGCCTTCCAGGAAAATAGATGCCACACATGCTGGGGGTGCTGCCATCACCTTTTAATCTTTTGTGATCTGCATCAACCCCCATTTGCACAACTTCTAACTACTTTGCCATGATCCCTTTAGATGTTGCAAAAACGTGTGGAATTGGAGCAAAATGCTGTAAAAATCAAGCTGGCATAACCTACTTTGACAGGTTCCACTTAGAAGGCTAGTGGAGGGGGGGGGGGGGCACTGGCACAATAGGTTGGATGTAGGGAACTTAAATGTTCTCCATGAAGCAAGTCTTACACCCAGGTAGACACTTCCCCTAGATGTAGACCTTTCATTCCAAAGCAAAAGTTTGACTTTTAACAGGATTAATAAAGACTGGTGTTTAGCAGACAGGGGCAAGCAGCCCAGGCTGATTCTACTTTGCATTGATAAAGCTGGGGGTGGGGACGTCTAGATTAAGACTTGCCCTGCCGCTATTATGCTCCAAAAACATATCTGTATGCAGGACTAAAGAAGACAGCCCTGTAATCCCATGCAAAAGAACATGATGCATGATTTTTGTGCTTTTAGCATTATGGTCTGCTATGCGCTTTAAATCTTCCCTAAGCCCAACTTGCTTGGCACGGGCCATTACCCCTCCTGGGGTTTCCATGAACCCAGAGATGACTGCCCCAGTGCACAACATCTCCCGCTGCCTCCTGGAAGAGCTGCAGAGCTGGAATGAGCAGTGAGACAGCCACAGCTGCCAGCAGAACAGGGCCCTTTATGATGTCATGGTGCCAGTTTTCAAGGCATCCCACTGTGACCTGCACAGTGTTCCGTGGGATGCAAACTAGCCTCATGCTTTCTTCTGCGGGCAGCCATTTTGTATTTTTCTGCCTCTGGGGGCGGCCATTTTGAAACCCCACTGCCAAGCTTCTATTGCCATGCACAGAAAATGGCGCTTGCAAGCTCCTAAAATCAAGACACCTGCCTTCCAGGAAAATAGATGCCACACATGCTGGGGGTGCTGCCATCACCTTTTAATCTTTTGTGATCTGCATCAACCCCCATTTGCACAACTTCTAACTACTTTGCCATGATCCCTTTAGATGTTGCAAAAACGTGTGGAATTGGAGCAAAATGCTGTAAAAATCAAGCTGGCATAACCTACTTTGACAGGTTCCACTTAGAAGGCTAGTGGAGGGGGGGGGGGGCACTGGCACAATAGGTTGGATGTAGGGAACTTAAATGTTCTCCATGAAGCAAGTCTTACACCCAGGTAGACACTTCCCCTAGATGTAGACCTTTCATTCCAAAGCAAAAGTTTGACTTTTAACAGGATTAATAAAGACTGGTGTTTAGCAGACAGGGGCAAGCAGCCCAGGCTGATTCTACTTTGCATTGATAAAGCTGGGGGTGGGGACGTCTAGATTAAGACTTGCCCTGCCGCTATTATGCTCCAAAAACATATCTGTATGCAGGACTAAAGAAGACAGCCCTGTAATCCCATGCAAAAGAACATGATGCATGATTTTTGTGCTTTTAGCATTATGGTCTGCTATGCGCTTTAAATCTTCCCTAAGCCCAACTTGCTTGGCACGGGCCATTACCCCTCCTGGGGTTTCCATGAACCCAGAGATGACTGCCCCAGTGCACAACATCTCCCGCTGCCTCCTGGAAGAGCTGCAGAGCTGGAATGAGCAGTGAGACAGCCACAGCTGCCAGCAGAACAGGGCCCTTTATGATGTCATGGTGCCAGTTTCCAAGGCATCCCACTGTGACCTGCACAGTGTTCCGTGGGATGCAAACTAGCCTCATGCTTTCTTCTGCGGGCAGCCATTTTGTATTTTTCTGCCTCTGGGGGCGGCCATTTTGAAACCCCACTGCCAAGCTTCTATTGCCATGCACAGAAAATGGCGCTTGCAAGCTCCTAAAATCAAGACACCTGCCTTCCAGGAAAATAGATGCCACACATGCTGGGGGTGCTGCCATCACCTTTTAATCTTTTGTGATCTGCATCAACCCCCATTTGCACAACTTCTAACTACTTTGCCATGATCCCTTTAGATGTTGCAAAAACGTGTGGAATTGGAGCAAAATGCTGTAAAAATCAAGCTGGCATAACCTACTTTGACAGGTTCCACTTAGAAGGCTAGTGGAGGGGGGGGGGGGGCACTGGCACAATAGGTTGGATGTAGGGAACTTAAATGTTCTCCATGAAGCAAGTCTTACACCCAGGTAGACACTTCCCCTAGATGTAGACCTTTCATTCCAAAGCAAAAGTTTGACTTTTAACAGGATTAATAAAGACTGGTGTTTAGCAGACAGGGGCAAGCAGCCCAGGCTGATTCTACTTTGCATTGATAAAGCTGGGGGTGGGGACGTCTAGATTAAGACTTGCCCTGCCGCTATTATGCTCCAAAAACATATCTGTATGCAGGACTAAAGAAGACAGCCCTGTAATCCCATGCAAAAGAACATGATGCATGATTTTTGTGCTTTTAGCATTATGGTCTGCTATGCGCTTTAAATCTTCCCTAAGCCCAACTTGCTTGGCACGGGCCATTACCCCTCCTGGGGTTTCCATGAACCCAGAGATGACTGCCCCAGTGCACAACATCTCCCGCTGCCTCCTGGAAGAGCTGCAGAGCTGGAATGAGCAGTGAGACAGCCACAGCTGCCAGCAGAACAGGGCCCTTTATGATGTCATGGTGCCAGTTTTCAAGGCATCCCACTGTGACCTGCACAGTGTTCCGTGGGATGCAAACTAGCCTCATGCTTTCTTCTGCGGGCAGCCATTTTGTATTTTTCTGCCTCTGGGGGCGGCCATTTTGAAACCCCACTGCCAAGCTTCTATTGCCATGCACAGAAAATGGCGCTTGCAAGCTCCTAAAATCAAGACACCTGCCTTCCAGGAAAATAGATGCCACACATGCTGGGGGTGCTGCCATCACCTTTTAATCTTTTGTGATCTGCATCAACCCCCATTTGCACAACTTCTAACTACTTTGCCATGATCCCTTTAGATGTTGCAAAAACGTGTGGAATTGGAGCAAAATGCTGTAAAAATCAAGCTGGCATAACCTACTTTGACAGGTTCCACTTAGAAGGCTAGTGGAGGGGGGGGGGGGGGGCACTGGCACAATAGGTTGGATGTAGGGAACTTAAATGTTCTCCATGAAGCAAGTCTTACACCCAGGTAGACACTTCCCCTAGATGTAGACCTTTCATTCCAAAGCAAAAGTTTGACTTTTAACAGGATTAATAAAGACTGGTGTTTAGCAGACAGGGGCAAGCAGCCCAGGCTGATTCTACTTTGCATTGATAAAGCTGGGGGTGGGGACGTCTAGATTAAGACTTGCCCTGCCGCTATTATGCTCCAAAAACATATCTGTATGCAGGACTAAAGAAGACAGCCCTGTAATCCCATGCAAAAGAACATGATGCATGATTTTTGTGCTTTTAGCATTATGGTCTGCTATGCGCTTTAAATCTTCCCTAAGCCCAACTTGCTTGGCACGGGCCATTACCCCTCCTGGGGTTTCCATGAACCCAGAGATGACTGCCCCAGTGCACAACATCTCCCGCTGCCTCCTGGAAGAGCTGCAGAGCTGGAATGAGCAGTGAGACAGCCACAGCTGCCAGCAGAACAGGGCCCTTTATGATGTCATGGTGCCAGTTTCCAAGGCATCCCACTGTGACCTGCACAGTGTTCCGTGGGATGCAAACTAGCCTCATGCTTTCTTCTGCGGGCAGCCATTTTGTATTTTTCTGCCTCTGGGGGCGGCCATTTTGAAACCCCACTGCCAAGCTTCTATTGCCATGCACAGAAAATGGCGCTTGCAAGCTCCTAAAATCAAGACACCTGCCTTCCAGGAAAATAGATGCCACACATGCTGGGGGTGCTGCCATCACCTTTTAATCTTTTGTGATCTGCATCAACCCCCATTTGCACAACTTCTAACTACTTTGCCATGATCCCTTTAGATGTTGCAAAAACGTGTGGAATTGGAGCAAAATGCTGTAAAAATCAAGCTGGCATAACCTACTTTGACAGGTTCCACTTAGAAGGCTAGGGGAAGGGGGGGGGGGGCACTGGCACAATAGGTTGGATGTAGGGAACTTAAATGTTCTCCATGAAGCAAGTCTTACACCCAGGTAGACACTTCCCCTAGATGTAGACCTTTCATTCCAAAGCAAAAGTTTGACTTTTAACAGGATTAATAAAGACTGGTGTTTAGCAGACAGGGGCAAGCAGCCCAGGCTGATTCTACTTTGCATTGATAAAGCTGGGGGTGGGGACGTCTAGATTAAGACTTGCCCTGCCGCTATTATGCTCCAAAAACATATCTGTATGCAGGACTAAAGAAGACAGCCCTGTAATCCCATGCAAAAGAACATGATGCATGATTTTTGTGCTTTTAGCATTATGGTCTGCTATGCGCTTTAAATCTTCCCTAAGCCCAACTTGCTTGGCACGGGCCATTACCCCTCCTGGGGTTTCCATGAACCCAGAGATGACTGCCCCAGTGCACAACATCTCCCGCTGCCTCCTGGAAGAGCTGCAGAGCTGGAATGAGCAGTGAGACAGCCACAGCTGCCAGCAGAACAGGGCCCTTTATGATGTCATGGTGCCAGTTTCCAAGGCATCCCACTGTGACCTGCACAGTGTTCCGTGGGATGCAAACTAGCCTCATGCTTTCTTCTGCGGGCAGCCATTTTGTATTTTTCTGCCTCTGGGGGCGGCCATTTTGAAACCCCACTGCCAAGCTTCTATTGCCATGCACAGAAAATGGCGCTTGCAAGCTCCTAAAATCAAGACACCTGCCTTCCAGGAAAATAGATGCCACACATGCTGGGGGTGCTGCCATCACCTTTTAATCTTTTGTGATCTGCATCAACCCCCATTTGCACAACTTCTAACTACTTTGCCATGATCCCTTTAGATGTTGCAAAAACGTGTGGAATTGGAGCAAAATGCTGTAAAAATCAAGCTGGCATAACCTACTTTGACAGGTTCCACTTAGAAGGCTAGTGGAGGGGGGGGGGGGCACTGGCACAATAGGTTGGATGTAGGGAACTTAAATGTTCTCCATGAAGCAAGTCTTACACCCAGGTAGACACTTCCCCTAGATGTAGACCTTTCATTCCAAAGCAAAAGTTTGACTTTTAACAGGATTAATAAAGACTGGTGTTTAGCAGACAGGGGCAAGCAGCCCAGGCTGATTCTACTTTGCATTGATAAAGCTGGGGGTGGGGACGTCTAGATTAAGACTTGCCCTGCCGCTATTATGCTCCAAAAACATATCTGTATGCAGGACTAAAGAAGACAGCCCTGTAATCCCATGCAAAAGAACATGATGCATGATTTTTGTGCTTTTAGCATTATGGTCTGCTATGCGCTTTAAATCTTCCCTAAGCCCAACTTGCTTGGCACGGGCCATTACCCCTCCTGGGGTTTCCATGAACCCAGAGATGACTGCCCCAGTGCACAACATCTCCCGCTGCCTCCTGGAAGAGCTGCAGAGCTGGAATGAGCAGTGAGACAGCCACAGCTGCCAGCAGAACAGGGCCCTTTATGATGTCATGGTGCCAGTTTCCAAGGCATCCCACTGTGACCTGCACAGTGTTCCGTGGGATGCAAACTAGCCTCATGCTTTCTTCTGCGGGCAGCCATTTTGTATTTTTCTGCCTCTGGGGGCGGCCATTTTGAAACCCCACTGCCAAGCTTCTATTGCCATGCACAGAAAATGGCGCTTGCAAGCTCCTAAAATCAAGACACCTGCCTTCCAGGAAAATAGATGCCACACATGCTGGGGGTGCTGCCATCACCTTTTAATCTTTTGTGATCTGCATCAACCCCCATTTGCACAACTTCTAACTACTTTGCCATGATCCCTTTAGATGTTGCAAAAACGTGTGGAATTGGAGCAAAATGCTGTAAAAATCAAGCAGGCATAACCTACTTTGACAGGTTCCACTTAGAAGGCTAGTGGAGGGGGGGGGGGGCACTGGCACAATAGGTTGGATGTAGGGAACTTAAATGTTCTCCATGAAGCAAGTCTTACACCCAGGTAGACACTTCCCCTAGATGTAGACCTTTCATTCCAAAGCAAAAGTTTGACTTTTAACAGGATTAATAAAGACTGGTGTTTAGCAGACAGGGGCAAGCAGCCCAGGCTGATTCTACTTTGCATTGATAAAGCTGGGGGTGGGGACGTCTAGATTAAGACTTGCCCTGCCGCTATTATGCTCCAAAAACATATCTGTATGCAGGACTAAAGAAGACAGCCCTGTAATCCCATGCAAAAGAACATGATGCATGATTTTTGTGCTTTTAGCATTATGGTCTGCTATGCGCTTTAAATCTTCCCTAAGCCCAACTTGCTTGGCACGGGCCATTACCCCTCCTGGGGTTTCCATGAACCCAGAGATGACTGCCCCAGTGCACAACATCTCCCGCTGCCTCCTGGAAGAGCTGCAGAGCTGGAATGAGCAGTGAGACAGCCACAGCTGCCAGCAGAACAGGGCCCTTTATGATGTCATGGTGCCAGTTTCCAAGGCATCCCACTGTGACCTGCACAGTGTTCCGTGGGATGCAAACTAGCCTCATGCTTTCTTCTGCGGGCAGCCATTTTGTATTTTTCTGCCTCTGGGGGCGGCCATTTTGAAACCCCACTGCCAAGCTTCTATTGCCATGCACAGAAAATGGCGCTTGCAAGCTCCTAAAATCAAGACACCTGCCTTCCAGGAAAATAGATGCCACACATGCTGGGGGTGCTGCCATCACCTTTTAATCTTTTGTGATCTGCATCAACCCCCATTTGCACAACTTCTAACTACTTTGCCATGATCCCTTTAGATGTTGCAAAAACGTGTGGAATTGGAGCAAAATGCTGTAAAAATCAAGCTGGCATAACCTACTTTGACAGGTTCCACTTAGAAGGCTAGTGGAGGGGGGGGGGGGCACTGGCACAATAGGTTGGATGTAGGGAACTTAAATGTTCTCCATGAAGCAAGTCTTACACCCAGGTAGACACTTCCCCTAGATGTAGACCTTTCATTCCAAAGCAAAAGTTTGACTTTTAACAGGATTAACCTCTTAACGCTCAGCGTCCGATATATCGGACGCTGAGCGCAGTGACTTAGCGCTCAGCGTCCGATATATCGGACGCTGAGCTGATGCCGGTTCAGCTCAAGATCTGAGCCGAACCGGCATCGGGAAAGACGGGGTGCCGGCTGTGACTGATAGCCGGCACCCCAGTGTAACACCCGCGATCGGAGTTGTCTCCGATCGCGGGTGCTTAACCCGTTAAATGCCGCGGTCAGCGCGACCGCGGCATCTAACATGTATCTGGGGGATCTTTCCCCCACGATCGGCCCCCCCGAACCGTTTTCGGGGTGCGCCGATCGTTGCTATAGTAACTCTGGGGTCCGATCTGGACCCCAGAGTTACCTGCAAGAATTGCCAGTAAGATGGCGTCTATGACGTCATCTTACTGGCACAGTGCCAGCCTATGCAAGTGTATAGGCTGACACTGATAATACTCTGCAATACATGAGTATTGCAGAATATTATCATGAAGAAGCAATCAGATGATTGCTTCTTCATGTCCCATGGTATAAAAGTGAAAAAGTAAAAAAAAAAGTTATTCAATAAAAAAATAAAGTCATAAATCACTAAAAATGCCCCAAACCCCCAAAACATATAAAGAGACATATAACTAAAAAAAAAGTCTAAATCATAACACAAACCCCACATATATAGTATCACCGCGTCCGTAACAACCCGTAGAATAAAAGTAAATCATCATTGAACCCGCACGATAAACGCCGTAAAAAAAAACTGTTATAAACCCTCCAAAAATTATGATTTTTACCTTTTCAATCCCACAAAAAATGCTATAAAATGTGATCAAAAAACCATATGTACTGCGACATGATACTGGTGCAATGTACAACATGTCCCGCAAAAAACAAGCCATCAACCAGCTCCGTAGCCAAAAAAGTAACAAAGTTATGCCACTTGGAAGACGGCAATACATAAATGATAGATTTTTCCCCACATTAGGGTTTTGTTTGACAAATTTAGTAAAACGTAAGAAAATATATTCATGTTTGGTATCCCCGTAATCGTATCAACCCATAGAATAAAGATAACATGATTATTAGTCTATACGGTGAACACCAAAAAAAAAAGAAGTAAAAAATCCAGTACAGAATTGATGCTTTTCTACTCCTGCCCTCAATAAAAGTTCCTAAATTTTCAACAATAGGTGATACAAACCCCAAAATGGTAACATTGGAAAAAGCATCTCATCCCGCAAAAAAAATGGCATCACATGGCCCCAATAACGAAAAAGCGAAAATTTTATAGCCTTCAAAAGGGGCCAATGAGGAAACTAAAATCCTGGCAGCTGCAGCGCCCTCCTTCCCTTCTGCACCTTGCTGTGCCCCCATAACACAAGTCACAGCCACATGTGGGGGGTCTTTGTACTCAGGAGAAATTGCAGAACAAATTGTATGGTGGGTTTTCTCTTTTTATCTTTTGGAAATGTGTAAATTTTAGGGCTAAATGAACGTATAAGGGAACAATATGACCATTCTAAATTTCACCTCCATTTTGATTCAATTACTATGAAGATCTCAAGGGGTTAACAATCTTCGTAAAAGCGGTTTCTGATAGCTTGAGGGGTGCAGATTTGAAAATGGGTTGGTTATATATGGGGTTTTGATGCTAAATATGTAAAATTTCATTCCAAACTGTATTTATCCCCAAAATAGTCAATTCTGAAAATCCGGAAAAGCGATATTCGATTTGTAAGCCGCGTGACATCAAAATAAATTATCCAGACATTTCAGAAATTATGAAAATGTAAAGTAGACAAATGGGAAATGTTATTCAGCAACTTATTTAGGTGGTAAATCGATCTGCCTGAAAACGCAATGATTTTGAATTTCGAAAATGGCAAATTTTTCCAAAAATTTATCATATTTTCTTTTTTTTTGTAAATAAATGCAAAACTTATCTGCCAAAATTTACCACTAAAATGAAGTACAACATGTGGGGAAAAAACAATCTCAGAATCGCTTTGATAAGTAACAGTGTTCAAAAGTTATAACCGTATAAAGAGACGCAAGTCAGAATCCAAAAAATCGGGCTGAGCCTTAAGCTACAAAATGGCTGCGTCCTTAAGGGGTTAATAAAGACTGGTGTTTAGCAGACAGGGGCAAGCAGCCCAGGCTGATTCTACTTTGCATTGATAAAGCTGGGGGTGGGGACGTCTAGATTAAGACTTGCCCTGCCGCTATTATGCTCCAAAAACATATCTGTATGCAGGACTAAAGAAGACAGCCCTGTAATCCCATGCAAAAGAACATGATGCATGATTTTTGTGCTTTTAGCATTATGGTCTGCTATGCGCTTTAAATCTTCCCTAAGCCCAACTTGCTTGGCACGGGCCATTACCCCTCCTGGGGTTTCCATGAACCCAGAGATGACTGCCCCAGTGCACAACATCTCCCGCTGCCTCCTGGAAGAGCTGCAGAGCTGGAATGAGCAGTGAGACAGCCACAGCTGCCAGCAGAACAGGGCCCTTTATGATGTCATGGTGCCAGTTTCCAAGGCATCCCACTGTGACCTGCACAGTGTTCCGTGGGATGCAAACTAGCCTCATGCTTTCTTCTGCGGGCAGCCATTTTGTATTTTTCTGCCTCTGGGGGCGGCCATTTTGAAACCCCACTGCCAAGCTTCTATTGCCATGCACAGAAAATGGCGCTTGCAAGCTCCTAAAATCAAGACACCTGCCTTCCAGGAAAATAGATGCCACACATGCTGGGGGTGCTGCCATCACCTTTTAATCTTTTGTGATCTGCATCAACCCCCATTTGCACAACTTCTAACTACTTTGCCATGATCCCTTTAGATGTTGCAAAAACGTGTGGAATTGGAGCAAAATGCTGTAAAAATCAAGCTGGCATAACCTACTTTGACAGGTTCCACTTAGAAGGCTAGTGGAGGGGGGGGGGGGGCACTGGCACAATAGGTTGGATGTAGGGAACTTAAATGTTCTCCATGAAGCAAGTCTTACACCCAGGTAGACACTTCCCCTAGATGTAGACCTTTCATTCCAAAGCAAAAGTTTGACTTTTAACAGGATTAATAAAGACTGGTGTTTAGCAGACAGGGGCAAGCAGCCCAGGCTGATTCTACTTTGCATTGATAAAGCTGGGGGTGGGGACGTCTAGATTAAGACTTGCCCTGCCGCTATTATGCTCCAAAAACATATCTGTATGCAGGACTAAAGAAGACAGCCCTGTAATCCCATGCAAAAGAACATGATGCATGATTTTTGTGCTTTTAGCATTATGGTCTGCTATGCGCTTTAAATCTTCCCTAAGCCCAACTTGCTTGGCACGGGCCATTACCCCTCCTGGGGTTTCCATGAACCCAGAGATGACTGCCCCAGTGCACAACATCTCCCGCTGCCTCCTGGAAGAGCTGCAGAGCTGGAATGAGCAGTGAGACAGCCACAGCTGCCAGCAGAACAGGGCCCTTTATGATGTCATGGTGCCAGTTTCCAAGGCATCCCACTGTGACCTGCACAGTGTTCCGTGGGATGCAAACTAGCCTCATGCTTTCTTCTGCGGGCAGCCATTTTGTATTTTTCTGCCTCTGGGGGCGGCCATTTTGAAACCCCACTGCCAAGCTTCTATTGCCATGCACAGAAAATGGCGCTTGCAAGCTCCTAAAATCAAGACACCTGCCTTCCAGGAAAATAGATGCCACACATGCTGGGGGTGCTGCCATCACCTTTTAATCTTTTGTGATCTGCATCAACCCCCATTTGCACAACTTCTAACTACTTTGCCATGATCCCTTTAGATGTTGCAAAAACGTGTGGAATTGGAGCAAAATGCTGTAAAAATCAAGCTGGCATAACCTACTTTGACAGGTTCCACTTAGAAGGCTAGTGGAGGGGGGGGGGGGGGGCACTGGCACAATAGGTTGGATGTAGGGAACTTAAATGTTCTCCATGAAGCAAGTCTTACACCCAGGTAGACACTTCCCCTAGATGTAGACCTTTCATTCCAAAGCAAAAGTTTGACTTTTAACAGGATTAATAAAGACTGGTGTTTAGCAGACAGGGGCAAGCAGCCCAGGCTGATTCTACTTTGCATTGATAAAGCTGGGGGTGGGGACGTCTAGATTAAGACTTGCCCTGCCGCTATTATGCTCCAAAAACATATCTGTATGCAGGACTAAAGAAGACAGCCCTGTAATCCCATGCAAAAGAACATGATGCATGATTTTTGTGCTTTTAGCATTATGGTCTGCTATGCGCTTTAAATCTTCCCTAAGCCCAACTTGCTTGGCACGGGCCATTACCCCTCCTGGGGTTTCCATGAACCCAGAGATGACTGCCCCAGTGCACAACATCTCCCGCTGCCTCTTGGAAGAGCTGCAGAGCTGGAATGAGCAGTGAGACAGCCACAGCTGCCAGCAGAACAGGGCCCTTTATGATGTCATGGTGCCAGTTTCCAAGGCATCCCACTGTGACCTGCACAGTGTTCCGTGGGATGCAAACTAGCCTCATGCTTTCTTCTGCGGGCAGCCATTTTGTATTTTTCTGCCTCTGGGGGCGGCCATTTTGAAACCCCACTGCCAAGCTTCTATTGCCATGCACAGAAAATGGCGCTTGCAAGCTCCTAAAATCAAGACACCTGCCTTCCAGGAAAATAGATGCCACACATGCTGGGGGTGCTGCCATCACCTTTTAATCTTTTGTGATCTGCATCAACCCCCATTTGCACAACTTCTAACTACTTTGCCATGATCCCTTTAGATGTTGCAAAAACGTGTGGAATTGGAGCAAAATGCTGTAAAAATCAAGCTGGCATAACCTACTTTGACAGGTTCCACTTAGAAGGCTAGTGGAGGGGGGGGGGCACTGGCACAATAGGTTGGATGTAGGGAACTTAAATGTTCTCCATGAAGCAAGTCTTACACCCAGGTAGACACTTCCCCTAGATGTAGACCTTTCATTCCAAAGCAAAAGTTTGACTTTTAACAGGATTAATAAAGACTGGTGTTTAGCAGACAGGGGCAAGCAGCCCAGGCTGATTCTACTTTGCATTGATAAAGCTGGGGGTGGGGACGTCTAGATTAAGACTTGCCCTGCCGCTATTATGCTCCAAAAACATCTGTATGCAGGACTAAAGAAGACAGCCCTGTAATCCCATGCAAAAGAACATGATGCATGATTTTTGTGCTTTTAGCATTATGGTCTGCTATGCGCTTTAAATCTTCCCTAAGCCCAACTTGCTTGGCACGGGCCATTACCCCTCCTGGGGTTTCCATGAACCCAGAGATGACTGCCCCAGTGCACAACATCTCCCGCTGCCTCCTGGAAGAGCTGCAGAGCTGGAATGAGCAGTGAGACAGCCACAGCTGCCAGCAGAACAGGGCCCTTTATGATGTCATGGTGCCAGTTTCCAAGGCATCCCACTGTGACCTGCACAGTGTTCCGTGGGATGCAAACTAGCCTCATGCTTTCTTCTGCGGGCAGCCATTTTGTATTTTTCTGCCTCTGGGGGCGGCCATTTTGAAACCCCACTGCCAAGCTTCTATTGCCATGCACAGAAAATGGCGCTTGCAAGCTCCTAAAATCAAGACACCTGCCTTCCAGGAAAATAGATGCCACACATGCTGGGGGTGCTGCCATCACCTTTTAATCTTTTGTGATCTGCATCAACCCCCATTTGCACAACTTCTAACTACTTTGCCATGATCCCTTTAGATGTTGCAAAAACGTGTGGAATTGGAGCAAAATGCTGTAAAAATCAAGCTGGCATAACCTACTTTGACAGGTTCCACTTAGAAGGCTAGTGGAGGGGGGGGGGGGCACTGGCACAATAGGTTGGATGTAGGGAACTTAAATGTTCTCCATGAAGCAAGTCTTACACCCAGGTAGACACTTCCCCTAGATGTAGACCTTTCATTCCAAAGCAAAAGTTTGACTTTTAACAGGATTAATAAAGACTGGTGTTTAGCAGACAGGGGCAAGCAGCCCAGGCTGATTCTACTTTGCATTGATAAAGCTGGGGGTGGGGACGTCTAGATTAAGACTTGCCCTGCCGCTATTATGCTCCAAAAACATATCTGTATGCAGGACTAAAGAAGACAGCCCTGTAATCCCATGCAAAAGAACATGATGCATGATTTTTGTGCTTTTAGCATTATGGTCTGCTATGCGCTTTAAATCTTCCCTAAGCCCAACTTGCTTGGCACGGGCCATTACCCCTCCTGGGGTTTCCATGAACCCAGAGATGACTGCCCCAGTGCACAACATCTCCCGCTGCCTCCTGGAAGAGCTGCAGAGCTGGAATGAGCAGTGAGACAGCCACAGCTGCCAGCAGAACAGGGCCCTTTATGATGTCATGGTGCCAGTTTCCAAGGCATCCCACTGTGACCTGCACAGTGTTCCGTGGGATGCAAACTAGCCTCATGCTTTCTTCTGCGGGCAGCCATTTTGTATTTTTCTGCCTCTGGGGGCGGCCATTTTGAAACCCCACTGCCAAGCTTCTATTGCCATGCACAGAAAATGGCGCTTGCAAGCTCCTAAAATCAAGACACCTGCCTTCCCGGAAAATAGATGCCACACATGCTGGGGGTGCTGCCATCACCTTTTAATCTTTTGTGATCTGCATCAACCCCCATTTGCACAACTTCTAACTACTTTGCCATGATCCCTTTAGATGTTGCAAAAACGTGTGGAATTGGAGCAAAATGCTGTAAAAATCAAGCTGGCATAACCTACTTTGACAGGTTCCACTTAGAAGGCTAGTGGAGGGGGGGGGGGCACTGGCACAATAGGTTGGATGTAGGAAACTTAAATGTTCTCCATGAAGCAAGTCTTACACCCAGGTAGACACTTCCCCTAGATGTAGACCTTTCATTCCAAAGCAAAAGTTTGACTTTTAACAGGATTAATAAAGACTGGTGTTTAGCAGACAGGGGCAAGCAGCCCAGGCTGATTCTACTTTGCATTGATAAAGCTGGGGGTGGGGACGTCTAGATTAAGACTTGCCCTGCCGCTATTATGCTCCAAAAACATATCTGTATGCAGGACTAAAGAAGACAGCCCTGTAATCCCATGCAAAAGAACATGATGCATGATTTTTGTGCTTTTAGCATTATGGTCTGCTATGCGCTTTAAATCTTCCCTAAGCCCAACTTGCTTGGCACGGGCCATTACCCCTCCTGGGGTTTCCATGAACCCAGAGATGACTGCCCCAGTGCACAACATCTCCCGCTGCCTCCTGGAAGAGCTGCAGAGCTGGAAGGAGCAGTGAGACAGCCACAGCTGCCAGCAGAACAGGGCCCTTTATGATGTCATGGTGCCAGTTTCCAAGGCATCCCACTGTGACCTGCACAGTGTTCCGTGGGATGCAAACTAGCCTCATGCTTTCTTCTGCGGGCAGCCATTTTGTTTTTTTCTGCCTCTGGGGGCGGCCATTTTGAAACCCCACTGCCAAGCTTCTATTGCCATGCACAGAAAATGGCGCTTGCAAGCTCCTAAAATCAAGACACCTGCCTTCCAGGAAAATAGATGCCACACATGCTGGGGGTGCTGCCATCACCTTTTAATCTTTTGTGATCTGCATCAACCCCCATTTGCACAACTTCTAACTACTTTGCCATGATCCCTTTAGATGTTGCAAAAACGTGTGGAATTGGAGCAAAATGCTGTAAAAATCAAGCTGGCATAACCTACTTTGACAGGTTCCACTTAGAAGGCTAGTGGAGGGGGGGGGGGGGCACTGGCACAATAGGTTGGATGTAGGGAACTTAAATGTTCTCCATGAAGCAAGTCTTACACCCAGGTAGACACTTCCCCTAGATGTAGACCTTTCATTCCAAAGCAAAAGTTTGACTTTTAACAGGATTAATAAAGACTGGTGTTTAGCAGACAGGGGCAAGCAGCCCAGGCTGATTCTACTTTGCATTGATAAAGCTGGGGGTGGGGACGTCTAGATTAACACTTGCCCTGCCGCTATTATGCTCCAAAAACATATCTGTATGCAGGACTAAAGAAGACAGCCCTGTAATCCCATGCAAAAGAACATGATGCATGATTTTTGTGCTTTTAGCATTATGGTCTGCTATGCGCTTTAAATCTTCCCTAAGCCCAACTTGCTTGGCACGGGCCATTACCCCTCCTGGGGTTTCCATGAACCCAGAGATGACTGCCCCAGTGCACAACATCTCCCGCTGCCTCCTGGAAGAGCTGCAGAGCTGGAATGAGCAGTGAGACAGCCACAGCTGCCAGCAGAACAGGGCCCTTTATGATGTCATGGTGCCAGTTTCCAAGGCATCCCACTGTGACCTGCACAGTGTTCCGTGGGATGCAAACTAGCCTCATGCTTTCTTCTGCGGGCAGCCATTTTGTATTTTTCTGCCTCTGGGGGCGGCCATTTTGAAACCCCACTGCCAAGCTTCTATTGCCATGCACAGAAAATGGCGCTTGCAAGCTCCTAAAATCAAGACACCTGCCTTCCCGGAAAATAGATGCCACACATGCTGGGGGTGCTGCCATCACCTTTTAATCTTTTGTGATCTGCATCAACCCCCATTTGCACAACTTCTAACTACTTTGCCATGATCCCTTTAGATGTTGCAAAAACGTGTGGAATTGGAGCAAAATGCTGTAAAAATCAAGCTGGCATAACCTACTTTGACAGGTTCCACTTAGAAGGCTAGTGGAGGGGGGGGGGGGCACTGGCACAATAGGTTGGATGTAGGAAACTTAAATGTTCTCCATGAAGCAAGTCTTACACCCAGGTAGACACTTCCCCTAGATGTAGACCTTTCATTCCAAAGCAAAAGTTTGACTTTTAACAGGATTAATAAAGACTGGTGTTTAGCAGACAGGGGCAAGCAGCCCAGGCTGATTCTACTTTGCATTGATAAAGCTGGGGGTGGGGACGTCTAGATTAAGACTTGCCCTGCCGCTATTATGCTCCAAAAACATATCTGTATGCAGGACTAAAGAAGACAGCCCTGTAATCCCATGCAAAAGAACATGATGCATGATTTTTGTGCTTTTAGCATTATGGTCTGCTATGCGCTTTAAATCTTCCCTAAGCCCAACTTGCTTGGCACGGGCCATTACCCCTCCTGGGGTTTCCATGAACCCAGAGATGACTGCCCCAGTGCACAACATCTCCCGCTGCCTCCTGGAAGAGCTGCAGAGCTGGAATGAGCAGTGAGACAGCCACAGCTGCCAGCAGAACAGGGCCCTTTATGATGTCATGGTGCCAGTTTCCAAGGCATCCCACTGTGACCTGCACAGTGTTCCGTGGGATGCAAACTAGCCTCATGCTTTCTTCTGCGGGCAGCCATTTTGTATTTTTCTGCCTCTGGGGGCGGCCATTTTGAAACCCCACTGCCAAGCTTCTATTGCCATGCACAGAAAATGGCGCTTGCAAGCTCCTAAAATCAAGACACCTGCCTTCCAGGAAAATAGATGCCACACATGCTGGGGGTGCTGCCATCACCTTTTAATCTTTTGTGATCTGCATCAACCCCCATTTGCACAACTTCTAACTACTTTGCCATGATCCCTTTAGATGTTGCAAAAACGTGTGGAATTGGAGCAAAATGCTGTAAAAATCAAGCTGGCATAACCTACTTTGACAGGTTCCACTTAGAAGGCTAGGGGAGGGGGGGGGGCACTGGCACAATAGGTTGGATGTAGGGAACTTAAATGTTCTCCATGAAGCAAGTCTTACACCCAGGTAGACACTTCCCCTAGATGTAGACCTTTCATTCCAAAGCAAAAGTTTGACTTTTAACAGGATTAATAAAGACTGGTGTTTAGCAGACAGGGGCAAGCAGCCCAGGCTGATTCTACTTTGCATTGATAAAGCTGGGGGTGGGGACGTCTAGATTAAGACTTGCCCTGCCGCTATTATGCTCCAAAAACATATCTGTATGCAGGACTAAAGAAGACAGCCCTGTAATCCCATGCAAAAGAACATGATGCATGATTTTTGTGCTTTTAGCATTATGGTCTGCTATGCGCTTTAAATCTTCCCTAAGCCCAACTTGCTTGGCACGGGCCATTACCCCTCCTGGGGTTTCCATGAACCCAGAGATGACTGCCCCAGTGCACAACATCTCCCGCTGCCTCCTGGAAGAGCTGCAGAGCTGGAATGAGCAGTGAGACAGCCACAGCTGCCAGCAGAACAGGGCCCTTTATGATGTCATGGTGCCAGTTTCCAAGGCATCCCACTGTGACCTGCACAGTGTTCCGTGGGATGCAAACTAGCCTCATGCTTTCTTCTGCGGGCAGCCATTTTGTATTTTTCTGCCTCTGGGGGCGGCCATTTTGAAACCCCACTGCCAAGCTTCTATTGCCATGCACAGAAAATGGCGCTTGCAAGCTCCTAAAATCAAGACACCTGCCTTCCAGGAAAATAGATGCCACACATGCTGGGGGTGCTGCCATCACCTTTTAATCTTTTGTGATCTGCATCAACCCCCATTTGCACAACTTCTAACTACTTTGCCATGATCCCTTTAGATGTTGCAAAAACGTGTGGAATTGGAGCAAAATGCTGTAAAAATCAAGCTGGCATAACCTACTTTGACAGGTTCCACTTAGAAGGCTAGTGGAGGGGGGGGGGGCACTGGCACAATAGGTTGGATGTAGGGAACTTAAATGTTCTCCATGAAGCAAGTCTTACACCCAGGTAGACACTTCCCCTAGATGTAGACCTTTCATTCCAAAGCAAAAGTTTGACTTTTAACAGGATTAATAAAGACTGGTGTTTAGCAGACAGGGGCAAGCAGCCCAGGCTGATTCTACTTTGCATTGATAAAGCTGGGGGTGGGGACGTCTAGATTAAGACTTGCCCTGCCGCTATTATGCTCCAAAAACATATCTGTATGCAGGACTAAAGAAGACAGCCCTGTAATCCCATGCAAAAGAACATGATGCATGATTTTTGTGCTTTTAGCATTATGGTCTGCTATGCGCTTTAAATCTTCCCTAAGCCCAACTTGCTTGGCACGGGCCATTACCCCTCCTGGGGTTTCCATGAACCCAGAGATGACTGCCCCAGTGCACAACATCTCCCGCTGCCTCCTGGAAGAGCTGCAGAGCTGGAATGAGCAGTGAGACAGCCACAGCTGCCAGCAGAACAGGGCCCTTTATGATGTCATGGTGCCAGTTTTCAAGGCATCCCACTGTGACCTGCACAGTGTTCCGTGGGATGCAAACTAGCCTCATGCTTTCTTCTGCGGGCAGCCATTTTGTATTTTTCTGCCTCTGGGGGCGGCCATTTTGAAACCCCACTGCCAAGCTTCTATTGCCATGCACAGAAAATGGCGCTTGCAAGCTCCTAAAATCAAGACACCTGCCTTCCAGGAAAATAGATGCCACACATGCTGGGGGTGCTGCCATCACCTTTTAATCTTTTGTGATCTGCATCAACCCCCATTTGCACAACTTCTAACTACTTTGCCATGATCCCTTTAGATGTTGCAAAAACGTGTGGAATTGGAGCAAAATGCTGTAAAAATCAAGCTGGCATAACCTACTTTGACAGGTTCCACTTAGAAGGCTAGTGGAGGGGGGGGGGGGGGCACTGGCACAATAGGTTGGATGTAGGGAACTTAAATGTTCTCCATGAAGCAAGTCTTACACCCAGGTAGACACTTCCCCTAGATGTAGACCTTTCATTCCAAAGCAAAAGTTTGACTTTTAACAGGATTAATAAAGACTGGTGTTTAGCAGACAGGGGCAAGCAGCCCAGGCTGATTCTACTTTGCATTGATAAAGCTGGGGGTGGGGACGTCTAGATTAAGACTTGCCCTGCCGCTATTATGCTCCAAAAACATATCTGTATGCAGGACTAAAGAAGACAGCCCTGTAATCCCATGCAAAAGAACATGATGCATGATTTTTGTGCTTTTAGCATTATGGTCTGCTATGCGCTTTAAATCTTCCCTAAGCCCAACTTGCTTGGCACGGGCCATTACCCCTCCTGGGGTTTCCATGAACCCAGAGATGACTGCCCCAGTGCACAACATCTCCCGCTGCCTCCTGGAAGAGCTGCAGAGCTGGAATGAGCAGTGAGACAGCCACAGCTGCCAGCAGAACAGGGCCCTTTATGATGTCATGGTGCCAGTTTCCAAGGCATCCCACTGTGACCTGCACAGTGTTCCGTGGGATGCAAACTAGCCTCATGCTTTCTTCTGCGGGCAGCCATTTTGTATTTTTCTGCCTCTGGGGGCGGCCATTTTGAAACCCCACTGCCAAGCTTCTATTGCCATGCACAGAAAATGGCGCTTGCAAGCTCCTAAAATCAAGACACCTGCCTTCCAGGAAAATAGATGCCACACATGCTGGGGGTGCTGCCATCACCTTTTAATCTTTTGTGATCTGCATCAACCCCCATTTGCACAACTTCTAACTACTTTGCCATGATCCCTTTAGATGTTGCAAAAACGTGTGGAATTGGAGCAAAATGCTGTAAAAATCAAGCTGGCATAACCTACTTTGACAGGTTCCACTTAGAAGGCTAGGGGAGGGGGGGGGGGCACTGGCACAATAGGTTGGATGTAGGGAACTTAAATGTTCTCCATGAAGCAAGTCTTACACCCAGGTAGACACTTCCCCTAGATGTAGACCTTTCATTCCAAAGCAAAAGTTTGACTTTTAACAGGATTAATAAAGACTGGTGTTTAGCAGACAGGGGCAAGCAGCCCAGGCTGATTCTACTTTGCATTGATAAAGCTGGGGGTGGGGACGTCTAGATTAAGACTTGCCCTGCCGCTATTATGCTCCAAAAACATATCTGTATGCAGGACTAAAGAAGACAGCCCTGTAATCCCATGCAAAAGAACATGATGCATGATTTTTGTGCTTTTAGCATTATGGTCTGCTATGCGCTTTAAATCTTCCCTAAGCCCAACTTGCTTGGCACGGGCCATTACCCCTCCTGGGGTTTCCATGAACCCAGAGATGACTGCCCCAGTGCACAACATCTCCCGCTGCCTCCTGGAAGAGCTGCAGAGCTGGAATGAGCAGTGAGACAGCCACAGCTGCCAGCAGAACAGGGCCCTTTATGATGTCATGGTGCCAGTTTCCAAGGCATCCCACTGTGACCTGCACAGTGTTCCGTGGGATGCAAACTAGCCTCATGCTTTCTTCTGCGGGCAGCCATTTTGTATTTTTCTGCCTCTGGGGGCGGCCATTTTGAAACCCCACTGCCAAGCTTCTATTGCCATGCACAGAAAATGGCGCTTGCAAGCTCCTAAAATCAAGACACCTGCCTTCCAGGAAAATAGATGCCACACATGCTGGGGGTGCTGCCATCACCTTTTAATCTTTTGTGATCTGCATCAACCCCCATTTGCACAACTTCTAACTACTTTGCCATGATCCCTTTAGATGTTGCAAAAACGTGTGGAATTGGAGCAAAATGCTGTAAAAATCAAGCTGGCATAACCTACTTTGACAGGTTCCACTTAGAAGGCTAGTGGAGGGGGGGGGGGCACTGGCACAATAGGTTGGATGTAGGGAACTTAAATGTTCTCCATGAAGCAAGTCTTACACCCAGGTAGACACTTCCCCTAGATGTAGACCTTTCATTCCAAAGCAAAAGTTTGACTTTTAACAGGATTAATAAAGACTGGTGTTTAGCAGACAGGGGCAAGCAGCCCAGGCTGATTCTACTTTGCATTGATAAAGCTGGGGGTGGGGACGTCTAGATTAAGACTTGCCCTGCCGCTATTATGCTCCAAAAACATATCTGTATGCAGGACTAAAGAAGACAGCCCTGTAATCCCATGCAAAAGAACATGATGCATGATTTTTGTGCTTTTAGCATTATGGTCTGCTATGCGCTTTAAATCTTCCCTAAGCCCAACTTGCTTGGCACGGGCCATTACCCCTCCTGGGGTTTCCATGAACCCAGAGATGACTGCCCCAGTGCACAACATCTCCCGCTGCCTCCTAGAAGAGCTGCAGAGCTGGAATGAGCAGTGAGACAGCCACAGCTGCCAGCAGAACAGGGCCCTTTATGATGTCATGGTGCCAGTTTCCAAGGCATCCCACTGTGACCTGCACAGTGTTCCGTGGGATGCAAACTAGCCTCATGCTTTCTTCTGCGGGCAGCCATTTTGTATTTTTCTGCCTCTGGGGGCGGCCATTTTGAAACCCCACTGCCAAGCTTCTATTGCCATGCACAGAAAATGGCGCTTGCAAGCTCCTAAAATCAAGACACCTGCCTTCCAGGAAAATAGATGCCACACATGCTGGGGGTGCTGCCATCACCTTTTAATCTTTTGTGATCTGCATCAACCCCCATTTGCACAACTTCTAACTACTTTGCCATGATCCCTTTAGATGTTGCAAAAACGTGTGGAATTGGAGCAAAATGCTGTAAAAATCAAGCTGGCATAACCTACTTTGACAGGTTCCACTTAGAAGGCTAGTGGAGGGGGGGGGGGGGCACTGGCACAATAGGTTGGATGTAGGGAACTTAAATGTTCTCCATGAAGCAAGTCTTACACCCAGGTAGACACTTCCCCTAGATGTAGACCTTTCATTCCAAAGCAAAAGTTTGACTTTTAACAGGATTAATAAAGACTGGTGTTTAGCAGACAGGGGCAAGCAGCCCAGGCTGATTCTACTTTGCATTGATAAAGCTGGGGGTGGGGACGTCTAGATTAAGACTTGCCCTGCCGCTATTATGCTCCAAAAACATATCTGTATGCAGGACTAAAGAAGACAGCCCTGTAATCCCATGCAAAAGAACATGATGCATGATTTTTGTGCTTTTAGCATTATGGTCTGCTATGCGCTTTAAATCTTCCCTAAGCCCAACTTGCTTGGCACGGGCCATTACCCCTCCTGGGGTTTCCATGAACCCAGAGATGACTGCCCCAGTGCACAACATCTCCCGCTGCCTCCTGGAAGAGCTGCAGAGCTGGAATGAGCAGTGAGACAGCCACAGCTGCCAGCAGAACAGGGCCCTTTATGATGTCATGGTGCCAGTTTCCAAGGCATCCCACTGTGACCTGCACAGTGTTCCGTGGGATGCAAACTAGCCTCATGCTTTCTTCTGCGGGCAGCCATTTTGTATTTTTCTGCCTCTGGGGGCGGCCATTTTGAAACCCCACTGCCAAGCTTCTATTGCCATGCACAGAAAATGGCGCTTGCAAGCTCCTAAAATCAAGACACCTGCCTTCCAGGAAAATAGATGCCACACATGCTGGGGGTGCTGCCATCACCTTTTAATCTTTTGTGATCTGCATCAACCCCCATTTGCACAACTTCTAACTACTTTGCCATGATCCCTTTAGATGTTGCAAAAACGTGTGGAATTGGAGCAAAATGCTGTAAAAATCAAGCTGGCATAACCTACTTTGACAGGTTCCACTTAGAAGGCTAGTGGAGGGGGGGGGGGGGCACTGGCACAATAGGTTGGATGTAGGGAACTTAAATGTTCTCCATGAAGCAAGTCTTACACCCAGGTAGACACTTCCCCTAGATGTAGACCTTTCATTCCAAAGCAAAAGTTTGACTTTTAACAGGATTAATAAAGACTGGTGTTTAGCAGACAGGGGCAAGCAGCCCAGGCTGATTCTACTTTGCATTGATAAAGCTGGGGGTGGGGACGTCTAGATTAAGACTTGCCCTGCCGCTATTATGCTCCAAAAACATATCTGTATGCAGGACTAAAGAAGACAGCCCTGTAATCCCATGCAAAAGAACATGATGCATGATTTTTGTGCTTTTAGCATTATGGTCTGCTATGCGCTTTAAATCTTCCCTAAGCCCAACTTGCTTGGCACGGGCCATTACCCCTCCTGGGGTTTCCATGAACCCAGAGATGACTGCCCCAGTGCACAACATCTCCCGCTGCCTCCTGGAAGAGCTGCAGAGCTGGAATGAGCAGTGAGACAGCCACAGCTGCCAGCAGAACAGGGCCCTTTATGATGTCATGGTGCCAGTTTCCAAGGCATCCCACTGTGACCTGCACAGTGTTCCGTGGGATGCAAACTAGCCTCATGCTTTCTTCTGCGGGCAGCCATTTTGTATTTTTCTGCCTCTGGGGGCGGCCATTTTGAAACCCCACTGCCAAGCTTCTATTGCCATGCACAGAAAATGGCGCTTGCAAGCTCCTAAAATCAAGACACCTGCCTTCCAGGAAAATAGATGCCACACATGCTGGGGGTGCTGCCATCACCTTTTAATCTTTTGTGATCTGCATCAACCCCCATTTGCACAACTTCTAACTACTTTGCCATGATCCCTTTAGATGTTGCAAAAACGTGTGGAATTGGAGCAAAATGCTGTAAAAATCAAGCTGGCATAACCTACTTTGACAGGTTCCACTTAGAAGGCTAGTGGAGGGGGGGGGGGGGGCACTGGCACAATAGGTTGGATGTAGGGAACTTAAATGTTCTCCATGAAGCAAGTCTTACACCCAGGTAGACACTTCCCCTAGATGTAGACCTTTCATTCCAAAGCAAAAGTTTGACTTTTAACAGGATTAATAAAGACTGGTGTTTAGCAGACAGGGGCAAGCAGCCCAGGCTGATTCTACTTTGCATTGATAAAGCTGGGGGTGGGGACGTCTAGATTAAGACTTGCCCTGCCGCTATTATGCTCCAAAAACATATCTGTATGCAGGACTAAAGAAGACAGCCCTGTAATCCCATGCAAAAGAACATGATGCATGATTTTTGTGCTTTTAGCATTATGGTCTGCTATGCGCTTTAAATCTTCCCTAAGCCCAACTTGCTTGGCACGGGCCATTACCCCTCCTGGGGTTTCCATGAACCCAGAGATGACTGCCCCAGTGCACAACATCTCCCGCTGCCTCCTGGAAGAGCTGCAGAGCTGGAATGAGCAGTGAGACAGCCACAGCTGCCAGCAGAACAGGGCCCTTTATGATGTCATGGTGCCAGTTTTCAAGGCATCCCACTGTGACCTGCACAGTGTTCCGTGGGATGCAAACTAGCCTCATGCTTTCTTCTGCGGGCAGCCATTTTGTATTTTTCTGCCTCTGGGGGCGGCCATTTTGAAACCCCACTGCCAAGCTTCTATTGCCATGCACAGAAAATGGCGCTTGCAAGCTCCTAAAATCAAGACACCTGCCTTCCAGGAAAATAGATGCCACACATGCTGGGGGTGCTGCCATCACCTTTTAATCTTTTGTGATCTGCATCAACCCCCATTTGCACAACTTCTAACTACTTTGCCATGATCCCTTTAGATGTTGCAAAAACGTGTGGAATTGGAGCAAAATGCTGTAAAAATCAAGCTGGCATAACCTACTTTGACAGGTTCCACTTAGAAGGCTAGTGGAGGGGGGCACTGGCACAATAGGTTGGATGTAGGGAACTTAAATGTTCTCCATGAAGCAAGTCTTACACCCAGGTAGACACTTCCCCTAGATGTAGACCTTTCATTCCAAAGCAAAAGTTTGACTTTTAACAGGATTAATAAAGACTGGTGTTTAGCAGACAGGGGCAAGCAGCCCAGGCTGATTCTACTTTGCATTGATAAAGCTGGGGGTGGGGACGTCTAGATTAAGACTTGCCCTGCCGCTATTATGCTCCAAAAACATATCTGTATGCAGGACTAAAGAAGACAGCCCTGTAATCCCATGCAAAAGAACATGATGCATGATTTTTGTGCTTTTAGCATTATGGTCTGCTATGCGCTTTAAATCTTCCCTAAGCCCAACTTGCTTGGCACGGGCCATTACCCCTCCTGGGGTTTCCATGAACCCAGAGATGACTGCCCCAGTGCACAACATCTCCCGCTGCCTCCTGGAAGAGCTGCAGAGCTGGAATGAGCAGTGAGACAGCCACAGCTGCCAGCAGAACAGGGCCCTTTATGATGTCATGGTGCCAGTTTCCAAGGCATCCCACTGTGACCTGCACAGTGTTCCGTGGGATGCAAACTAGCCTCATGCTTTCTTCTGCGGGCAGCCATTTTGTATTTTTCTGCCTCTGGGGGCGGCCATTTTGAAACCCCACTGCCAAGCTTCTATTGCCATGCACAGAAAATGGCGCTTGCAAGCTCCTAAAATCAAGACACCTGCCTTCCAGGAAAATAGATGCCACACATGCTGGGGGTGCTGCCATCACCTTTTAATCTTTTGTGATCTGCATCAACCCCCATTTGCACAACTTCTAACTACTTTGCCATGATCCCTTTAGATGTTGCAAAAACGTGTGGAATTGGAGCAAAATGCTGTAAAAATCAAGCTGGCATAACCTACTTTGACAGGTTCCACTTAGAAGGCTAGGGGAGGGGGGGGGGCACTGGCACAATAGGTTGGATGTAGGGAACTTAAATGTTCTCCATGAAGCAAGTCTTACACCCAGGTAGACACTTCCCCTAGATGTAGACCTTTCATTCCAAAGCAAAAGTTTGACTTTTAACAGGATTAATAAAGACTGGTGTTTAGCAGACAGGGGCAAGCAGCCCAGGCTGATTCTACTTTGCATTGATAAAGCTGGGGGTGGGGACGTCTAGATTAAGACTTGCCCTGCCGCTATTATGCTCCAAAAACATATCTGTATGCAGGACTAAAGAAGACAGCCCTGTAATCCCATGCAAAAGAACATGATGCATGATTTTTGTGCTTTTAGCATTATGGTCTGCTATGCGCTTTAAATCTTCCCTAAGCCCAACTTGCTTGGCACGGGCCATTACCCCTCCTGGGGTTTCCATGAACCCAGAGATGACTGCCCCAGTGCACAACATCTCCCGCTGCCTCCTGGAAGAGCTGCAGAGCTGGAATGAGCAGTGAGACAGCCACAGCTGCCAGCAGAACAGGGCCCTTTATGATGTCATGGTGCCAGTTTCCAAGGCATCCCACTGTGACCTGCACAGTGTTCCGTGGGATGCAAACTAGCCTCATGCTTTCTTCTGCGGGCAGCCATTTTGTATTTTTCTGCCTCTGGGGGCGGCCATTTTGAAACCCCACTGCCAAGCTTCTATTGCCATGCACAGAAAATGGCGCTTGCAAGCTCCTAAAATCAAGACACCTGCCTTCCAGGAAAATAGATGCCACACATGCTGGGGGTGCTGCCATCACCTTTTAATCTTTTGTGATCTGCATCAACCCCCATTTGCACAACTTCTAACTACTTTGCCATGATCCCTTTAGATGTTGCAAAAACGTGTGGAATTGGAGCAAAATGCTGTAAAAATCAAGCTGGCATAACCTACTTTGACAGGTTCCACTTAGAAGGCTAGTGGAGGGGGGGGGGGGCACTGGCACAATAGGTTGGATGTAGGGAACTTAAATGTTCTCCATGAAGCAAGTCTTACACCCAGGTAGACACTTCCCCTAGATGTAGACCTTTCATTCCAAAGCAAAAGTTTGACTTTTAACAGGATTAATAAAGACTGGTGTTTAGCAGACAGGGGCAAGCAGCCCAGGCTGATTCTACTTTGCATTGATAAAGCTGGGGGTGGGGACGTCTAGATTAAGACTTGCCCTGCCGCTATTATGCTCCAAAAACATATCTGTATGCAGGACTAAAGAAGACAGCCCTGTAATCCCATGCAAAAGAACATGATGCATGATTTTTGTGCTTTTAGCATTATGGTCTGCTATGCGCTTTAAATCTTCCCTAAGCCCAACTTGCTTGGCACGGGCCATTACCCCTCCTGGGGTTTCCATGAACCCAGAGATGACTGCCCCAGTGCACAACATCTCCCGCTGCCTCCTGGAAGAGCTGCAGAGCTGGAATGAGCAGTGAGACAGCCACAGCTGCCAGCAGAACAGGGCCCTTTATGATGTCATGGTGCCAGTTTCCAAGGCATCCCACTGTGACCTGCACAGTGTTCCGTGGGATGCAAACTAGCCTCATGCTTTCTTCTGCGGGCAGCCATTTTGTATTTTTCTGCCTCTGGGGGCGGCCATTTTGAAACCCCACTGCCAAGCTTCTATTGCCATGCACAGAAAATGGCGCTTGCAAGCTCCTAAAATCAAGACACCTGCCTTCCAGGAAAATAGATGCCACACATGCTGGGGGTGCTGCCATCACCTTTTAATCTTTTGTGATCTGCATCAACCCCCATTTGCACAACTTCTAACTACTTTGCCATGATCCCTTTAGATGTTGCAAAAACGTGTGGAATTGGAGCAAAATGCTGTAAAAATCAAGCTGGCATAACCTACTTTGACAGGTTCCACTTAGAAGGCTAGTGGAGGGGGGGGGGGGCACTGGCACAATAGGTTGGATGTAGGGAACTTAAATGTTCTCCATGAAGCAAGTCTTACACCCAGGTAGACACTTCCCCTAGATGTAGACCTTTCATTCCAAAGCAAAAGTTTGACTTTTAACAGGATTAATAAAGACTGGTGTTTAGCAGACAGGGGCAAGCAGCCCAGGCTGATTCTACTTTGCATTGATAAAGCTGGGGGTGGGGACGTCTAGATTAAGACTTGCCCTGCCGCTATTATGCTCCAAAAACATATCTGTATGCAGGACTAAAGAAGACAGCCCTGTAATCCCATGCAAAAGAACATGATGCATGATTTTTGTGCTTTTAGCATTATGGTCTGCTATGCGCTTTAAATCTTCCCTAAGCCCAACTTGCTTGGCACGGGCCATTACCCCTCCTGGGGTTTCCATGAACCCAGAGATGACTGCCCCAGTGCACAACATCTCCCGCTGCCTCCTGGAAGAGCTGCAGAGCTGGAATGAGCAGTGAGACAGCCACAGCTGCCAGCAGAACAGGGCCCTTTATGATGTCATGGTGCCAGTTTCCAAGGCATCCCACTGTGACCTGCACAGTGTTCCGTGGGATGCAAACTAGCCTCATGCTTTCTTCTGCGGGCAGCCATTTTGTATTTTTCTGCCTCTGGGGGCGGCCATTTTGAAACCCCACTGCCAAGCTTCTATTGCCATGCACAGAAAATGGCGCTTGCAAGCTCCTAAAATCAAGACACCTGCCTTCCAGGAAAATAGATGCCACACATGCTGGGGGTGCTGCCATCACCTTTTAATCTTTTGTGATCTGCATCAACCCCCATTTGCACAACTTCTAACTACTTTGCCATGATCCCTTTAGATGTTGCAAAAACGTGTGGAATTGGAGCAAAATGCTGTAAAAATCAAGCTGGCATAACCTACTTTGACAGGTTCCACTTAGAAGGCTAGTGGAGGGGGGGGGGGGCACTGGCACAATAGGTTGGATGTAGGGAACTTAAATGTTCTCCATGAAGCAAGTCTTACACCCAGGTAGACACTTCCCCTAGATGTAGACCTTTCATTCCAAAGCAAAAGTTTGACTTTTAACAGGATTAATAAAGACTGGTGTTTAGCAGACAGGGGCAAGCAGCCCAGGCTGATTCTACTTTGCATTGATAAAGCTGGGGGTGGGGACGTCTAGATTAAGACTTGCCCTGCCGCTATTATGCTCCAAAAACATATCTGTATGCAGGACTAAAGAAGACAGCCCTGTAATCCCATGCAAAAGAACATGATGCATGATTTTTGTGCTTTTAGCATTATGGTCTGCTATGCGCTTTAAATCTTCCCTAAGCCCAACTTGCTTGGCACGGGCCATTACCCCTCCTGGGGTTTCCATGAACCCAGAGATGACTGCCCCAGTGCACAACATCTCCCGCTGCCTCCTGGAAGAGCTGCAGAGCTGGAATGAGCAGTGAGACAGCCACAGCTGCCAGCAGAACAGGGCCCTTTATGATGTCATGGTGCCAGTTTCCAAGGCATCCCACTGTGACCTGCACAGTGTTCCGTGGGATGCAAACTAGCCTCATGCTTTCTTCTGCGGGCAGCCATTTTGTATTTTTCTGCCTCTGGGGGCGGCCATTTTGAAACCCCACTGCCAAGCTTCTATTGCCATGCACAGAAAATGGCGCTTGCAAGCTCCTAAAATCAAGACACCTGCCTTCCAGGAAAATAGATGCCACACATGCTGGGGGTGCTGCCATCACCTTTTAATCTTTTGTGATCTGCATCAACCCCCATTTGCACAACTTCTAACTACTTTGCCATGATCCCTTTAGATGTTGCAAAAACGTGTGGGATTGGAGCAAAATGCTGTAAAAATCAAGCTGGCATAACCTACTTTGACAGGTTCCACTTAGAAGGCTAGGGGAGGGGGGGGGGCACTGGCACAATAGGTTGGATGTAGGGAACTTAAATGTTCTCCATGAAGCAAGTCTTACACCCAGGTAGACACTTCCCCTAGATGTAGACCTTTCATTCCAAAGCAAAAGTTTGACTTTTAACAGGATTAATAAAGACTGGTGTTTAGCAGACAGGGGCAAGCAGCCCAGGCTGATTCTACTTTGCATTGATAAAGCTGGGGGTGGGGACGTCTAGATTAAGACTTGCCCTGCCGCTATTATGCTCCAAAAACATATCTGTATGCAGGACTAAAGAAGACAGCCCTGTAA
Source organism: Engystomops pustulosus (assembly GCF_040894005.1). Taxonomy (NCBI): domain Eukaryota; kingdom Metazoa; phylum Chordata; class Amphibia; order Anura; family Leptodactylidae; genus Engystomops; species Engystomops pustulosus. The sequence goes on from NC_092413.1 coordinate 50,085,524, forward strand.
TCCCATGCAAAAGAACATGATGCATGATTTTTGTGCTTTTAGCATTATGGTCTGCTATGCGCTTTAAATCTTCCCTAAGCCCAACTTGCTTGGCACGGGCCATTACCCCTCCTGGGGTTTCCATGAACCCAGAGATGACTGCCCCAGTGCACAACATCTCCCGCTGCCTCCTGGAAGAGCTGCAGAGCTGGAATGAGCAGTGAGACAGCCACAGCTGCCAGCAGAACAGGGCCCTTTATGATGTCATGGTGCCAGTTTCCAAGGCATCCCACTGTGACCTGCACAGTGTTCCGTGGGATGCAAACTAGCCTCATGCTTTCTTCTGCGGGCAGCCATTTTGTATTTTTCTGCCTCTGGGGGCGGCCATTTTGAAACCCCACTGCCAAGCTTCTATTGCCATGCACAGAAAATGGCGCTTGCAAGCTCCTAAAATCAAGACACCTGCCTTCCAGGAAAATAGATGCCACACATGCTGGGGGTGCTGCCATCACCTTTTAATCTTTTGTGATCTGCATCAACCCCCATTTGCACAACTTCTAACTACTTTGCCATGATCCCTTTAGATGTTGCAAAAACGTGTGGAATTGGAGCAAAATGCTGTAAAAATCAAGCTGGCATAACCTACTTTGACAGGTTCCACTTAGAAGGCTAGGGGAGGGGGGGGGGGGGCACTGGCACAATAGGTTGGATGTAGGGAACTTAAATGTTCTCCATGAAGCAAGTCTTACACCCAGGTAGACACTTCCCCTAGATGTAGACCTTTCATTCCAAAGCAAAAGTTTGACTTTTAACAGGATTAATAAAGACTGGTGTTTAGCAGACAGGGGCAAGCAGCCCAGGCTGATTCTACTTTGCATTGATAAAGCTGGGGGTGGGGACGTCTAGATTAAGACTTGCCCTGCCGCTATTATGCTCCAAAAACATATCTGTATGCAGGACTAAAGAAGACAGCCCTGTAATCCCATGCAAAAGAACATGATGCATGATTTTTGTGCTTTTAGCATTATGGTCTGCTATGCGCTTTAAATCTTCCCTAAGCCCAACTTGCTTGGCACGGGCCATTACCCCTCCTGGGGTTTCCATGAACCCAGAGATGACTGCCCCAGTGCACAACATCTCCCGCTGCCTCCTGGAAGAGCTGCAGAGCTGGAATGAGCAGTGAGACAGCCACAGCTGCCAGCAGAACAGGGCCCTTTATGATGTCATGGTGCCAGTTTCCAAGGCATCCCACTGTGACCTGCACAGTGTTCCGTGGGATGCAAACTAGCCTCATGCTTTCTTCTGCGGGCAGCCATTTTGTATTTTTCTGCCTCTGAGGGCGGCCATTTTGAAACCCCACTGCCAAGCTTCTATTGCCATGCACAGAAAATGGCGCTTGCAAGCTCCTAAAATCAAGACACCTGCCTTCCAGGAAAATAGATGCCACACATGCTGGGGGTGCTGCCATCACCTTTTAATCTTTTGTGATCTGCATCAACCCCCATTTGCACAACTTCTAACTACTTTGCCATGATCCCTTTAGATGTTGCAAAAACGTGTGGAATTGGAGCAAAATGCTGTAAAAATCAAGCTGGCATAACCTACTTTGACAGGTTCCACTTAGAAGGCTAGTGGAGGGGGGGGGGGGCACTGGCACAATAGGTTGGATGTAGGGAACTTAAATGTTCTCCATGAAGCAAGTCTTACACCCAGGTAGACACTTCCCCTAGATGTAGACCTTTCATTCCAAAGCAAAAGTTTGACTTTTAACAGGATTAATAAAGACTGGTGTTTAGCAGACAGGGGCAAGCAGCCCATGCTGATTCTACTTTGCATTGATAAAGCTGGGGGTGGGGACGTCTAGATTAAGACTTGCCCTGCCGCTATTATGCTCCAAAAACATATCTGTATGCAGGACTAAAGAAGACAGCCCTGTAATCCCATGCAAAAGAACATGATGCATGATTTTTGTGCTTTTAGCATTATGGTCTGCTATGCGCTTTAAATCTTCCCTAAGCCCAACTTGCTTGGCACGGGCCATTACCCCTCCTGGGGTTTCCATGAACCCAGAGATGACTGCCCCAGTGCACAACATCTCCCGCTGCCTCCTGGAAGAGCTGCAGAGCTGGAATGAGCAGTGAGACAGCCACAGCTGCCAGCAGAACAGGGCCCTTTATGATGTCATGGTGCCAGTTTCCAAGGCATCCCACTGTGACCTGCACAGTGTTCCGTGGGATGCAAACTAGCCTCATGCTTTCTTCTGCGGGCAGCCATTTTGTATTTTTCTGCCTCTGGGGGCGGCCATTTTGAAACCCCACTGCCAAGCTTCTATTGCCATGCACAGAAAATGGCGCTTGCAAGCTCCTAAAATCAAGACACCTGCCTTCCAGGAAAATAGATGCCACACATGCTGGGGGTGCTGCCATCACCTTTTAATCTTTTGTGATCTGCATCAACCCCCATTTGCACAACTTCTAACTACTTTGCCATGATCCCTTTAGATGTTGCAAAAACGTGTGGAATTGGAGCAAAATGCTGTAAAAATCAAGCTGGCATAACCTACTTTGACAGGTTCCACTTAGAAGGCTAGTGGAGGGGGGGGGGGCACTGGCACAATAGGTTGGATGTAGGGAACTTAAATGTTCTCCATGAAGCAAGTCTTACACCCAGGTAGACACTTCCCCTAGATGTAGACCTTTAATTCCAAAGCAAAAGTTTGACTTTTAACAGGATTAATAAAGACTGGTGTTTAGCAGACAGGGGCAAGCAGCCCAGGCTGATTCTACTTTGCATTGATAAAGCTGGGGGTGGGGACGTCTAGATTAAGACTTGCCCTGCCGCTATTATGCTCCAAAAACATATCTGTATGCAGGACTAAAGAAGACAGCCCTGTAATCCCATGCAAAAGAACATGATGCATGATTTTTGTGCTTTTAGCATTATGGTCTGCTATGCGCTTTAAATCTTCCCTAAGCCCAACTTGCTTGGCACGGGCCATTACCCCTCCTGGGGTTTCCATGAACCCAGAGATGACTGCCCCAGTGCACAACATCTCCCGCTGCCTCCTGGAAGAGCTGCAGAGCTGGAATAAGCAGTGAGACAGCCACAGCTGCCAGCAGAACAGGGCCCTTTATGATGTCATGGTGCCAGTTTCCAAGGCATCCCACTGTGACCTGCACAGTGTTCCGTGGGATGCAAACTAGCCTCATGCTTTCTTCTGCGGGCAGCCATTTTGTATTTTTCTGCCTCTGGGGGCGGCCATTTTGAAACCCCACTGCCAAGCTTCTATTGCCATGCACAGAAAATGGCGCTTGCAAGCTCCTAAAATCAAGACACCTGCCTTCCAGGAAAATAGATGCCACACATGCTGGGGGTGCTGCCATCACCTTTTAATCTTTTGTGATCTGCATCAACCCCCATTTGCACAACTTCTAACTACTTTGCCATGATCCCTTTAGATGTTGCAAAAACGTGTGGAATTGGAGCAAAATGCTGTAAAAATCAAGCTGGCATAACCTACTTTGACAGGTTCCACTTAGAAGGCTAGTGGAGGGGGGGGGCACTGGCACAATAGGTTGGATGTAGGGAACTTAAATGTTCTCCATGAAGCAAGTCTTACACCCAGGTAGACACTTCCCCTAGATGTAGACCTTTCATTCCAAAGCAAAAGTTTGACTTTTAACAGGATTAATAAAGACTGGTGTTTAGCAGACAGGGGCAAGCAGCCCAGGCTGATTCTACTTTGCATTGATAAAGCTGGGGGTGGGGACGTCTAGATTAAGACTTGCCCTGCCGCTATTATGCTCCAAAAACATATCTGTATGCAGGACTAAAGAAGACAGCCCTGTAATCCCATGCAAAAGAACATGATGCATGATTTTTGTGCTTTTAGCATTATGGTCTGCTATGCGCTTTAAATCTTCCCTAAGCCCAACTTGCTTGGCACGGGCCATTACCCCTCCTGGGGTTTCCATGAACCCAGAGATGACTGCCCCAGTGCACAACATCTCCCGCTGCCTCCTGGAAGAGCTGCAGAGCTGGAATGAGCAGTGAGACAGCCACAGCTGCCAGCAGAACAGGGCCCTTTATGATGTCATGGTGCCAGTTTCCAAGGCATCCCACTGTGACCTGCACAGTGTTCCGTGGGATGCAAACTAGCTTCATGCTTTCTTCTGCGGGCAGCCATTTTGTATTTTTCTGCCTCTGGGGGCGGCCATTTTGAAACCCCACTGCCAAGCTTCTATTGCCATGCACAGAAAATGGCGCTTGCAAGCTCCTAAAATCAAGACACCTGCCTTCCAGGAAAATAGATGCCACACATGCTGGGGGTGCTGCCATCACCTTTTAATCTTTTGTGATCTGCATCAACCCCCATTTGCACAACTTCTAACTACTTTGCCATGATCCCTTTAGATGTTGCAAAAACGTGTGGAATTGGAGCAAAATGCTGTAAAAATCAAGCTGGCATAACCTACTTTGACAGGTTCCACTTAGAAGGCTAGTGGAGGGGGGGGGGGGCACTGGCACAATAGGTTGGATGTAGGGAACTTAAATGTTCTCCATGAAGCAAGTCTTACACCCAGGTAGACACTTCCCCTAGATGTAGACCTTTCATTCCAAAGCAAAAGTTTGACTTTTAACAGGATTAATAAAGACTGGTGTTTAGCAGACAGGGGCAAGCAGCCCAGGCTGATTCTACTTTGCATTGATAAAGCTGGGGGTGGGGACGTCTAGATTAAGACTTGCCCTGCCGCTATTATGCTCCAAAAACATATCTGTATGCAGGACTAAAGAAGACAGCCCTGTAATCCCATGCAAAAGAACATGATGCATGATTTTTGTGCTTTTAGCATTATGGTCTGCTATGCGCTTTAAATCTTCCCTAAGCCCAACTTGCTTGGCACGGGCCATTACCCCTCCTGGGGTTTCCATGAACCCAGAGATGACTGCCCCAGTGCACAACATCTCCCGCTGCCTCCTGGAAGAGCTGCAGAGCTGGAATGAGCAGTGAGACAGCCACAGCTGCCAGCAGAACAGGGCCCTTTATGATGTCATGGTGCCAGTTTCCAAGGCATCCCACTGTGACCTGCACAGTGTTCCGTGGGATGCAAACTAGCTTCATGCTTTCTTCTGCGGGCAGCCATTTTGTATTTTTCTGCCTCTGGGGGCGGCCATTTTGAAACCCCACTGCCAAGCTTCTATTGCCATGCACAGAAAATGGCGCTTGCAAGCTCCTAAAATCAAGACACCTGCCTTCCAGGAAAATAGATGCCACACATGCTGGGGGTGCTGCCATCACCTTTTAATCTTTTGTGATCTGCATCAACCCCCATTTGCACAACTTCTAACTACTTTGCCATGATCCCTTTAGATGTTGCAAAAACGTGTGGAATTGGAGCAAAATGCTGTAAAAATCAAGCTGGCATAACCTACTTTGACAGGTTCCACTTAGAAGGCTAGTGGAGGGGGGGGGGGGCACTGGCACAATAGGTTGGATGTAGGGAACTTAAATGTTCTCCATGAAGCAAGTCTTACACCCAGGTAGACACTTCCCCTAGATGTAGACCTTTCATTCCAAAGCAAAAGTTTGACTTTTAACAGGATTAATAAAGACTGGTGTTTAGCAGACAGGGGCAAGCAGCCCAGGCTGATTCTACTTTGCATTGATAAAGCTGGGGGTGGGGACGTCTAGATTAAGACTTGCCCTGCCGCTATTATGCTCCAAAAACATATCTGTATGCAGGACTAAAGAAGACAGCCCTGTAATCCCATGCAAAAGAACATGATGCATGATTTTTGTGCTTTTAGCATTATGGTCTGCTATGCGCTTTAAATCTTCCCTAAGCCCAACTTGCTTGGCACGGGCCATTACCCCTCCTGGGGTTTCCATGAACCCAGAGATGACTGCCCCAGTGCACAACATCTCCCGCTGCCTCCTGGAAGAGCTGCAGAGCTGGAATGAGCAGTGAGACAGCCACAGCTGCCAGCAGAACAGGGCCCTTTATGATGTCATGGTGCCAGTTTCCAAGGCATCCCACTGTGACCTGCACAGTGTTCCGTGGGATGCAAACTAGCCTCATGCTTTCTTCTGCGGGCAGCCATTTTGTATTTTTCTGCCTCTGGGGGCGGCCATTTTGAAACCCCACTGCCAAGCTTCTATTGCCATGCACAGAAAATGGCGCTTGCAAGCTCCTAAAATCAAGACACCTGCCTTCCAGGAAAATAGATGCCACACATGCTGGGGGTGCTGCCATCACCTTTTAATCTTTTGTGATCTGCATCAACCCCCATTTGCACAACTTCTAACTACTTTGCCATGATCCCTTTAGATGTTGCAAAAACGTGTGGAATTGGAGCAAAATGCTGTAAAAATCAAGCTGGCATAACCTACTTTGACAGGTTCCACTTAGAAGGCTAGTGGAGGGGGGGGGGGGGGGCACTGGCACAATAGGTTGGATGTAGGGAACTTAAATGTTCTCCATGAAGCAAGTCTTACACCCAGGTAGACACTTCCCCTAGATGTAGACCTTTCATTCCAAAGCAAAAGTTTGACTTTTAACAGGATTAATAAAGACTGGTGTTTAGCAGACAGGGGCAAGCAGCCCAGGCTGATTCTACTTTGCATTGATAAAGCTGGGGGTGGGGACGTCTAGATTAAGACTTGCCCTGCCGCTATTATGCTCCAAAAACATATCTGTATGCAGGACTAAAGAAGACAGCCCTGTAATCCCATGCAAAAGAACATGATGCATGATTTTTGTGCTTTTAGCATTATGGTCTGCTATGCGCTTTAAATCTTCCCTAAGCCCAACTTGCTTGGCACGGGCCATTACCCCTCCTGGGGTTTCCATGAACCCAGAGATGACTGCCCCAGTGCACAACATCTCCCGCTGCCTCCTGGAAGAGCTGCAGAGCTGGAATGAGCAGTGAGACAGCCACAGCTGCCAGCAGAACAGGGCCCTTTATGATGTCATGGTGCCAGTTTCCAAGGCATCCCACTGTGACCTGCACAGTGTTCCGTGGGATGCAAACTAGCCTCATGCTTTCTTCTGCGGGCAGCCATTTTGTATTTTTCTGCCTCTGGGGGCGGCCATTTTGAAACCCCACTGCCAAGCTTCTATTGCCATGCACAGAAAATGGCGCTTGCAAGCTCCTAAAATCAAGACACCTGCCTTCCAGGAAAATAGATGCCACACATGCTGGGGGTGCTGCCATCACCTTTTAATCTTTTGTGATCTGCATCAACCCCCATTTGCACAACTTCTAACTACTTTGCCATGATCCCTTTAGATGTTGCAAAAACGTGTGGAATTGGAGCAAAATGCTGTAAAAATCAAGCTGGCATAACCTACTTTGACAGGTTCCACTTAGAAGGCTAGTGGAGGGGGGCACTGGCACAATAGGTTGGATGTAGGGAACTTAAATGTTCTCCATGAAGCAAGTCTTACACCCAGGTAGACACTTCCCCTAGATGTAGACCTTTAATTCCAAAGCAAAAGTTTGACTTTTAACAGGATTAATAAAGACTGGTGTTTAGCAGACAGGGGCAAGCAGCCCAGGCTGATTCTACTTTGCATTGATAAAGCTGGGGGTGGGGACGTCTAGATTAAGACTTGCCCTGCCGCTATTATGCTCCAAAAACATATCTGTATGCAGGACTAAAGAAGACAGCCCTGTAATCCCATGCAAAAGAACATGATGCATGATTTTTGTGCTTTTAGCATTATGGTCTGCTATGCGCTTTAAATCTTCCCTAAGCCCAACTTGCTTGGCACGGGCCATTACCCCTCCTGGGGTTTCCATGAACCCAGAGATGACTGCCCCAGTGCACAACATCTCCCGCTGCCTCCTGGAAGAGCTGCAGAGCTGGAATGAGCAGTGAGACAGCCACAGCTGCCAGCAGAACAGGGCCCTTTATGATGTCATGGTGCCAGTTTCCAAGGCATCCCACTGTGACCTGCACAGTGTTCCGTGGGATGCAAACTAGCTTCATGCTTTCTTCTGCGGGCAGCCATTTTGTATTTTTCTGCCTCTGGGGGCGGCCATTTTGAAACCCCACTGCCAAGCTTCTATTGCCATGCACAGAAAATGGCGCTTGCAAGCTCCTAAAATCAAGACACCTGCCTTCCAGGAAAATAGATGCCACACATGCTGGGGGTGCTGCCATCACCTTTTAATCTTTTGTGATCTGCATCAACCCCCATTTGCACAACTTCTAACTACTTTGCCATGATCCCTTTAGATGTTGCAAAAACGTGTGGAATTGGAGCAAAATGCTGTAAAAATCAAGCTGGCATAACCTACTTTGACAGGTTCCACTTAGAAGGCTAGTGGAGGGGGGGGGGGGGGCACTGGCACAATAGGTTGGATGTAGGGAACTTAAATGTTCTCCATGAAGCAAGTCTTACACCCAGGTAGACACTTCCCCTAGATGTAGACCTTTCATTCCAAAGCAAAAGTTTGACTTTTAACAGGATTAATAAAGACTGGTGTTTAGCAGACAGGGGCAAGCAGCCCAGGCTGATTCTACTTTGCATTGATAAAGCTGGGGGTGGGGACGTCTAGATTAAGACTTGCCCTGCCGCTATTATGCTCCAAAAACATATCTGTATGCAGGACTAAAGAAGACAGCCCTGTAATCCCATGCAAAAGAACATGATGCATGATTTTTGTGCTTTTAGCATTATGGTCTGCTATGCGCTTTAAATCTTCCCTAAGCCCAACTTGCTTGGCACGGGCCATTACCCCTCCTGGGGTTTCCATGAACCCAGAGATGACTGCCCCAGTGCACAACATCTCCCGCTGCCTCCTGGAAGAGCTGCAGAGCTGGAATGAGCAGTGAGACAGCCACAGCTGCCAGCAGAACAGGGCCCTTTATGATGTCATGGTGCCAGTTTCCAAGGCATCCCACTGTGACCTGCACAGTGTTCCGTGGGATGCAAACTAGCCTCATGCTTTCTTCTGCGGGCAGCCATTTTGTATTTTTCTGCCTCTGGGGGCGGCCATTTTGAAACCCCACTGCCAAGCTTCTATTGCCATGCACAGAAAATGGCGCTTGCAAGCTCCTAAAATCAAGACACCTGCCTTCCAGGAAAATAGATGCCACACATGCTGGGGGTGCTGCCATCACCTTTTAATCTTTTGTGATCTGCATCAACCCCCATTTGCACAACTTCTAACTACTTTGCCATGATCCCTTTAGATGTTGCAAAAACGTGTGGAGTTGGAGCAAAATGCTGTAAAAATCAAGCTGGCATAACCTACTTTGACAGGTTCCACTTAGAAGGCTAGGGGAGGGGGGGGGGGCACTGGCACAATAGGTTGGATGTAGGGAACTTAAATGTTCTCCATGAAGCAAGTCTTACACCCAGGTAGACGCTTCCCCTAGATGTAGACCTTTCATTCCAAAGCAAAAGTTTGACTTTTAACAGGATTAATAAAGACTGGTGTTTAGCAGACAGGGGCAAGCAGCCCAGGCTGATTCTACTTTGCATTGATAAAGCTGGGGGTGGGGACGTCTAGATTAAGACTTGCCCTGCCGCTATTATGCTCCAAAAACATATCTGTATGCAGGACTAAAGAAGACAGCCCTGTAATCCCATGCAAAAGAACATGATGCATGATTTTTGTGCTTTTAGCATTATGGTCTGCTATGCGCTTTAAATCTTCCCTAAGCCCAACTTGCTTGGCACGGGCCATTACCCCTCCTGGGGTTTCCATGAACCCAGAGATGACTGCCCCAGTGCACAACATCTCCCGCTGCCTCCTGGAAGAGCTGCAGAGCTGGAATGAGCAGTGAGACAGCCATAGCTGCCAGCAGAACAGGGCCCTTTATGATGTCATGGTGCCAGTTTTCAAGGCATCCCACTGTGACCTGCACAGTGTTCCGTGGGATGCAAACTAGCCTCATGCTTTCTTCTGCGGGCAGCCATTTTGTATTTTTCTGCCTCTGGGGGCGGCCATTTTGAAACCCCACTGCCAAGCTTCTATTGCCATGCACAGAAAATGGCGCTTGCAAGCTTCTAAAATCAAGACACCTGCCTTCCAGGAAAATAGATGCCACACATGCTGGGGGTGCTGCCATCACCTTTTAATCTTTTGTGATCTGCATCAACCCCCATTTGCACAACTTCTAACTACTTTGCCATGATCCCTTTAGATGTTGCAAAAACGTGTGGAATTGGAGCAAAATGCTGTAAAAATCAAGCTGGCATAACCTACTTTGACAGGTTCCACTTAGAAGGCTAGTGGAGGGGGGGGGGGGGCACTGGCACAATAGGTTGGATGTAGGGAACTTAAATGTTCTCCATGAAGCAAGTCTTACACCCAGGTAGACACTTCCCCTAGATGTAGACCTTTCATTCCAAAGCAAAAGTTTGACTTTTAACAGGATTAATAAAGACTGGTGTTTAGCAGACAGGGGCAAGCAGCCCAGGCTGATTCTACTTTGCATTGATAAAGCTGGGGGTGGGGACGTCTAGATTAAGACTTGCCCTGCCGCTATTATGCTCCAAAAACATATCTGTATGCAGGACTAAAGAAGACAGCCCTGTAATCCCATGCAAAAGAACATGATGCATGATTTTTGTGCTTTTAGCATTATGGTCTGCTATGCGCTTTAAATCTTCCCTAAGCCCAACTTGCTTGGCACGGGCCATTACCCCTCCTGGGGTTTCCATGAACCCAGAGATGACTGCCCCAGTGCACAACATCTCCCGCTGCCTCCTGGAAGAGCTGCAGAGCTGGAATGAGCAGTGAGACAGCCACAGCTGCCAGCAGAACAGGGCCCTTTATGATGTCATGGTGCCAGTTTCCAAGGCATCCCACTGTGACCTGCACAGTGTTCCGTGGGATGCAAACTAGCCTCATGCTTTCTTCTGCGGGCAGCCATTTTGTATTTTTCTGCCTCTGGGGGCGGCCATTTTGAAACCCCACTGCCAAGCTTCTATTGCCATGCACAGAAAATGGCGCTTGCAAGCTCCTAAAATCAAGACACCTGCCTTCCAGGAAAATAGATGCCACACATGCTGGGGGTGCTGCCATCACCTTTTAATCTTTTGTGATCTGCATCAACCCCCATTTGCACAACTTCTAACTACTTTGCCATGATCCCTTTAGATGTTGCAAAAACGTGTGGAATTGGAGCAAAATGCTGTAAAAATCAAGCTGGCATAACCTACTTTGACAGGTTCCACTTAGAAGGCTAGTGGAGGGGCACTGGCACAATAGGTTGGATGTAGGGAACTTAAATGTTCTCCATGAAGCAAGTCTTACACCCAGGTAGACACTTCCCCTAGATGTAGACCTTTCATTCCAAAGCAAAAGTTTGACTTTTAACAGGATTAATAAAGACTGGTGTTTAGCAGACAGGGGCAAGCAGCCCAGGCTGATTCTACTTTGCATTGATAAAGCTGGGGGTGGGGACGTCTAGATTAAGACTTGCCCTGCCGCTATTATGCTCCAAAAACATATCTGTATGCAGGACTAAAGAAGACAGCCCTGTAATCCCATGCAAAAGAACATGATGCATGATTTTTGTGCTTTTAGCATTATGGTCTGCTATGCGCTTTAAATCTTCCCTAAGCCCAACTTGCTTGGCACGGGCCATTACCCCTCCTGGGGTTTCCATGAACCCAGAGATGACTGCCCCAGTGCACAACATCTCCCGCTGCCTCCTGGAAGAGCTGCAGAGCTGGAATGAGCAGTGAGACAGCCACAGCTGCCAGCAGAACAGGGCCCTTTATGATGTCATGGTGCCAGTTTCCAAGGCATCCCACTGTGACCTGCACAGTGTTCCGTGGGATGCAAACTAGCCTCATGCTTTCTTCTGCGGGCAGCCATTTTGTATTTTTCTGCCTCTGGGGGCGGCCATTTTGAAACCCCACTGCCAAGCTTCTATTGCCATGCACAGAAAATGGCGCTTGCAAGCTCCTAAAATCAAGACACCTGCCTTCCAGGAAAATAGATGCCACACATGCTGGGGGTGCTGCCATCACCTTTTAATCTTTTGTGATCTGCATCAACCCCCATTTGCACAACTTCTAACTACTTTGCCATGATCCCTTTAGATGTTGCAAAAACGTGTGGAATTGGAGCAAAATGCTGTAAAAATCAAGCTGGCATAACCTACTTTGACAGGTTCCACTTAGAAGGCTAGTGGAGGGGGGGGGGGGGCACTGGCACAATAGGTTGGATGTAGGGAACTTAAATGTTCTCCATGAAGCAAGTCTTACACCCAGGTAGACACTTCCCCTAGATGTAGACCTTTCATTCCAAAGCAAAAGTTTGACTTTTAACAGGATTAATAAAGACTGGTGTTTAGCAGACAGGGGCAAGCAGCCCAGGCTGATTCTACTTTGCATTGATAAAGCTGGGGGTGGGGACGTCTAGATTAAGACTTGCCCTGCCGCTATTATGCTCCAAAAACATATCTGTATGCAGGACTAAAGAAGACAGCCCTGTAATCCCATGCAAAAGAACATGATGCATGATTTTTGTGCTTTTAGCATTATGGTCTGCTATGCGCTTTAAATCTTCCCTAAGCCCAACTTGCTTGGCACGGGCCATTACCCCTCCTGGGGTTTCCATGAACCCAGAGATGACTGCCCCAGTGCACAACATCTCCCGCTGCCTCCTGGAAGAGCTGCAGAGCTGGAATGAGCAGTGAGACAGCCACAGCTGCCAGCAGAACAGGGCCCTTTATGATGTCATGGTGCCAGTTTTCAAGGCATCCCACTGTGACCTGCACAGTGTTCCGTGGGATGCAAACTAGCCTCATGCTTTCTTCTGCGGGCAGCCATTTTGTATTTTTCTGCCTCTGGGGGCGGCCATTTTGAAACCCCACTGCCAAGCTTCTATTGCCATGCACAGAAAATGGCGCTTGCAAGCTCCTAAAATCAAGACACCTGCCTTCCAGGAAAATAGATGCCACACATGCTGGGGGTGCTGCCATCACCTTTTAATCTTTTGTGATCTGCATCAACCCCCATTTGCACAACTTCTAACTACTTTGCCATGATCCCTTTAGATGTTGCAAAAACGTGTGGAATTGGAGCAAAATGCTGTAAAAATCAAGCTGGCATAACCTACTTTGACAGGTTCCACTTAGAAGGCTAGGGGAGGGGGGGGGGCACTGGCACAATAGGTTGGATGTAGGGAACTTAAATGTTCTCCATGAAGCAAGTCTTACACCCAGGTAGACACTTCCCCTAGATGTAGACCTTTCATTCCAAAGCAAAAGTTTGACTTTTAACAGGATTAATAAAGACTGGTGTTTAGCAGACAGGGGCAAGCAGCCCAGGCTGATTCTACTTTGCATTGATAAAGCTGGGGGTGGGGACGTCTAGATTAAGACTTGCCCTGCCGCTATTATGCTCCAAAAACATATCTGTATGCAGGACTAAAGAAGACAGCCCTGTAATCCCATGCAAAAGAACATGATGCATGATTTTTGTGCTTTTAGCATTATGGTCTGCTATGCGCTTTAAATCTTCCCTAAGCCCAACTTGCTTGGCACGGGCCATTACCCCTCCTGGGGTTTCCATGAACCCAGAGATGACTGCCCCAGTGCACAACATCTCCCGCTGCCTCCTGGAAGAGCTGCAGAGCTGGAATGAGCAGTGAGACAGCCACAGCTGCCAGCAGAACAGGGCCCTTTATGATGTCATGGTGCCAGTTTTCAAGGCATCCCACTGTGACCTGCACAGTGTTCCGTGGGATGCAAACTAGCCTCATGCTTTCTTCTGCGGGCAGCCATTTTGTATTTTTCTGCCTCTGGGGGCGGCCATTTTGAAACCCCACTGCCAAGCTTCTATTGCCATGCACAGAAAATGGCGCTTGCAAGCTCCTAAAATCAAGACACCTGCCTTCCAGGAAAATAGATGCCACACATGCTGGGGGTGCTGCCATCACCTTTTAATCTTTTGTGATCTGCATCAACCCCCATTTGCACAACTTCTAACTACTTTGCCATGATCCCTTTAGATGTTGCAAAAACGTGTGGAATTGGAGCAAAATGCTGTAAAAATCAAGCTGGCATAACCTACTTTGACAGGTTCCACTTAGAAGGCTAGGGGAGGGGGGGGGGCACTGGCACAATAGGTTGGATGTAGGGAACTTAAATGTTCTCCATGAAGCAAGTCTTACACCCAGGTAGACACTTCCCCTAGATGTAGACCTTTCATTCCAAAGCAAAAGTTTGACTTTTAACAGGATTAATAAAGACTGGTGTTTAGCAGACAGGGGCAAGCAGCCCAGGCTGATTCTACTTTGCATTGATAAAGCTGGGGGTGGGGACGTCTAGATTAAGACTTGCCCTGCCGCTATTATGCTCCAAAAACATATCTGTATGCAGGACTAAAGAAGACAGCCCTGTAATCCCATGCAAAAGAACATGATGCATGATTTTTGTGCTTTTAGCATTATGGTCTGCTATGCGCTTTAAATCTTCCCTAAGCCCAACTTGCTTGGCACGGGCCATTACCCCTCCTGGGGTTTCCATGAACCCAGAGATGACTGCCCCAGTGCACAACATCTCCCGCTGCCTCCTGGAAGAGCTGCAGAGCTGGAATGAGCAGTGAGACAGCCACAGCTGCCAGCAGAACAGGGCCCTTTATGATGTCATGGTGCCAGTTTCCAAGGCATCCCGCTGTGACCTGCACAGTGTTCCGTGGGATGCAAACTAGCCTCATGCTTTCTTCTGCGGGCAGCCATTTTGTATTTTTCTGCCTCTGGGGGCGGCCATTTTGAAACCCCACTGCCAAGCTTCTATTGCCATGCACAGAAAATGGCGCTTGCAAGCTCCTAAAATCAAGACACCTGCCTTCCAGGAAAATAGATGCCACACATGCTGGGGGTGCTGCCATCACCTTTTAATCTTTTGTGATCTGCATCAACCCCCATTTGCACAACTTCTAACTACTTTGCCATGATCCCTTTAGATGTTGCAAAAACGTGTGGAGTTGGAGCAAAATGCTGTAAAAATCAAGCTGGCATAACCTACTTTGACAGGTTCCACTTAGAAGGCTAGGGGAGGGGGGGGGGGCACTGGCACAATAGGTTGGATGTAGGGAACTTAAATGTTCTCCATGAAGCAAGTCTTACACCCAGGTAGACGCTTCCCCTAGATGTAGACCTTTCATTCCAAAGCAAAAGTTTGACTTTTAACAGGATTAATAAAGACTGGTGTTTAGCAGACAGGGGCAAGCAGCCCAGGCTGATTCTACTTTGCATTGATAAAGCTGGGGGTGGGGACGTCTAGATTAAGACTTGCCCTGCCGCTATTATGCTCCAAAAACATATCTGTATGCAGGACTAAAGAAGACAGGCCTGTAATCCCATGCAAAAGAACATGATGCATGATTTTTGTGCTTTTAGCATTATGGTCTGCTATGCGCTTTAAATCTTCCCTAAGCCCAACTTGCTTGGCACGGGCCATTACCCCTCCTGGGGTTTCCATGAACCCAGAGATGACTGCCCCAGTGCACAACATCTCCCGCTGCCTCCTGGAAGAGCTGCAGAGCTGGAATGAGCAGTGAGACAGCCATAGCTGCCAGCAGAACAGGGCCCTTTATGATGTCATGGTGCCAGTTTTCAAGGCATCCCACTGTGACCTGCACAGTGTTCCGTGGGATGCAAACTAGCCTCATGCTTTCTTCTGCGGGCAGCCATTTTGTATTTTTCTGCCTCTGGGGGCGGCCATTTTGAAACCCCACTGCCAAGCTTCTATTGCCATGCACAGAAAATGGCGCTTGCAAGCTCCTAAAATCAAGACACCTGCCTTCCAGGAAAATAGATGCCACACATGCTGGGGGTGCTGCCATCACCTTTTAATCTTTTGTGATCTGCATCAACCCCCATTTGCACAACTTCTAACTACTTTGCCATGATCCCTTTAGATGTTGCAAAAACGTGTGGAATTGGAGCAAAATGCTGTAAAAATCAAGCTGGCATAACCTACTTTGACAGGTTCCACTTAGAAGGCTAGTGGAGGGGGGGGGGGCACTGGCACAATAGGTTGGATGTAGGGAACTTAAATGTTCTCCATGAAGCAAGTCTTACACCCAGGTAGACACTTCCCCTAGATGTAGACCTTTCATTCCAAAGCAAAAGTTTGACTTTTAACAGGATTAATAAAGACTGGTGTTTAGCAGACAGGGGCAAGCAGCCCAGGCTGATTCTACTTTGCATTGATAAAGCTGGGGGTGGGGACGTCTAGATTAAGACTTGCCCTGCCGCTATTATGCTCCAAAAACATATCTGTATGCAGGACTAAAGAAGACAGCCCTGTAATCCCATGCAAAAGAACATGATGCATGATTTTTGTGCTTTTAGCATTATGGTCTGCTATGCGCTTTAAATCTTCCCTAAGCCCAACTTGCTTGGCACGGGCCATTACCCCTCCTGGGGTTTCCATGAACCCAGAGATGACTGCCCCAGTGCACAACATCTCCCGCTGCCTCCTGGAAGAGCTGCAGAGCTGGAATGAGCAGTGAGACAGCCACAGCTGCCAGCAGAACAGGGCCCTTTATGATGTCATGGTGCCAGTTTCCAAGGCATCCCACTGTGACCTGCACAGTGTTCCGTGGGATGCAAACTAGCCTCATGCTTTCTTCTGCGGGCAGCCATTTTGTATTTTTCTGCCTCTGGGGGCGGCCATTTTGAAACCCCACTGCCAAGCTTCTATTGCCATGCACAGAAAATGGCGCTTGCAAGCTCCTAAAATCAAGACACCTGCCTTCCAGGAAAATAGATGCCACACATGCTGGGGGTGCTGCCATCACCTTTTAATCTTTTGTGATCTGCATCAACCCCCATTTGCACAACTTCTAACTACTTTGCCATGATCCCTTTAGATGTTGCAAAAACGTGTGGAATTGGAGCAAAATGCTGTAAAAATCAAGCTGGCATAACCTACTTTGACAGGTTCCACTTAGAAGGCTAGGGGAGGGGCACTGGCACAATAGGTTGGATGTAGGGAACTTAAATGTTCTCCATGAAGCAAGTCTTACACCCAGGTAGACACTTCCCCTAGATGTAGACCTTTCATTCCAAAGCAAAAGTTTGACTTTTAACAGGATTAATAAAGACTGGTGTTTAGCAGACAGGGGCAAGCAGCCCAAGCTGATTCTACTTTGCATTGATAAAGCTGGGGGTGGGGACGTCTAGATTAAGACTTGCCCTGCCGCTATTATGCTCCAAAAACATATCTGTATGCAGGACTAAAGAAGACAGCCCTGTAATCCCATGCAAAAGAACATGATGCATGATTTTTGTGCTTTTAGCATTATGGTCTGCTATGCGCTTTAAATCTTCCCTAAGCCCAACTTGCTTGGCACGGGCCATTACCCCTCCTGGGGTTTCCATGAACCCAGAGATGACTGCCCCAGTGCACAACATCTCCCGCTGCCTCCTG
Organism: Engystomops pustulosus; assembly: GCF_040894005.1. Classification (NCBI taxonomy): domain Eukaryota; kingdom Metazoa; phylum Chordata; class Amphibia; order Anura; family Leptodactylidae; genus Engystomops; species Engystomops pustulosus. Next base: position 50,102,916 of record NC_092413.1, read on the forward strand.
GAAGAGCTGCAGAGCTGGAATGAGCAGTGAGACAGCCACAGCTGCCAGCAGAACAGGGCCCTTTATGATGTCATGGTGCCAGTTTCCAAGGCATCCCACTGTGACCTTCACAGTGTTCCGTGGGATGCAAACTAGCCTCATGCTTTCTTCTGCGGGCAGCCATTTTGTATTTTTCTGCCTCTGGGGGCGGCCATTTTGAAACCCCACTGCCAAGCTTCTATTGCCATGCACAGAAAATGGCGCTTGCAAGCTCCTAAAATCAAGACACCTGCCTTCCAGGAAAATAGATGCCACACATGCTGGGGGTGCTGCCATCACCTTTTAATCTTTTGTGATCTGCATCAACCCCCATTTGCACAACTTCTAACTACTTTGCCATGATCCCTTTAGATGTTGCAAAAACGTGTGGAATTGGAGCAAAATGCTGTAAAAATCAAGCTGGCATAACCTACTTTGACAGGTTCCACTTAGAAGGCTAGTGGAGGGGGGGGGGGGGCACTGGCACAATAGGTTGGATGTAGGGAACTTAAATGTTCTCCATGAAGCAAGTCTTACACCCAGGTAGACACTTCCCCTAGATGTAGACCTTTCATTCCAAAGCAAAAGTTTGACTTTTAACAGGATTAATAAAGACTGGTGTTTAGCAGACAGGGGCAAGCAGCCCAGGCTGATTCTACTTTGCATTGATAAAGCTGGGGGTGGGGACGTCTAGATTAAGACTTGCCCTGCCGCTATTATGCTCCAAAAACATATCTGTATGCAGGACTAAAGAAGACAGCCCTGTAATCCCATGCAAAAGAACATGATGCATGATTTTTGTGCTTTTAGCATTATGGTCTGCTATGCGCTTTAAATCTTCCCTAAGCCCAACTTGCTTGGCACGGGCCATTACCCCTCCTGGGGTTTCCATGAACCCAGAGATGACTGCCCCAGTGCACAACATCTCCCGCTGCCTCCTGGAAGAGCTGCAGAGCTGGAATGAGCAGTGAGACAGCCACAGCTGCCAGCAGAACAGGGCCCTTTATGATGTCATGGTGCCAGTTTCCAAGGCATCCCACTGTGACCTGCACAGTGTTCCGTGGGATGCAAACTAGCCTCATGCTTTCTTCTGCGGGCAGCCATTTTGTATTTTTCTGCCTCTGGGGGCGGCCATTTTGAAACCCCACTGCCAAGCTTCTATTGCCATGCACAGAAAATGGCGCTTGCAAGCTCCTAAAATCAAGACACCTGCCTTCCAGGAAAATAGATGCCACACATGCTGGGGGTGCTGCCATCACCTTTTAATCTTTTGTGATCTGCATCAACCCCCATTTGCACAACTTCTAACTACTTTGCCATGATCCCTTTAGATGTTGCAAAAACGTGTGGAATTGGAGCAAAATGCTGTAAAAATCAAGCTGGCATAACCTACTTTGACAGGTTCCACTTAGAAGGCTAGTGGAGGGGGGGGGGGGGCACTGGCACAATAGGTTGGATGTAGGGAACTTAAATGTTCTCCATGAAGCAAGTCTTACACCCAGGTAGACACTTCCCCTAGATGTAGACCTTTCATTCCAAAGCAAAAGTTTGACTTTTAACAGGATTAATAAAGACTGGTGTTTAGCAGACAGGGGCAAGCAGCCCAGGCTGATTCTACTTTGCATTGATAAAGCTGGGGGTGGGGACGTCTAGATTAAGACTTGCCCTGCCGCTATTATGCTCCAAAAACATATCTGTATGCAGGACTAAAGAAGACAGCCCTGTAATCCCATGCAAAAGAACATGATGCATGATTTTTGTGCTTTTAGCATTATGGTCTGCTATGCGCTTTAAATCTTCCCTAAGCCCAACTTGCTTGGCACGGGCCATTACCCCTCCTGGGGTTTCCATGAACCCAGAGATGACTGCCCCAGTGCACAACATCTCCCGCTGCCTCCTGGAAGAGCTGCAGAGCTGGAATGAGCAGTGAGACAGCCACAGCTGCCAGCAGAACAGGGCCCTTTATGATGTCATGGTGCCAGTTTCCAAGGCATCCCACTGTGACCTGCACAGTGTTCCGTGGGATGCAAACTAGCCTCATGCTTTCTTCTGCGGGCAGCCATTTTGTATTTTTCTGCCTCTGGGGGCGGCCATTTTGAAACCCCACTGCCAAGCTTCTATTGCCATGCACAGAAAATGGCGCTTGCAAGCTCCTAAAATCAAGACACCTGCCTTCCAGGAAAATAGATGCCACACATGCTGGGGGTGCTGCCATCACCTTTTAATCTTTTGTGATCTGCATCAACCCCCATTTGCACAACTTCTAACTACTTTGCCATGATCCCTTTAGATGTTGCAAAAACGTGTGGAATTGGAGCAAAATGCTGTAAAAATCAAGCTGGCATAACCTACTTTGACAGGTTCCACTTAGAAGGCTAGTGGAGGGGGGGGGGGGCACTGGCACAATAGGTTGGATGTAGGGAACTTAAATGTTCTCCATGAAGCAAGTCTTACACCCAGGTAGACACTTCCCCTAGATGTAGACCTTTCATTCCAAAGCAAAAGTTTGACTTTTAACAGGATTAATAAAGACTGGTGTTTAGCAGACAGGGGCAAGCAGCCCAGGCTGATTCTACTTTGCATTGATAAAGCTGGGGGTGGGGACGTCTAGATTAAGACTTGCCCTGCCGCTATTATGCTCCAAAAACATATCTGTATGCAGGACTAAAGAAGACAGCCCTGTAATCCCATGCAAAAGAACATGATGCATGATTTTTGTGCTTTTAGCATTATGGTCTGCTATGCGCTTTAAATCTTCCCTAAGCCCAACTTGCTTGGCACGGGCCATTACCCCTCCTGGGGTTTCCATGAACCCAGAGATGACTGCCCCAGTGCACAACATCTCCCGCTGCCTCCTGGAAGAGCTGCAGAGCTGGAATGAGCAGTGAGACAGCCACAGCTGCCAGCAGAACAGGGCCCTTTATGATGTCATGGTGCCAGTTTTCAAGGCATCCCACTGTGACCTGCACAGTGTTCCGTGGGATGCAAACTAGCCTCATGCTTTCTTCTGCGGGCAGCCATTTTGTATTTTTCTGCCTCTGGGGGCGGCCATTTTGAAACCCCACTGCCAAGCTTCTATTGCCATGCACAGAAAATGGCGCTTGCAAGCTCCTAAAATCAAGACACCTGCCTTCCAGGAAAATAGATGCCACACATGCTGGGGGTGCTGCCATCACCTTTTAATCTTTTGTGATCTGCATCAACCCCCATTTGCACAACTTCTAACTACTTTGCCATGATCCCTTTAGATGTTGCAAAAACGTGTGGAATTGGAGCAAAATGCTGTAAAAATCAAGCTGGCATAACCTACTTTGACAGGTTCCACTTAGAAGGCTAGTGGAGGGGGGGGGCACTGGCACAATAGGTTGGATGTAGGGAACTTAAATGTTCTCCATGAAGCAAGTCTTACACCCAGGTAGACACTTCCCCTAGATGTAGACCTTTCATTCCAAAGCAAAAGTTTGACTTTTAACAGGATTAATAAAGACTGGTGTTTAGCAGACAGGGGCAAGCAGCCCAGGCTGATTCTACTTTGCATTGATAAAGCTGGGGGTGGGGACGTCTAGATTAAGACTTGCCCTGCCGCTATTATGCTCCAAAAACATATCTGTATGCAGGACTAAAGAAGACAGCCCTGTAATCCCATGCAAAAGAACATGATGCATGATTTTTGTGCTTTTAGCATTATGGTCTGCTATGCGCTTTAAATCTTCCCTAAGCCCAACTTGCTTGGCACGGGCCATTACCCCTCCTGGGGTTTCCATGAACCCAGAGATGACTGCCCCAGTGCACAACATCTCCCGCTGCCTCCTGGAAGAGCTGCAGAGCTGGAATGAGCAGTGAGACAGCCACAGCTGCCAGCAGAACAGGGCCCTTTATGATGTCATGGTGCCAGTTTCCAAGGCATCCCACTGTGACCTGCACAGTGTTCCGTGGGATGCAAACTAGCCTCATGCTTTCTTCTGCGGGCAGCCATTTTGTATTTTTCTGCCTCTGGGGGCGGCCATTTTGAAACCCCACTGCCAAGCTTCTATTGCCATGCACAGAAAATGGCGCTTGCAAGCTCCTAAAATCAAGACACCTGCCTTCCAGGAAAATAGATGCCACACATGCTGGGGGTGCTGCCATCACCTTTTAATCTTTTGTGATCTGCATCAACCCCCATTTGCACAACTTCTAACTACTTTGCCATGATCCCTTTAGATGTTGCAAAAACGTGTGGAATTGGAGCAAAATGCTGTAAAAATCAAGCTGGCATAACCTACTTTGACAGGTTCCACTTAGAAGGCTAGTGGAGGGGGCACTGGCACAATAGGTTGGATGTAGGGAACTTAAATGTTCTCCATGAAGCAAGTCTTACACCCAGGTAGACACTTCCCCTAGATGTAGACCTTTCATTCCAAAGCAAAAGTTTGACTTTTAACAGGATTAATAAAGACTGGTGTTTAGCAGACAGGGGCAAGCAGCCCAGGCTGATTCTACTTTGCATTGATAAAGCTGGGGGTGGGGACGTCTAGATTAAGACTTGCCCTGCCGCTATTATGCTCCAAAAACATATCTGTATGCAGGACTAAAGAAGACAGCCCTGTAATCCCATGCAAAAGAACATGATGCATGATTTTTGTGCTTTTAGCATTATGGTCTGCTATGCGCTTTAAATCTTCCCTAAGCCCAACTTGCTTGGCACGGGCCATTACCCCTCCTGGGGTTTCCATGAACCCAGAGATGACTGCCCCAGTGCACAACATCTCCCGCTGCCTCCTGGAAGAGCTGCAGAGCTGGAATGAGCAGTGAGACAGCCACAGCTGCCAGCAGAACAGGGCCCTTTATGATGTCATGGTGCCAGTTTCCAAGGCATCCCACTGTGACCTGCACAGTGTTCCGTGGGATGCAAACTAGCCTCATGCTTTCTTCTGCGGGCAGCCATTTTGTATTTTTCTGCCTCTGGGGGCGGCCATTTTGAAACCCCACTGCCAAGCTTCTATTGCCATGCACAGAAAATGGCGCTTGCAAGCTCCTAAAATCAAGACACCTGCCTTCCAGGAAAATAGATGCCACACATGCTGGGGGTGCTGCCATCACCTTTTAATCTTTTGTGATCTGCATCAACCCCCATTTGCACAACTTCTAACTACTTTGCCATGATCCCTTTAGATGTTGCAAAAACGTGTGGAATTGGAGCAAAATGCTGTAAAAATCAAGCTGGCATAACCTACTTTGACAGGTTCCACTTAGAAGGCTAGTGGAGGGGGGCACTGGCACAATAGGTTGGATGTAGGGAACTTAAATGTTCTCCATGAAGCAAGTCTTACACCCAGGTAGACACTTCCCCTAGATGTAGACCTTTAATTCCAAAGCAAAAGTTTGACTTTTAACAGGATTAATAAAGACTGGTGTTTAGCAGACAGGGGCAAGCAGCCCAGGCTGATTCTACTTTGCATTGATAAAGCTGGGGGTGGGGACGTCTAGATTAAGACTTGCCCTGCCGCTATTATGCTCCAAAAACATATCTGTATGCAGGACTAAAGAAGACAGCCCTGTAATCCCATGCAAAAGAACATGATGCATGATTTTTGTGCTTTTAGCATTATGGTCTGCTATGCGCTTTAAATCTTCCCTAAGCCCAACTTGCTTGGCACGGGCCATTACCCCTCCTGGGGTTTCCATGAACCCAGAGATGACTGCCCCAGTGCACAACATCTCCCGCTGCCTCCTGGAAGAGCTGCAGAGCTGGAATGAGCAGTGAGACAGCCACAGCTGCCAGCAGAACAGGGCCCTTTATGATGTCATGGTGCCAGTTTCCAAGGCATCCCACTGTGACCTGCACAGTGTTCCGTGGGATGCAAACTAGCCTCATGCTTTCTTCTGCGGGCAGCCATTTTGTATTTTTCTGCCTCTGGGGGCGGCCATTTTGAAACCCCACTGCCAAGCTTCTATTGCCATGCACAGAAAATGGCGCTTGCAAGCTCCTAAAATCAAGACACCTGCCTTCCAGGAAAATAGATGCCACACATGCTGGGGGTGCTGCCATCACCTTTTAATCTTTTGTGATCTGCATCAACCCCCATTTGCACAACTTCTAACTACTTTGCCATGATCCCTTTAGATGTTGCAAAAACGTGTGGAATTGGAGCAAAATGCTGTAAAAATCAAGCTGGCATAACCTACTTTGACAGGTTCCACTTAGAAGGCTAGTGGAGGGGGGGGGGGGCACTGGCACAATAGGTTGGATGTAGGGAACTTAAATGTTCTCCATGAAGCAAGTCTTACACCCAGGTAGACACTTCCCCTAGATGTAGACCTTTCATTCCAAAGCAAAAGTTTGACTTTTAACAGGATTAATAAAGACTGGTGTTTAGCAGACAGGGGCAAGCAGCCCAGGCTGATTCTACTTTGCATTGATAAAGCTGGGGGTGGGGACGTCTAGATTAAGACTTGCCCTGCCGCTATTATGCTCCAAAAACATATCTGTATGCAGGACTAAAGAAGACAGCCCTGTAATCCCATGCAAAAGAACATGATGCATGATTTTTGTGCTTTTAGCATTATGGTCTGCTATGCGCTTTAAATCTTCCCTAAGCCCAACTTGCTTGGCACGGGCCATTACCCCTCCTGGGGTTTCCATGAACCCAGAGATGACTGCCCCAGTGCACAACATCTCCCGCTGCCTCCTGGAAGAGCTGCAGAGCTGGAATGAGCAGTGAGACAGCCACAGCTGCCAGCAGAACAGGGCCCTTTATGATGTCATGGTGCCAGTTTCCAAGGCATCCCACTGTGACCTGCACAGTGTTCCGTGGGATGCAAACTAGCCTCATGCTTTCTTCTGCGGGCAGCCATTTTGTATTTTTCTGCCTCTGGGGGCGGCCATTTTGAAACCCCACTGCCAAGCTTCTATTGCCATGCACAGAAAATGGCGCTTGCAAGCTCCTAAAATCAAGACACCTGCCTTCCAGGAAAATAGATGCCACACATGCTGGGGGTGCTGCCATCACCTTTTAATCTTTTGTGATCTGCATCAACCCCCATTTGCACAACTTCTAACTACTTTGCCATGATCCCTTTAGATGTTGCAAAAACGTGTGGAATTGGAGCAAAATGCTGTAAAAATCAAGCTGGCATAACCTACTTTGACAGGTTCCACTTAGAAGGCTAGGGGAGGGGGGGGGGGGCACTGGCACAATAGGTTGGATGTAGGGAACTTAAATGTTCTCCATGAAGCAAGTCTTACACCCAGGTAGACACTTCCCCTAGATGTAGACCTTTCATTCCAAAGCAAAAGTTTGACTTTTAACAGGATTAATAAAGACTGGTGTTTAGCAGACAGGGGCAAGCAGCCCAGGCTGATTCTACTTTGCATTGATAAAGCTGGGGGTGGGGACGTCTAGATTAAGACTTGCCCTGCCGCTATTATGCTCCAAAAACATATCTGTATGCAGGACTAAAGAAGACAGCCCTGTAATCCCATGCAAAAGAACATGATGCATGATTTTTGTGCTTTTAGCATTATGGTCTGCTATGCGCTTTAAATCTTCCCTAAGCCCAACTTGCTTGGCACGGGCCATTACCCCTCCTGGGGTTTCCATGAACCCAGAGATGACTGCCCCAGTGCACAACATCTCCCGCTGCCTCCTGGAAGAGCTGCAGAGCTGGAATGAGCAGTGAGACAGCCACAGCTGCCAGCAGAACAGGGCCCTTTATGATGTCATGGTGCCAGTTTCCAAGGCATCCCACTGTGACCTGCACAGTGTTCCGTGGGATGCAAACTAGCCTCATGCTTTCTTCTGCGGGCAGCCATTTTGTATTTTTCTGCCTCTGGGGGCGGCCATTTTGAAACCCCACTGCCAAGCTTCTATTGCCATGCACAGAAAATGGCGCTTGCAAGCTCCTAAAATCAAGACACCTGCCTTCCAGGAAAATAGATGCCACACATGCTGGGGGTGCTGCCATCACCTTTTAATCTTTTGTGATCTGCATCAACCCCCATTTGCACAACTTCTAACTACTTTGCCATGATCCCTTTAGATGTTGCAAAAACGTGTGGAATTGGAGCAAAATGCTGTAAAAATCAAGCTGGCATAACCTACTTTGACAGGTTCCACTTAGAAGGCTAGTGGAGGGGGGCACTGGCACAATAGGTTGGATGTAGGGAACTTAAATGTTCTCCATGAAGCAAGTCTTACACCCAGGTAGACACTTCCCCTAGATGTAGACCTTTCATTCCAAAGCAAAAGTTTGACTTTTAACAGGATTAATAAAGACTGGTGTTTAGCAGACAGGGGCAAGCAGCCCAGGCTGATTCTACTTTGCATTGATAAAGCTGGGGGTGGGGACGTCTAGATTAAGACTTGCCCTGCCGCTATTATGCTCCAAAAACATATCTGTATGCAGGACTAAAGAAGACAGCCCTGTAATCCCATGCAAAAGAACATGATGCATGATTTTTGTGCTTTTAGCATTATGGTCTGCTATGCGCTTTAAATCTTCCCTAAGCCCAACTTGCTTGGCACGGGCCATTACCCCTCCTGGGGTTTCCATGAACCCAGAGATGACTGCCCCAGTGCACAACATCTCCCGCTGCCTCCTGGAAGAGCTGCAGAGCTGGAATGAGCAGTGAGACAGCCACAGCTGCCAGCAGAACAGGGCCCTTTATGATGTCATGGTGCCAGTTTCCAAGGCATCCCACTGTGACCTGCACAGTGTTCCGTGGGATGCAAACTAGCCTCATGCTTTCTTCTGCGGGCAGCCATTTTGTATTTTTCTGCCTCTGGGGGCGGCCATTTTGAAACCCCACTGCCAAGCTTCTATTGCCATGCACAGAAAATGGCGCTTGCAAGCTCCTAAAATCAAGACACCTGCCTTCCAGGAAAATAGATGCCACACATGCTGGGGGTGCTGCCATCACCTTTTAATCTTTTGTGATCTGCATCAACCCCCATTTGCACAACTTCTAACTACTTTGCCATGATCCCTTTAGATGTTGCAAAAACGTGTGGAATTGGAGCAAAATGCTGTAAAAATCAAGCTGGCATAACCTACTTTGACAGGTTCCACTTAGAAGGCTAGGGGAGGGGGGGGGGGCACTGGCACAATAGGTTGGATGTAGGGAACTTAAATGTTCTCCATGAAGCAAGTCTTACACCCAGGTAGACACTTCCCCTAGATGTAGACCTTTCATTCCAAAGCAAAAGTTTGACTTTTAACAGGATTAATAAAGACTGGTGTTTAGCAGACAGGGGCAAGCAGCCCAGGCTGATTCTACTTTGCATTGATAAAGCTGGGGGTGGGGACGTCTAGATTAAGACTTGCCCTGCCGCTATTATGCTCCAAAAACATATCTGTATGCAGGACTAAAGAAGACAGCCCTGTAATCCCATGCAAAAGAACATGATGCATGATTTTTGTGCTTTTAGCATTATGGTCTGCTATGCGCTTTAAATCTTCCCTAAGCCCAACTTGCTTGGCACGGGCCATTACCCCTCCTGGGGTTTCCATGAACCCAGAGATGACTGCCCCAGTGCACAACATCTCCCGCTGCCTCCTGGAAGAGCTGCAGAGCTGGAATGAGCAGTGAGACAGCCACAGCTGCCAGCAGAACAGGGCCCTTTATGATGTCATGGTGCCAGTTTCCAAGGCATCCCACTGTGACCTGCACAGTGTTCCGTGGGATGCAAACTAGCCTCATGCTTTCTTCTGCGGGCAGCCATTTTGTATTTTTCTGCCTCTGGGGGCGGCCATTTTGAAACCCCACTGCCAAGCTTCTATTGCCATGCACAGAAAATGGCGCTTGCAAGCTCCTAAAATCAAGACACCTGCCTTCCAGGAAAATAGATGCCACACATGCTGGGGGTGCTGCCATCACCTTTTAATCTTTTGTGATCTGCATCAACCCCCATTTGCACAACTTCTAACTACTTTGCCATGATCCCTTTAGATGTTGCAAAAACGTGTGGAATTGGAGCAAAATGCTGTAAAAATCAAGCTGGCATAACCTACTTTGACAGGTTCCACTTAGAAGGCTAGTGGAGGGGGGGGGGGGGCACTGGCACAATAGGTTGGATGTAGGGAACTTAAATGTTCTCCATGAAGCAAGTCTTACACCCAGGTAGACACTTCCCCTAGATGTAGACCTTTCATTCCAAAGCAAAAGTTTGACTTTTAACAGGATTAATAAAGACTGGTGTTTAGCAGACAGGGGCAAGCAGCCCAGGCTGATTCTACTTTGCATTGATAAAGCTGGGGGTGGGGACGTCTAGATTAAGACTTGCCCTGCCGCTATTATGCTCCAAAAACATATCTGTATGCAGGACTAAAGAAGACAGCCCTGTAATCCCATGCAAAAGAACATGATGCATGATTTTTGTGCTTTTAGCATTATGGTCTGCTATGCGCTTTAAATCTTCCCTAAGCCCAACTTGCTTGGCACGGGCCATTACCCCTCCTGGGGTTTCCATGAACCCAGAGATGACTGCCCCAGTGCACAACATCTCCCGCTGCCTCCTGGAAGAGCTGCAGAGCTGGAATGAGCAGTGAGACAGCCACAGCTGCCAGCAGAACAGGGCCCTTTATGATGTCATGGTGCCAGTTTCCAAGGCATCCCACTGTGACCTGCACAGTGTTCCGTGGGATGCAAACTAGCCTCATGCTTTCTTCTGCGGGCAGCCATTTTGTATTTTTCTGCCTCTGGGGGCGGCCATTTTGAAACCCCACTGCCAAGCTTCTATTGCCATGCACAGAAAATGGCGCTTGCAAGCTCCTAAAATCAAGACACCTGCCTTCCAGGAAAATAGATGCCACACATGCTGGGGGTGCTGCCATCACCTTTTAATCTTTTGTGATCTGCATCAACCCCCATTTGCACAACTTCTAACTACTTTGCCATGATCCCTTTAGATGTTGCAAAAACGTGTGGAATTGGAGCAAAATGCTGTAAAAATCAAGCTGGCATAACCTACTTTGACAGGTTCCACTTAGAAGGCTAGGGGAGGGGGGGGGGGGGCACTGGCACAATAGGTTGGATGTAGGGAACTTAAATGTTCTCCATGAAGCAAGTCTTACACCCAGGTAGACACTTCCCCTAGATGTAGACCTTTCATTCCAAAGCAAAAGTTTGACTTTTAACAGGATTAATAAAGACTGGTGTTTAGCAGACAGGGGCAAGCAGCCCAGGCTGATTCTACTTTGCATTGATAAAGCTGGGGGTGGGGACGTCTAGATTAAGACTTGCCCTGCCGCTATTATGCTCCAAAAACATATCTGTATGCAGGACTAAAGAAGACAGCCCTGTAATCCCATGCAAAAGAACATGATGCATGATTTTTGTGCTTTTAGCATTATGGTCTGCTATGCGCTTTAAATCTTCCCTAAGCCCAACTTGCTTGGCACGGGCCATTACCCCTCCTGGGGTTTCCATGAACCCAGAGATGACTGCCCCAGTGCACAACATCTCCCGCTGCCTCCTGGAAGAGCTGCAGAGCTGGAATGAGCAGTGAGACAGCCACAGCTGCCAGCAGAACAGGGCCCTTTATGATGTCATGGTGCCAGTTTCCAAGGCATCCCACTGTGACCTGCACAGTGTTCCGTGGGATGCAAACTAGCCTCATGCTTTCTTCTGCGGGCAGCCATTTTGTATTTTTCTGCCTCTGGGGGCGGCCATTTTGAAACCCCACTGCCAAGCTTCTATTGCCATGCACAGAAAATGGCGCTTGCAAGCTCCTAAAATCAAGACACCTGCCTTCCAGGAAAATAGATGCCACACATGCTGGGGGTGCTGCCATCACCTTTTAATCTTTTGTGATCTGCATCAACCCCCATTTGCACAACTTCTAACTACTTTGCCATGATCCCTTTAGATGTTGCAAAAACGTGTGGAATTGGAGCAAAATGCTGTAAAAATCAAGCTGGCATAACCTACTTTGACAGGTTCCACTTAGAAGGCTAGTGGAGGGGGGGGGGGGGGCACTGGCACAATAGGTTGGATGTAGGGAACTTAAATGTTCTCCATGAAGCAAGTCTTACACCCAGGTAGACACTTCCCCTAGATGTAGACCTTTCATTCCAAAGCAAAAGTTTGACTTTTAACAGGATTAATAAAGACTGGTGTTTAGCAGACAGGGGCAAGCAGCCCAGGCTGATTCTACTTTGCATTGATAAAGCTGGGGGTGGGGACGTCTAGATTAAGACTTGCCCTGCCGCTATTATGCTCCAAAAACATATCTGTATGCAGGACTAAAGAAGACAGCCCTGTAATCCCATGCAAAAGAACATGATGCATGATTTTTGTGCTTTTAGCATTATGGTCTGCTATGCGCTTTAAATCTTCCCTAAGCCCAACTTGCTTGGCACGGGCCATTACCCCTCCTGGGGTTTCCATGAACCCAGAGATGACTGCCCCAGTGCACAACATCTCCCGCTGCCTCCTGGAAGAGCTGCAGAGCTGGAATGAGCAGTGAGACAGCCACAGCTGCCAGCAGAACAGGGCCCTTTATGATGTCATGGTGCCAGTTTCCAAGGCATCCCACTGTGACCTGCACAGTGTTCCGTGGGATGCAAACTAGCCTCATGCTTTCTTCTGCGGGCAGCCATTTTGTATTTTTCTGCCTCTGGGGGCGGCCATTTTGAAACCCCACTGCCAAGCTTCTATTGCCATGCACAGAAAATGGCGCTTGCAAGCTCCTAAAATCAAGACACCTGCCTTCCAGGAAAATAGATGCCACACATGCTGGGGGTGCTGCCATCACCTTTTAATCTTTTGTGATCTGCATCAACCCCCATTTGCACAACTTCTAACTACTTTGCCATGATCCCTTTAGATGTTGCAAAAACGTGTGGAATTGGAGCAAAATGCTGTAAAAATCAAGCTGGCATAACCTACTTTGACAGGTTCCACTTAGAAGGCTAGGGGAGGGGGGGGGGGCACTGGCACAATAGGTTGGATGTAGGGAACTTAAATGTTCTCCATGAAGCAAGTCTTACACCCAGGTAGACACTTCCCCTAGATGTAGACCTTTCATTCCAAAGCAAAAGTTTGACTTTTAACAGGATTAATAAAGACTGGTGTTTAGCAGACAGGGGCAAGCAGCCCAGGCTGATTCTACTTTGCATTGATAAAGCTGGGGGTGGGGACGTCTAGATTAAGACTTGCCCTGCCGCTATTATGCTCCAAAAACATATCTGTATGCAGGACTAAAGAAGACAGCCCTGTAATCCCATGCAAAAGAACATGATGCATGATTTTTGTGCTTTTAGCATTATGGTCTGCTATGCGCTTTAAATCTTCCCTAAGCCCAACTTGCTTGGCACGGGCCATTACCCCTCCTGGGGTTTCCATGAACCCAGAGATGACTGCCCCAGTGCACAACATCTCCCGCTGCCTCCTGGAAGAGCTGCAGAGCTGGAATGAGCAGTGAGACAGCCACAGCTGCCAGCAGAACAGGGCCCTTTATGATGTCATGGTGCCAGTTTCCAAGGCATCCCACTGTGACCTGCACAGTGTTCCGTGGGATGCAAACTAGCCTCATGCTTTCTTCTGCGGGCAGCCATTTTGTATTTTTCTGCCTCTGGGGGCGGCCATTTTGAAACCCCACTGCCAAGCTTCTATTGCCATGCACAGAAAATGGCGCTTGCAAGCTCCTAAAATCAAGACACCTGCCTTCCAGGAAAATAGATGCCACACATGCTGGGGGTGCTGCCATCACCTTTTAATCTTTTGTGATCTGCATCAACCCCCATTTGCACAACTTCTAACTACTTTGCCATGATCCCTTTAGATGTTGCAAAAACGTGTGGAATTGGAGCAAAATGCTGTAAAAATCAAGCTGGCATAACCTACTTTGACAGGTTCCACTTAGAAGGCTAGTGGAGGGGGGGGGGGGGGGCACTGGCACAATAGGTTGGATGTAGGGAACTTAAATGTTCTCCATGAAGCAAGTCTTACACCCAGGTAGACACTTCCCCTAGATGTAGACCTTTCATTCCAAAGCAAAAGTTTGACTTTTAACAGGATTAATAAAGACTGGTGTTTAGCAGACAGGGGCAAGCAGCCCAGGCTGATTCTACTTTGCATTGATAAAGCTGGGGGTGGGGACGTCTAGATTAAGACTTGCCCTGCCGCTATTATGCTCCAAAAACATATCTGTATGCAGGACTAAAGAAGACAGCCCTGTAATCCCATGCAAAAGAACATGATGCATGATTTTTGTGCTTTTAGCATTATGGTCTGCTATGCGCTTTAAATCTTCCCTAAGCCCAACTTGCTTGGCACGGGCCATTACCCCTCCTGGGGTTTCCATGAACCCAGAGATGACTGCCCCAGTGCACAACATCTCCCGCTGCCTCCTGGAAGAGCTGCAGAGCTGGAATGAGCAGTGAGACAGCCACAGCTGCCAGCAGAACAGGGCCCTTTATGATGTCATGGTGCCAGTTTCCAAGGCATCCCACTGTGACCTGCACAGTGTTCCGTGGGATGCAAACTAGCCTCATGCTTTCTTCTGCGGGCAGCCATTTTGTATTTTTCTGCCTCTGGGGGCGGCCATTTTGAAACCCCACTGCCAAGCTTCTATTGCCATGCACAGAAAATGGCGCTTGCAAGCTCCTAAAATCAAGACACCTGCCTTCCAGGAAAATAGATGCCACACATGCTGGGGGTGCTGCCATCACCTTTTAATCTTTTGTGATCTGCATCAACCCCCATTTGCACAACTTCTAACTACTTTGCCATGATCCCTTTAGATGTTGCAAAAACGTGTGGAATTGGAGCAAAATGCTGTAAAAATCAAGCTGGCATAACCTACTTTGACAGGTTCCACTTAGAAGGCTAGTGGAGGGGGGGGGGGCACTGGCACAATAGGTTGGATGTAGGGAACTTAAATGTTCTCCATGAAGCAAGTCTTACACCCAGGTAGACACTTCCCCTAGATGTAGACCTTTCATTCCAAAGCAAAAGTTTGACTTTTAACAGGATTAATAAAGACTGGTGTTTAGCAGACAGGGGCAAGCAGCCCAGGCTGATTCTACTTTGCATTGATAAAGCTGGGGGTGGGGACGTCTAGATTAAGACTTGCCCTGCCGCTATTATGCTCCAAAAACATATCTGTATGCAGGACTAAAGAAGACAGCCCTGTAATCCCATGCAAAAGAACATGATGCATGATTTTTGTGCTTTTAGCATTATGGTCTGCTATGCGCTTTAAATCTTCCCTAAGCCCAACTTGCTTGGCACGGGCCATTACCCCTCCTGGGTTTCCATGAACCCAGAGATGACTGCCCCAGTGCACAACATCTCCCGCTGCCTCCTGGAAGAGCTGCAGAGCTGGAATGAGCAGTGAGACAGCCACAGCTGCCAGCAGAACAGGGCCCTTTATGATGTCATGGTGCCAGTTTCCAAGGCATCCCACTGTGACCTGCACAGTGTTCCGTGGGATGCAAACTAGCCTCATGCTTTCTTCTGCGGGCAGCCATTTTGTATTTTTCTGCCTCTGGGGGCGGCCATTTTGAAACCCCACTGCCAAGCTTCTATTGCCATGCACAGAAAATGGCGCTTGCAAGCTCCTAAAATCAAGACACCTGCCTTCCAGGAAAATAGATGCCACACATGCTGGGGGTGCTGCCATCACCTTTTAATCTTTTGTGATCTGCATCAACCCCCATTTGCACAACTTCTAACTACTTTGCCATGATCCCTTTAGATGTTGCAAAAACGTGTGGAATTGGAGCAAAATGCTGTAAAAATCAAGCTGGCATAACCTACTTTGACAGGTTCCACTTAGAAGGCTAGTGGAGGGGGGGGGGGGCACTGGCACAATAGGTTGGATGTAGGGAACTTAAATGTTCTCCATGAAGCAAGTCTTACACCCAGGTAGACACTTCCCCTAGATGTAGACCTTTCATTCCAAAGCAAAAGTTTGACTTTTAACAGGATTAATAAAGACTGGTGTTTAGCAGACAGGGGCAAGCAGCCCAGGCTGATTCTACTTTGCATTGATAAAGCTGGGGGTGGGGACGTCTAGATTAAGACTTGCCCTGCCGCTATTATGCTCCAAAAACATATCTGTATGCAGGACTAAAGAAGACAGCCCTGTAATCCCATGCAAAAGAACATGATGCATGATTTTTGTGCTTTTAGCATTATGGTCTGCTATGCGCTTTAAATCTTCCCTAAGCCCAACTTGCTTGGCACGGGCCATTACCCCTCCTGGGGTTTCCATGAACCCAGAGATGACTGCCCCAGTGCACAACATCTCCCGCTGCCTCCTGGAAGAGCTGCAGAGCTGGAATGAGCAGTGAGACAGCCACAGCTGCCAGCAGAACAGGGCCCTTTATGATGTCATGGTGCCAGTTTTCAAGGCATCCCACTGTGACCTGCACAGTGTTCCGTGGGATGCAAACTAGCCTCATGCTTTCTTCTGCGGGCAGCCATTTTGTATTTTTCTGCCTCTGGGGGCGGCCATTTTGAAACCCCACTGCCAAGCTTCTATTGCCATGCACAGAAAATGGCGCTTGCAAGCTCCTAAAATCAAGACACCTGCCTTCCAGGAAAATAGATGCCACACATGCTGGGGGTGCTGCCATCACCTTTTAATCTTTTGTGATCTGCATCAACCCCCATTTGCACAACTTCTAACTACTTTGCCATGATCCCTTTAGATGTTGCAAAAACGTGTGGAATTGGAGCAAAATGCTGTAAAAATCAAGCTGGCATAACCTACTTTGACAGGTTCCACTTAGAAGGCTAGTGGAGGGGGGGGGGGGGCACTGGCACAATAGGTTGGATGTAGGGAACTTAAATGTTCTCCATGAAGCAAGTCTTACACCCAGGTAGACACTTCCCCTAGATGTAGACCTTTCATTCCAAAGCAAAAGTTTGACTTTTAACAGGATTAATAAAGACTGGTGTTTAGCAGACAGGGGCAAGCAGCCCAGGCTGATTCTACTTTGCATTGATAAAGCTGGGGGTGGGGACGTCTAGATTAAGACTTGCCCTGCCGCTATTATGCTCCAAAAACATATCTGTATGCAGGACTAAAGAAGACAGCCCTGTAATCCCATGCAAAAGAACATGATGCATGATTTTTGTGCTTTTAGCATTATGGTCTGCTATGCGCTTTAAATCTTCCCTAAGCCCAACTTGCTTGGCACGGGCCATTACCCCTCCTGGGGTTTCCATGAACCCAGAGATGACTGCCCCAGTGCACAACATCTCCCGCTGCCTCCTGGAAGAGCTGCAGAGCTGGAATGAGCAGTGAGACAGCCACAGCTGCCAGCAGAACAGGGCCCTTTATGATGTCATGGTGCCAGTTTCCAAGGCATCCCACTGTGACCTGCACAGTGTTCCGTGGGATGCAAACTAGCCTCATGCTTTCTTCTGCGGGCAGCCATTTTGTATTTTTCTGCCTCTGGGGGCGGCCATTTTGAAACCCCACTGCCAAGCTTCTATTGCCATGCACAGAAAATGGCGCTTGCAAGCTCCTAAAATCAAGACACCTGCCTTCCAGGAAAATAGATGCCACACATGCTGGGGGTGCTGCCATCACCTTTTAATCTTTTGTGATCTGCATCAACCCCCATTTGCACAACTTCTAACTACTTTGCCATGATCCCTTTAGATGTTGCAAAAACGTGTGGAATTGGAGCAAAATGCTGTAAAAATCAAGCTGGCATAACCTACTTTGACAGGTTCCACTTAGAAGGCTAGTGGAGGGGGGGGGGCACTGGCACAATAGGTTGGATGTAGGGAACTTAAATGTTCTCCATGAAGCAAGTCTTACACCCAGGTAGACACTTCCCCTAGATGTAGACCTTTCATTCCAAAGCAAAAGTTTGACTTTTAACAGGATTAATAAAGACTGGTGTTTAGCAGACAGGGGCAAGCAGCCCAGGCTGATTCTACTTTGCATTGATAAAGCTGGGGGTGGGGACGTCTAGATTAAGACTTGCCCTGCCGCTATTATGCTCCAAAAACATATCTGTATGCAGGACTAAAGAAGACAGCCCTGTAATCCCATGCAAAAGAACATGATGCATGATTTTTGTGCTTTTAGCATTATGGTCTGCTATGCGCTTTAAATCTTCCCTAAGCCCAACTTGCTTGGCACGGGCCATTACCCCTCCTGGGGTTTCCATGAACCCAGAGATGACTGCCCCAGTGCACAACATCTCCCGCTGCCTCCTGGAAGAGCTGCAGAGCTGGAATGAGCAGTGAGACAGCCACAGCTGCCAGCAGAACAGGGCCCTTTATGATGTCATGGTGCCAGTTTCCAAGGCATCCCACTGTGACCTGCACAGTGTTCCGTGGGATGCAAACTAGCCTCATGCTTTCTTCTGCGGGCAGCCATTTTGTATTTTTCTGCCTCTGGGGGCGGCCATTTTGAAACCCCACTGCCAAGCTTCTATTGCCATGCACAGAAAATGGCGCTTGCAAGCTCCTAAAATCAAGACACCTGCCTTCCAGGAAAATAGATGCCACACATGCTGGGGGTGCTGCCATCACCTTTTAATCTTTTGTGATCTGCATCAACCCCCATTTGCACAACTTCTAACTACTTTGCCATGATCCCTTTAGATGTTGCAAAAACGTGTGGAATTGGAGCAAAATGCTGTAAAAATCAAGCTGGCATAACCTACTTTGACAGGTTCCACTTAGAAGGCTAGTGGAGGGGGGGGGGGCACTGGCACAATAGGTTGGATGTAGGGAACTTAAATGTTCTCCATGAAGCAAGTCTTACACCCAGGTAGACACTTCCCCTAGATGTAGACCTTTCATTCCAAAGCAAAAGTTTGACTTTTAACAGGATTAATAAAGACTGGTGTTTAGCAGACAGGGGCAAGCAGCCCAGGCTGATTCTACTTTGCATTGATAAAGCTGGGGGTGGGGACGTCTAGATTAAGACTTGCCCTGCCGCTATTATGCTCCAAAAACATATCTGTATGCAGGACTAAAGAAGACAGCCCTGTAATCCCATGCAAAAGAACATGATGCATGATTTTTGTGCTTTTAGCATTATGGTCTGCTATGCGCTTTAAATCTTCCCTAAGCCCAACTTGCTTGGCACGGGCCATTACCCCTCCTGGGGTTTCCATGAACCCAGAGATGACTGCCCCAGTGCACAACATCTCCCGCTGCCTCCTGGAAGAGCTGCAGAGCTGGAATGAGCAGTGAGACAGCCACAGCTGCCAGCAGAACAGGGCCCTTTATGATGTCATGGTGCCAGTTTCCAAGGCATCCCACTGTGACCTGCACAGTGTTCCGTGGGATGCAAACTAGCCTCATGCTTTCTTCTGCGGGCAGCCATTTTGTATTTTTCTGCCTCTGGGGGCGGCCATTTTGAAACCCCACTGCCAAGCTTCTATTGCCATGCACAGAAAATGGCGCTTGCAAGCTCCTAAAATCAAGACACCTGCCTTCCAGGAAAATAGATGCCACACATGCTGGGGGTGCTGCCATCACCTTTTAATCTTTTGTGATCTGCATCAACCCCCATTTGCACAACTTCTAACTACTTTGCCATGATCCCTTTAGATGTTGCAAAAACGTGTGGAATTGGAGCAAAATGCTGTAAAAATCAAGCTGGCATAACCTACTTTGACAGGTTCCACTTAGAAGGCTAGTGGAGGGGGGGGGGGGGCACTGGCACAATAGGTTGGATGTAGGGAACTTAAATGTTCTCCATGAAGCAAGTCTTACACCCAGGTAGACACTTCCCCTAGATGTAGACCTTTCATTCCAAAGCAAAAGTTTGACTTTTAACAGGATTAATAAAGACTGGTGTTTAGCAGACAGGGGCAAGCAGCCCAGGCTGATTCTACTTTGCATTGATAAAGCTGGGGGTGGGGACGTCTAGATTAAGACTTGCCCTGCCGCTATTATGCTCCAAAAACATATCTGTATGCAGGACTAAAGAAGACAGCCCTGTAATCCCATGCAAAAGAACATGATGCATGATTTTTGTGCTTTTAGCATTATGGTCTGCTATGCGCTTTAAATCTTCCCTAAGCCCAACTTGCTTGGCACGGGCCATTACCCCTCCTGGGGTTTCCATGAACCCAGAGATGACTGCCCCAGTGCACAACATCTCCCGCTGCCTCCTGGAAGAGCTGCAGAGCTGGAATGAGCAGTGAGACAGCCACAGCTGCCAGCAGAACAGGGCCCTTTATGATGTCATGGTGCCAGTTTCCAAGGCATCCCACTGTGACCTGCACAGTGTTCCGTGGGATGCAAACTAGCCTCATGCTTTCTTCTGCGGGCAGCCATTTTGTATTTTTCTGCCTCTGGGGGCGGGCATTTTTAAACCCCACTGCCAAGCTTCTATTGCCATGCACAGAAAATGGCGCTTGCAAGCTCCTAAAATCAAGACACCTGCCTTCCAGGAAAATAGATGCCACACATGCTGGGGGTGCTGCCATCACCTTTTAATCTTTTGTGATCTGCATCAACCCCCATTTGCACAACTTCTAACTACTTTGCCATGATCCCTTTAGATGTTGCAAAAACGTGTGGAATTGGAGCAAAATGCTGTAAAAATCAAGCTGGCATAACCTACTTTGACAGGTTCCACTTAGAAGGCTAGTGGAGGGGGGGGGGGGGCACTGGCACAATAGGTTGGATGTAGGGAACTTAAATGTTCTCCATGAAGCAAGTCTTACACCCAGGTAGACACTTCCCCTAGATGTAGACCTTTCATTCCAAAGCAAAAGTTTGACTTTTAACAGGATTAATAAAGACTGGTGTTTAGCAGACAGGGGCAAGCAGCCCAGGCTGATTCTACTTTGCATTGATAAAGCTGGGGGTGGGGACGTCTAGATTAAGACTTGCCCTGCCGCTATTATGCTCCAAAAACATATCTGTATGCAGGACTAAAGAAGACAGCCCTGTAATCCCATGCAAAAGAACATGATGCATGATTTTTGTGCTTTTAGCATTATGGTCTGCTATGCGCTTTAAATCTTCCCTAAGCCCAACTTGCTTGGCACGGGCCATTACCCCTCCTGGGGTTTCCATGAACCCAGAGATGACTGCCCCAGTGCACAACATCTCCCGCTACCTCCTGGAAGAGCTGCAGAGCTGGAATGAGCAGTGAGACAGCCACAGCTGCCAGCAGAACAGGGCCCTTTATGATGTCATGGTGCCAGTTTCCAAGGCATCCCACTGTGACCTGCACAGTGTTCCGTGGGATGCAAACTAGCCTCATGCTTTCTTCTGCGGGCAGCCATTTTGTATTTTTCTGCCTCTGGGGGCGGCCATTTTGAAACCCCACTGCCAAGCTTCTATTGCCATGCACAGAAAATGGCGCTTGCAAGCTCCTAAAATCAAGACACCTGCCTTCCAGGAAAATAGATGCCACACATGCTGGGGGTGCTGCCATCACCTTTTAATCTTTTGTGATCTGCATCAACCCCCATTTGCACAACTTCTAACTACTTTGCCATGATCCCTTTAGATGTTGCAAAAACGTGTGGAATTGGAGCAAAATGCTGTAAAAATCAAGCTGGCATAACCTACTTTGACAGGTTCCACTTAGAAGGCTAGTGGAGGGGGGGGGCACTGGCACAATAGGTTGGATGTAGGGAACTTAAATGTTCTCCATGAAGCAAGTCTTACACCCAGGTAGACACTTCCCCTAGATGTAGACCTTTCATTCCAAAGCAAAAGTTTGACTTTTAACAGGATTAATAAAGACTGGTGTTTAGCAGACAGGGGCAAGCAGCCCAGGCTGATTCTACTTTGCATTGATAAAGCTGGGGGTGGGGACGTCTAGATTAAGACTTGCCCTGCCGCTATTATGCTCCAAAAACATATCTGTATGCAGGACTAAAGAAGACAGCCCTGTAATCCCATGCAAAAGAACATGATGCATGATTTTTGTGCTTTTAGCATTATGGTCTGCTATGCGCTTTAAATCTTCCCTAAGCCCAACTTGCTTGGCACGGGCCATTACCCCTCCTGGGGTTTCCATGAACCCAGAGATGACTGCCCCAGTGCACAACATCTCCCGCTGCCTCCTGGAAGAGCTGCAGAGCTGGAATGAGCAGTGAGACAGCCACAGCTGCCAGCAGAACAGGGCCCTTTATGATGTCATGGTGCCAGTTTCCAAGGCATCCCACTGTGACCTGCACAGTGTTCCGTGGGATGCAAACTAGCCTCATGCTTTCTTCTGCGGGCAGCCATTTTGTATTTTTCTGCCTCTGGGGGCGGCCATTTTGAAACCCCACTGCCAAGCTTCTATTGCCATGCACAGAAAATGGCGCTTGCAAGCTCCTAAAATCAAGACACCTGCCTTCCAGGAAAATAGATGCCACACATGCTGGGGGTGCTGCCATCACCTTTTAATCTTTTGTGATCTGCATCAACCCCCATTTGCACAACTTCTAACTACTTTGCCATGATCCCTTTAGATGTTGCAAAAACGTGTGGAATTGGAGCAAAATGCTGTAAAAATCAAGCTGGCATAACCTACTTTGACAGGTTCCACTTAGAAGGCTAGTGGAGGGGGGGGGGGGGGGCACTGGCACAATAGGTTGGATGTAGGGAACTTAAATGTTCTCCATGAAGCAAGTCTTACACCCAGGTAGACACTTCCCCTAGATGTAGACCTTTCATTCCAAAGCAAAAGTTTGACTTTTAACAGGATTAATAAAGACTGGTGTTTAGCAGACAGGGGCAAGCAGCCCAGGCTGATTCTACTTTGCATTGATAAAGCTGGGGGTGGGGACGTCTAGATTAAGACTTGCCCTGCCGCTATTATGCTCCAAAAACATATCTGTATGCAGGACTAAAGAAGACAGCCCTGTAATCCCATGCAAAAGAACATGATGCATGATTTTTGTGCTTTTAGCATTATGGTCTGCTATGCGCTTTAAATCTTCCCTAAGCCCAACTTGCTTGGCACGGGCCATTACCCCTCCTGGGGTTTCCATGAACCCAGAGATGACTGCCCCAGTGCACAACATCTCCCGCTGCCTCCTGGAAGAGCTGCAGAGCTGGAATGAGCAGTGAGACAGCCACAGCTGCCAGCAGAACAGGGCCCTTTATGATGTCATGGTGCCAGTTTCCAAGGCATCCCACTGTGACCTGCACAGTGTTCCGTGGGATGCAAACTAGCCTCATGCTTTCTTCTGCGGGCAGCCATTTTGTATTTTTCTGCCTCTGGGGGCGGCCATTTTGAAACCCCACTGCCAAGCTTCTATTGCCATGCACAGAAAATGGCGCTTGCAAGCTCCTAAAATCAAGACACCTGCCTTCCAGGAAAATAGATGCCACACATGCTGGGGGTGCTGCCATCACCTTTTAATCTTTTGTGATCTGCATCAACCCCCATTTGCACAACTTCTAACTACTTTGCCATGATCCCTTTAGATGTTGCAAAAACGTGTGGAATTGGAGCAAAATGCTGTAAAAATCAAGCTGGCATAACCTACTTTGACAGGTTCCACTTAGAAGGCTAGTGGAGGGGGGCACTGGCACAATAGGTTGGATGTAGGGAACTTAAATGTTCTCCATGAAGCAAGTCTTACACCCAGGTAGACACTTCCCCTAGATGTAGACCTTTAATTCCAAAGCAAAAGTTTGACTTTTAACAGGATTAATAAAGACTGGTGTTTAGCAGACAGGGGCAAGCAGCCCAGGCTGATTCTACTTTGCATTGATAAAGCTGGGGGTGGGGACGTCTAGATTAAGACTTGCCCTGCCGCTATTATGCTCCAAAAACATATCTGTATGCAGGACTAAAGAAGACAGCCCTGTAATCCCATGCAAAAGAACATGATGCATGATTTTTGTGCTTTTAGCATTATGGTCTGCTATGCACTTTAAATCTTCCCTAAGCCCAACTTGCTTGGCACGGGCCATTACCCCTCCTGGGGTTTCCATGAACCCAGAGATGACTGCCCCAGTGCACAACATCTCCCGCTGCCTCCTGGAAGAGCTGCAGAGCTGGAATGAGCAGTGAGACAGCCACAGCTGCCAGCAGAACAGGGCCCTTTATGATGTCATGGTGCCAGTTTCCAAGGCATCCCACTGTGACCTGCACAGTGTTCCGTGGGATGCAAACTAGCTTCATGCTTTCTTCTGCGGGCAGCCATTTTGTATTTTTCTGCCTCTGGGGGCGGCCATTTTGAAACCCCACTGCCAAGCTTCTATTGCCATGCACAGAAAATGGCGCTTGCAAGCTCCTAAAATCAAGACACCTGCCTTCCAGGAAAATAGATGCCACACATGCTGGGGGTGCTGCCATCACCTTTTAATCTTTTGTGATCTGCATCAACCCCCATTTGCACAACTTCTAACTACTTTGCCATGATCCCTTTAGATGTTGCAAAAACGTGTGGAATTGGAGCAAAATGCTGTAAAAATCAAGCTGGCATAACCTACTTTGACAGGTTCCACTTAGAAGGCTAGTGGAGGGGGGGGGGCACTGGCACAATAGGTTGGATGTAGGGAACTTAAATGTTCTCCATGAAGCAAGTCTTACACCCAGGTAGACACTTCCCCTAGATGTAGACCTTTCATTCCAAAGCAAAAGTTTGACTTTTAACAGGATTAATAAAGACTGGTGTTTAGCAGACAGGGGCAAGCAGCCCAGGCTGATTCTACTTTGCATTGATAAAGCTGGGGGTGGGGACGTCTAGATTAAGACTTGCCCTGCCGCTATTATGCTCCAAAAACATATCTGTATGCAGGACTAAAGAAGACAGCCCTGTAATCCCATGCAAAAGAACATGATGCATGATTTTTGTGCTTTTAGCATTATGGTCTGCTATGCGCTTTAAATCTTCCCTAAGCCCAACTTGCTTGGCACGGGCCATTACCCCTCCTGGGGTTTCCATGAACCCAGAGATGACTGCCCCAGTGCACAACATCTCCCGCTGCCTCCTGGAAGAGCTGCAGAGCTGGAATGAGCAGTGAGACAGCCACAGCTGCCAGCAGAACAGGGCCCTTTATGATGTCATGGTGCCAGTTTCCAAGGCATCCCACTGTGACCTGCACAGTGTTCCGTGGGATGCAAACTAGCCTCATGCTTTCTTCTGCGGGCAGCCATTTTGTATTTTTCTGCCTCTGGGGGCGGCCATTTTGAAACCCCACTGCCAAGCTTCTATTGCCATGCACAGAAAATGGCGCTTGCAAGCTCCTAAAATCAAGACACCTGCCTTCCAGGAAAATAGATGCCACACATGCTGGGGGTGCTGCCATAACCTTTTAATCTTTTGTGATCTGCATCAACCCCCATTTGCACAACTTCTAACTACTTTGCCATGATCCCTTTAGATGTTGCAAAAACGTGTGGAATTGGAGCAAAATGCTGTAAAAATCAAGCTGGCATAACCTACTTTGACAGGTTCCACTTAGAAGGCTAGGGGAGGGGGGGGGGGGGGGCACTGGCACAATAGGTTGGATGTAGGGAACTTAAATGTTCTCCATGAAGCAAGTCTTACACCCAGGTAGACACTTCCCCTAGATGTAGACCTTTCATTCCAAAGCAAAAGTTTGACTTTTAACAGGATTAATAAAGACTGGTGTTTAGCAGACAGGGGCAAGCAGCCCAGGCTGATTCTACTTTGCATTGATAAAGCTGGGGGTGGGGACGTCTAGATTAAGACTTGCCCTGCCGCTATTATGCTCCAAAAACATATCTGTATGCAGGACTAAAGAAGACAGCCCTGTAATCCCATGCAAAAGAACATGATGCATGATTTTTGTGCTTTTAGCATTATGGTCTGCTATGCGCTTTAAATCTTCCCTAAGCCCAACTTGCTTGGCACGGGCCATTACCCCTCCTGGGGTTTCCATGAACCCAGAGATGACTGCCCCAGTGCACAACATCTCCCGCTGCCTCCTGGAAGAGCTGCAGAGCTGGAATGAGCAGTGAGACAGCCACAGCTGCCAGCAGAACAGGGCCCTTTATGATGTCATGGTGCCAGTTTCCAAGGCATCCCACTGTGACCTGCACAGTGTTCCGTGGGATGCAAACTAGCCTCATGCTTTCTTCTGCGGGCAGCCATTTTGTATTTTTCTGCCTCTGGGGGCGGCCATTTTGAAACCCCACTGCCAAGCTTCTATTGCCATGCACAGAAAATGGCGCTTGCAAGCTCCTAAAATCAAGACACCTGCCTTCCAGGAAAATAGATGCCACACATGCTGGGGGTGCTGCCATCACCTTTTAATCTTTTGTGATCTGCATCAACCCCCATTTGCACAACTTCTAACTACTTTGCCATGATCCCTTTAGATGTTGCAAAAACGTGTGGAATTGGAGCAAAATGCTGTAAAAATCAAGCTGGCATAACCTACTTTGACAGGTTCCACTTAGAAGGCTAGTGGAGGGGGGGGGGGGCACTGGCACAATAGGTTGGATGTAGGGAACTTAAATGTTCTCCATGAAGCAAGTCTTACACCCAGGTAGACACTTCCCCTAGATGTAGACCTTTCATTCCAAAGCAAAAGTTTGACTTTTAACAGGATTAATAAAGACTGGTGTTTAGCAGACAGGGGCAAGCAGCCCAGGCTGATTCTACTTTGCATTGATAAAGCTGGGGGTGGGGACGTCTAGATTAAGACTTGCCCTGCCGCTATTATGCTCCAAAAACATATCTGTATGCAGGACTAAAGAAGACAGCCCTGTAATCCCATGCAAAAGAACATGATGCATGATTTTTGTGCTTTTAGCATTATGGTCTGCTATGCGCTTTAAATCTTCCCTAAGCCCAACTTGCTTGGCACGGGCCATTACCCCTCCTGGGGTTTCCATGAACCCAGAGATGACTGCCCCAGTGCACAACATCTCCCGCTGCCTCCTGGAAGAGCTGCAGAGCTGGAATGAGCAGTGAGACAGCCACAGCTGCCAGCAGAACAGGGCCCTTTATGATGTCATGGTGCCAGTTTCCAAGGCATCCCACTGTGACCTGCACAGTGTTCCGTGGGATGCAAACTAGCCTCATGCTTTCTTCTGCGGGCAGCCATTTTGTATTTTTCTGCCTCTGCGGGCGGCCATTTTGAAACCCCACTGCCAAGCTTCTATTGCCATGCACAGAAAATGGCGCTTGCAAGCTCCTAAAATCAAGACACCTGCCTTCCAGGAAAATAGATGCCACACATGCTGGGGGTGCTGCCATCACCTTTTAATCTTTTGTGATCTGCATCAACCCCCATTTGCACAACTTCTAACTACTTTGCCATGATCCCTTTAGATGTTGCAAAAACGTGTGGAATTGGAGCAAAATGCTGTAAAAATCAAGCTGGCATAACCTACTTTGACAGGTTCCACTTAGAAGGCTAGTGGAGGGGGGGGGGGGCACTGGCACAATAGGTTGGATGTAGGGAACTTAAATGTTCTCCATGAAGCAAGTCTTACACCCAGGTAGACACTTCCCCTAGATGTAGACCTTTCATTCCAAAGCAAAAGTTTGACTTTTAACAGGATTAATAAAGACTGGTGTTTAGCAGACAGGGGCAAGCAGCCCAGGCTGATTCTACTTTGCATTGATAAAGCTGGGGGTGGGGACGTCTAGATTAAGACTTGCCCTGCCGCTATTATGCTCCAAAAACATATCTGTATGCAGGACTAAAGAAGACAGCCCTGTAATCCCATGCAAAAGAACATGATGCATGATTTTTGTGCTTTTAGCATTATGGTCTGCTATGCGCTTTAAATCTTCCCTAAGCCCAACTTGCTTGGCACGGGCCATTACCCCTCCTGGGGTTTCCATGAACCCAGAGATGACTGCCCCAGTGCACAACATCTCCCGCTGCCTCCTGGAAGAGCTGCAGAGCTGGAATGAGCAGTGAGACAGCCACAGCTGCCAGCAGAACAGGGCCCTTTATGATGTCATGGTGCCAGTTTCCAAGGCATCCCACTGTGACCTGCACAGTGTTCCGTGGGATGCAAACTAGCCTCATGCTTTCTTCTGCGGGCAGCCATTTTGTATTTTTCTGCCTCTGCGGGCGGCCATTTTGAAACCCCACTGCCAAGCTTCTATTGCCATGCACAGAAAATGGCGCTTGCAAGCTCCTAAAATCAAGACACCTGCCTTCCAGGAAAATAGATGCCACACATGCTGGGGGTGCTGCCATCACCTTTTAATCTTTTGTGATCTGCATCAACCCCCATTTGCACAACTTCTAACTACTTTGCCATGATCCCTTTAGATGTTGCAAAAACGTGTGGAATTGGAGCAAAATGCTGTAAAAATCAAGCTGGCATAACCTACTTTGACAGGTTCCACTTAGAAGGCTAGTGGAGGGGGGCACTGGCACAATAGGTTGGATGTAGGGAACTTAAATGTTCTCCATGAAGCAAGTCTTACACCCAGGTAGACACTTCCCCTAGATGTAGACCTTTAATTCCAAAGCAAAAGTTTGACTTTTAACAGGATTAATAAAGACTGGTGTTTAGCAGACAGGGGCAAGCAGCCCAGGCTGATTCTACTTTGCATTGATAAAGCTGGGGGTGGGGACGTCTAGATTAAGACTTGCCCTGCCGCTATTATGCTCCAAAAACATATCTGTATGCAGGACTAAAGAAGACAGCCCTGTAATCCCATGCAAAAGAACATGATGCATGATTTTTGTGCTTTTAGCATTATGGTCTGCTATGCGCTTTAAATCTTCCCTAAGCCCAACTTGCTTGGCACGGGCCATTACCCCTCCTGGGGTTTCCATGAACCCAGAGATGACTGCCCCAGTGCACAACATCTCCCGCTGCCTCCTGGAAGAGCTGCAGAGCTGGAATGAGCAGTGAGACAGCCACAGCTGCCAGCAGAACAGGGCCCTTTATGATGTCATGGTGCCAGTTTCCAAGGCATCCCACTGTGACCTGCACAGTGTTCCGTGGGATGCAAACTAGCTTCATGCTTTCTTCTGCGGGCAGCCATTTTGTATTTTTCTGCCTCTGGGGGCGGCCATTTTGAAACCCCACTGCCAAGCTTCTATTGCCATGCACAGAAAATGGCGCTTGCAAGCTCCTAAAATCAAGACACCTGCCTTCCAGGAAAATAGATGCCACACATGCTGGGGGTGCTGCCATCACCTTTTAATCTTTTGTGATCTGCATCAACCCCCATTTGCACAACTTCTAACTACTTTGCCATGATCCCTTTAGATGTTGCAAAAACGTGTGGAATTGGAGCAAAATGCTGTAAAAATCAAGCTGGCATAACCTACTTTGACAGGTTCCACTTAGAAGGCTAGTGGAGGGGGGGGGGGCACTGGCACAATAGGTTGGATGTAGGGAACTTAAATGTTCTCCATGAAGCAAGTCTTACACCCAGGTAGACACTTCCCCTAGATGTAGACCTTTCATTCCAAAGCAAAAGTTTGACTTTTAACAGGATTAATAAAGACTGGTGTTTAGCAGACAGGGGCAAGCAGCCCAGGCTGATTCTACTTTGCATTGATAAAGCTGGGGGTGGGGACGTCTAGATTAAGACTTGCCCTGCCGCTATTATGCTCCAAAAACATATCTGTATGCAGGACTAAAGAAGACAGCCCTGTAATCCCATGCAAAAGAACATGATGCATGATTTTTGTGCTTTTAGCATTATGGTCTGCTATGCGCTTTAAATCTTCCCTAAGCCCAACTTGCTTGGCACGGGCCATTACCCCTCCTGGGGTTTCCATGAACCCAGAGATGACTGCCCCAGTGCACAACATCTCCCGCTGCCTCCTGGAAGAGCTGCAGAGCTGGAATGAGCAGTGAGACAGCCACAGCTGCCAGCAGAACAGGGCCCTTTATGATGTCATGGTGCCAGTTTCCAAGGCATCCCACTGTGACCTGCACAGTGTTCCGTGGGATGCAAACTAGCCTCATGCTTTCTTCTGCGGGCAGCCATTTTGTATTTTTCTGCCTCTGGGGGCGGCCATTTTGAAACCCCACTGCCAAGCTTCTATTGCCATGCACAGAAAATGGCGCTTGCAAGCTCCTAAAATCAAGACACCTGCCTTCCAGGAAAATAGATGCCACACATGCTGGGGGTGCTGCCATCACCTTTTAATCTTTTGTGATCTGCATCAACCCCCATTTGCACAACTTCTAACTACTTTGCCATGATCCCTTTAGATGTTGCAAAAACGTGTGGAATTGGAGCAAAATGCTGTAAAAATCAAGCTGGCATAACCTACTTTGACAGGTTCCACTTAGAAGGCTAGTGGAGGGGGGGGGGGCACTGGCACAATAGGTTGGATGTAGGGAACTTAAATGTTCTCCATGAAGCAAGTCTTACACCCAGGTAGACACTTCCCCTAGATGTAGACCTTTCATTCCAAAGCAAAAGTTTGACTTTTAACAGGATTAACCTCTTAACGCTCAGCGTCCGATATATCGGACGCTGAGCGCAGTGACTTAGCGCTCAGCGTCCGATATATCGGACGCTGAGCTGATGCCGGTTCAGCTCAAGATCTGAGCCGAACCGGCATCGGGAAAGACGGGGTGCCGGCTGTGACTGATAGCCGGCACCCCAGTGTAACACCCGCGATCGGAGTTGTCTCCGATCGCGGGTGCTTAACCCGTTAAATGCCGCGGTCAGCGCGACCGCGGCATCTAACATGTATCTGGGGGATCTTTCCCCCACGATCGGCCCCCCCGAACCGTTTTCGGGGTGCGCCGATCGTTGCTATAGTAACTCTGGGGTCCGATCTGGACCCCAGAGTTACCTGCAAGAATTGCCAGTAAGATGGCGTCTATGACGTCATCTTACTGGCACAGTGCCAGCCTATGCAAGTGTATAGGCTGACACTGATAATACTCTGCAATACATGAGTATTGCAGAATATTATCATGAAGAAGCAATCAGATGATTGCTTCTTCATGTCCCATGGTATAAAAGTGAAAAAGTAAAAAAAAAAGTTATTCAATAAAAAAATAAAGTCATAAATCACTAAAAATGCCCCAAACCCCCAAAACATATAAAGAGACATATAACTCAAAAAAAAGTCTAAATCATAACACAAACCCCACATATATAGTATCACCGCGTCCGTAACAACCCGTAGAATAAAAGTAAATCATTATTGAACCCGCACGATAAACGCCGTAAAAAAAAACTGTTATAAACCCTCCAAAAATTATGATTTTTACCTTTTCAATCCCACAAAAAATGCTATAAAATGTGATCAAAAAACCATATGTACTGCGACATGATACTGGTGCAATGTACAACATGTCCCGCAAAAAACAAGCCATCAACCAGCTCCGTAGCCAAAAAAGTAACAAAGTTATGCCACTTGGAAGACGGCAATACATAAATGATAGATTTTTCCCCACATTAGGGTTTTGTTTGACAAATTTAGTAAAACGTAAGAAAATATATTCATGTTTGGTATCCCCGTAATCGTATCAACCCATAGAATAAAGATAACATGATTATTAGTCTATACGGTGAACACCAAAAAAAAAAGAAGTAAAAAATCCAGTACAGAATTGATGCTTTTCTACTCCTGCCCTCAATAAAAGTTCCTAAATTTTCAACAATAGGTGATACAAACCCCAAAATGGTAACATTGGAAAAAGCATCTCATCCCGCAAAAAAAATGGCATCACATGGCCCCAATAACGAAAAAGCGAAAATTTTATAGCCTTCAAAAGGGGCCAATGAGGAAACTAAAATCCTGGCAGCTGCAGCGCCCTCCTTCCCTTCTGCACCTTGCTGTGCCCCCATAACACAAGTCACAGCCACATGTGGGGGGTCTTTGTACTCAGGAGAAATTGCAGAACAAATTGTATGGTGGGTTTTCTCTTTTTATCTTTTGGAAATGTGTAAATTTTAGGGCTAAATGAACGTATAAGGGAACAATATGACCATTCTAAATTTCACCTCCATTTTGATTCAATTACTATGAAGATCTCAAGGGGTTAACAATCTTCGTAAAAGCGGTTTCTGATAGCTTGAGGGGTGCAGATTTGAAAATGGGTTGGTTATATATGGGGTTTTGATGCTAAATATGTAAAATTTCATTCCAAACTGTATTTATCCCCAAAATAGTCAATTCTGAAAATCCGGAAAAGCGATATTCGATTTGTAAGCCGCGTGACATCAAAATAAATTATCCAGACATTTCAGAAATTATGAAAATGTAAAGTAGACAAATGGGAAATGTTATTCAGCAACTTATTTAGGTGGTAAATCGATCTGCCTGAAAACGAAATGATTTTGAATTTCGAAAATGGCAAATTTTTCCAAAAATTTATCATATTTTCTTTTTTTTTGTAAATAAATGCAAAACTTATCTGCCAAAATTTACCACTAAAATGAAGTACAACATGTGGGGAAAAAACAATCTCAGAATCGCTTTGATAAGTAACAGTGTTCAAAAGTTATAACCGTATAAAGAGACGCAAGTCAGAATCCAAAAAATCGGGCTGAGCCTTAAGCTACAAAATGGCTGCGTCCTTAAGGGGTTAATAAAGACTGGTGTTTAGCAGACAGGGGCAAGCAGCCCAGGCTGATTCTACTTTGCATTGATAAAGCTGGGGGTGGGGACGTCTAGATTAAGACTTGCCCTGCCGCTATTATGCTCCAAAAACATATCTGTATGCAGGACTAAAGAAGACAGCCCTGTAATCCCATGCAAAAGAACATGATGCATGATTTTTGTGCTTTTAGCATTATGGTCTGCTATGCGCTTTAAATCTTCCCTAAGCCCAACTTGCTTGGCACGGGCCATTACCCCTCCTGGGGTTTCCATGAACCCAGAGATGACTGCCCCAGTGCACAACATCTCCCGCTGCCTCCTGGAAGAGCTGCAGAGCTGGAATGAGCAGTGAGACAGCCACAGCTGCCAGCAGAACAGGGCCCTTTATGATGTCATGGTGCCAGTTTCCAAGGCATCCCACTGTGACCTGCACAGTGTTCCGTGGGATGCAAACTAGCCTCATGCTTTCTTCTGCGGGCAGCCATTTTGTATTTTTCTGCCTCTGGGGGCGGCCATTTTGAAACCCCACTGCCAAGCTTCTATTGCCATGCACAGAAAATGGCGCTTGCAAGCTCCTAAAATCAAGACACCTGCCTTCCAGGAAAATAGATGCCACACATGCTGGGGGTGCTGCCATCACCTTTTAATCTTTTGTGATCTGCATCAACCCCCATTTGCACAACTTCTAACTACTTTGCCATGATCCCTTTAGATGTTGCAAAAACGTGTGGAATTGGAGCAAAATGCTGTAAAAATCAAGCTGGCATAACCTACTTTGACAGGTTCCACTTAGAAGGCTAGTGGAGGGGGGGGGGGCACTGGCACAATAGGTTGGATGTAGGGAACTTAAATGTTCTCCATGAAGCAAGTCTTACACCCAGGTAGACACTTCCCCTAGATGTAGACCTTTCATTCCAAAGCAAAAGTTTGACTTTTAACAGGATTAATAAAGACTGGTGTTTAGCAGACAGGGGCAAGCAGCCCAGGCTGATTCTACTTTGCATTGATAAAGCTGGGGGTGGGGACGTCTAGATTAAGACTTGCCCTGCCGCTATTATGCTCCAAAAACATATCTGTATGCAGGACTAAAGAAGACAGCCCTGTAATCCCATGCAAAAGAACATGATGCATGATTTTTGTGCTTTTAGCATTATGGTCTGCTATGCGCTTTAAATCTTCCCTAAGCCCAACTTGCTTGGCACGGGCCATTACCCCTCCTGGGGTTTCCATGAACCCAGAGATGACTGCCCCAGTGCACAACATCTCCCGCTGCCTCCTGGAAGAGCTGCAGAGCTGGAATGAGCAGTGAGACAGCCACAGCTGCCAGCAGAACAGGGCCCTTTATGATGTCATGGTGCCAGTTTCCAAGGCATCCCACTGTGACCTGCACAGTGTTCCGTGGGATGCAAACTAGCCTCATGCTTTCTTCTGCGGGCAGCCATTTTGTATTTTTCTGCCTCTGGGGGCGGCCATTTTGAAACCCCACTGCCAAGCTTCTATTGCCATGCACAGAAAATGGCGCTTGCAAGCTCCTAAAATCAAGACACCTGCCTTCCAGGAAAATAGATGCCACACATGCTGGGGGTGCTGCCATCACCTTTTAATCTTTTGTGATCTGCATCAACCCCCATTTGCACAACTTCTAACTACTTTGCCATGATCCCTTTAGATGTTGCAAAAACGTGTGGAATTGGAGCAAAATGCTGTAAAAATCAAGCTGGCATAACCTACTTTGACAGGTTCCACTTAGAAGGCTAGTGGAGGGGGCACTGGCACAATAGGTTGGATGTAGGGAACTTAAATGTTCTCCATGAAGCAAGTCTTACACCCAGGTAGACACTTCCCCTAGATGTAGACCTTTCATTCCAAAGCAAAAGTTTGACTTTTAACAGGATTAATAAAGACTGGTGTTTAGCAGACAGGGGCAAGCAGCCCAGGCTGATTCTACTTTGCATTGATAAAGCTGGGGGTGGGGACGTCTAGATTAAGACTTGCCCTGCCGCTATTATGCTCCAAAAACATATCTGTATGCAGGACTAAAGAAGACAGCCCTGTAATCCCATGCAAAAGAACATGATGCATGATTTTTGTGCTTTTAGCATTATGGTCTGCTATGCGCTTTAAATCTTCCCTAAGCCCAACTTGCTTGGCACGGGCCATTACCCCTCCTGGGGTTTCCATGAACCCAGAGATGACTGCCCCAGTGCACAACATCTCCCGCTGCCTCCTGGAAGAGCTGCAGAGCTGGAATGAGCAGTGAGACAGCCACAGCTGCCAGCAGAACAGGGCCCTTTATGATGTCATGGTGCCAGTTTCCAAGGCATCCCACTGTGACCTGCACAGTGTTCCGTGGGATGCAAACTAGCCTCATGCTTTCTTCTGCGGGCAGCCATTTTGTATTTTTCTGCCTCTGGGGGCGGCCATTTTGAAACCCCACTGCCAAGCTTCTATTGCCATGCACAGAAAATGGCGCTTGCAAGCTCCTAAAATCAAGACACCTGCCTTCCAGGAAAATAGATGCCACACATGCTGGGGGTGCTGCCATCACCTTTTAATCTTTTGTGATCTGCATCAACCCCCATTTGCACAACTTCTAACTACTTTGCCATGATCCCTTTAGATGTTGCAAAAACGTGTGGAATTGGAGCAAAATGCTGTAAAAATCAAGCTGGCATAACCTACTTTGACAGGTTCCACTTAGAAGGCTAGTGGAGGGGGCACTGGCACAATAGGTTGGATGTAGGGAACTTAAATGTTCTCCATGAAGCAAGTCTTACACCCAGGTAGACACTTCCCCTAGATGTAGACCTTTCATTCCAAAGCAAAAGTTTGACTTTTAACAGGATTAATAAAGACTGGTGTTTAGCAGACAGGGGCAAGCAGCCCAGGCTGATTCTACTTTGCATTGATAAAGCTGGGGGTGGGGACGTCTAGATTAAGACTTGCCCTGCCGCTATTATGCTCCAAAAACATATCTGTATGCAGGACTAAAGAAGACAGCCCTGTAATCCCATGCAAAAGAACATGATGCATGATTTTTGTGCTTTTAGCATTATGGTCTGCTATGCGCTTTAAATCTTCCCTAAGCCCAACTTGCTTGGCACGGGCCATTACCCCTCCTGGGGTTTCCATGAACCCAGAGATGACTGCCCCAGTGCACAACATCTCCCGCTGCCTCCTGGAAGAGCTGCAGAGCTGGAATGAGCAGTGAGACAGCCACAGCTGCCAGCAGAACAGGGCCCTTTATGATGTCATGGTGCCAGTTTCCAAGGCATCCCACTGTGACCTGCACAGTGTTCCGTGGGATGCAAACTAGCCTCATGCTTTCTTCTGCGGGCAGCCATTTTGTATTTTTCTGCCTCTGGGGGCGGCCATTTTGAAACCCCACTGCCAAGCTTCTATTGCCATGCACAGAAAATGGCGCTTGCAAGCTCCTAAAATCAAGACACCTGCCTTCCAGGAAAATAGATGCCACACATGCTGGTGGTGCTGCCATCACCTTTTAATCTTTTGTGATCTGCATCAACCCCCATTTGCACAACTTCTAACTACTTTGCCATGATCCCTTTAGATGTTGCAAAAACGTGTGGAATTGGAGCAAAATGCTGTAAAAATCAAGCTGGCATAACCTACTTTGACAGGTTCCACTTAGAAGGCTAGTGGAGGGGGCACTGGCACAATAGGTTGGATGTAGGGAACTTAAATGTTCTCCATGAAGCAAGTCTTACACCCAGGTAGACACTTCCCCTAGATGTAGACCTTTCATTCCAAAGCAAAAGTTTGACTTTTAACAGGATTAATAAAGACTGGTGTTTAGCAGACAGGGGCAAGCAGCCCAGGCTGATTCTACTTTGCATTGATAAAGCTGGGGGTGGGGACGTCTAGATTAAGACTTGCCCTGCC
Organism: Engystomops pustulosus; assembly: GCF_040894005.1. Taxonomy (NCBI): domain Eukaryota; kingdom Metazoa; phylum Chordata; class Amphibia; order Anura; family Leptodactylidae; genus Engystomops; species Engystomops pustulosus. The sequence goes on from NC_092413.1 coordinate 50,139,229, forward strand.
GCTATTATGCTCCAAAAACATATCTGTATGCAGGACTAAAGAAGACAGCCCTGTAATCCCATGCAAAAGAACATGATGCATGATTTTTGTGCTTTTAGCATTATGGTCTGCTATGCGCTTTAAATCTTCCCTAAGCCCAACTTGCTTGGCACGGGCCATTACCCCTCCTGGGGTTTCCATGAACCCAGAGATGACTGCCCCAGTGCACAACATCTCCCGCTGCCTCCTGGAAGAGCTGCAGAGCTGGAATGAGCAGTGAGACAGCCACAGTTGCCAGCAGAACAGGGCCCTTTATGATGTCATGGTGCCAGTTTCCAAGGCATCCCACTGTGACCTGCACAGTGTTCCGTGGGATGCAAACTAGCCTCATGCTTTCTTCTGCGGGCAGCCATTTTGTATTTTTCTGCCTCTGGGGGCGGCCATTTTGAAACCCCACTGCCAAGCTTCTATTGCCATGCACAGAAAATGGCGCTTGCAAGCTCCTAAAATCAAGACACCTGCCTTCCAGGAAAATAGATGCCACACATGCTGGGGGTGCTGCCATCACCTTTTAATCTTTTGTGATCTGCATCAACCCCCATTTGCACAACTTCTAACTACTTTGCCATGATCCCTTTAGATGTTGCAAAAACGTGTGGAATTGGAGCAAAATGCTGTAAAAATCAAGCTGGCATAACCTACTTTGACAGGTTCCACTTAGAAGGCTAGTGGAGGGGGGGGGGGCACTGGCACAATAGGTTGGATGTAGGGAACTTAAATGTTCTCCATGAAGCAAGTCTTACACCCAGGTAGACACTTCCCCTAGATGTAGACCTTTCATTCCAAAGCAAAAGTTTGACTTTTAACAGGATTAATAAAGACTGGTGTTTAGCAGACAGGGGCAAGCAGCCCAGGCTGATTCTACTTTGCATTGATAAAGCTGGGGGTGGGGACGTCTAGATTAAGACTTGCCCTGCCGCTATTATGCTCCAAAAACATATCTGTATGCAGGACTAAAGAAGACAGCCCTGTAATCCCATGCAAAAGAACATGATGCATGATTTTTGTGCTTTTAGCATTATGGTCTGCTATGCGCTTTAAATCTTCCCTAAGCCCAACTTGCTTGGCACGGGCCATTACCCCTCCTGGGGTTTCCATGAACCCAGAGATGACTGCCCCAGTGCACAACATCTCCCGCTGCCTCCTGGAAGAGCTGCAGAGCTGGAATGAGCAGTGAGACAGCCACAGCTGCCAGCAGAACAGGGCCCTTTATGATGTCATGGTGCCAGTTTCCAAGGCATCCCACTGTGACCTGCACAGTGTTCCGTGGGATGCAAACTAGCCTCATGCTTTCTTCTGCGGGCAGCCATTTTGTATTTTTCTGCCTCTGGGGGCGGCCATTTTGAAACCCCACTGCCAAGCTTCTATTGCCATGCACAGAAAATGGCGCTTGCAAGCTCCTAAAATCAAGACACCTGCCTTCCAGGAAAATAGATGCCACACATGCTGGGGGTGCTGCCATCACCTTTTAATCTTTTGTGATCTGCATCAACCCCCATTTGCACAACTTCTAACTACTTTGCCATGATCCCTTTAGATGTTGCAAAAACGTGTGGAATTGGAGCAAAATGCTGTAAAAATCAAGCTGGCATAACCTACTTTGACAGGTTCCACTTAGAAGGCTAGTGGAGGGGGGGGGGGGGGGCACTGGCACAATAGGTTGGATGTAGGGAACTTAAATGTTCTCCATGAAGCAAGTCTTACACCCAGGTAGACACTTCCCCTAGATGTAGACCTTTCATTCCAAAGCAAAAGTTTGACTTTTAACAGGATTAATAAAGACTGGTGTTTAGCAGACAGGGGCAAGCAGCCCAGGCTGATTCTACTTTGCATTGATAAAGCTGGGGGTGGGGACGTCTAGATTAAGACTTGCCCTGCCGCTATTATGCTCCAAAAACATATCTGTATGCAGGACTAAAGAAGACAGCCCTGTAATCCCATGCAAAAGAACATGATGCATGATTTTTGTGCTTTTAGCATTATGGTCTGCTATGCGCTTTAAATCTTCCCTAAGCCCAACTTGCTTGGCACGGGCCATTACCCCTCCTGGGGTTTCCATGAACCCAGAGATGACTGCCCCAGTGCACAACATCTCCCGCTGTCTCCTGGAAGAGCTGCAGAGCTGGAATGAGCAGTGAGACAGCCACAGCTGCCAGCAGAACAGGGCCCTTTATGATGTCATGGTGCCAGTTTCCAAGGCATCCCACTGTGACCTGCACAGTGTTCCGTGGGATGCAAACTAGCCTCATGCTTTCTTCTGCGGGCAGCCATTTTGTATTTTTCTGCCTCTGGGGGCGGCCATTTTGAAACCCCACTGCCAAGCTTCTATTGCCATGCACAGAAAATGGCGCTTGCAAGCTCCTAAAATCAAGACACCTGCCTTCCAGGAAAATAGATGCCACACATGCTAGGGGTGCTGCCATCACCTTTTAATCTTATGTGATCTGCATCAACCCCCATTTGCACAACTTCTAACTACTTTGCCATGATCCCTTTAGATGTTGCAAAAACGTGTGGAATTGGAGCAAAATGCTGTAAAAATCAAGCTGGCATAACCTACTTTGACAGGTTCCACTTAGAAGGCTAGTGGAGGGGGGGGGGGCACTGGCACAATAGGTTGGATGTAGGGAACTTAAATGTTCTCCATGAAGCAAGTCTTACACCCAGGTAGACACTTCCCCTAGATGTAGACCTTTCATTCCAAAGCAAAAGTTTGACTTTTAACAGGATTAATAAAGACTGGTGTTTAGCAGACAGGGGCAAGCAGCCCAGGCTGATTCTACTTTGCATTGATAAAGCTGGGGGTGGGGACGTCTAGATTAAGACTTGCCCTGCCGCTATTATGCTCCAAAAACATATCTGTATGCAGGACTAAAGAAGACAGCCCTGTAATCCCATGCAAAAGAACATGATGCATGATTTTTGTGCTTTTAGCATTATGGTCTGCTATGCGCTTTAAATCTTCCCTAAGCCCAACTTGCTTGGCACGGGCCATTACCCCTCCTGGGGTTTCCATGAACCCAGAGATGACTGCCCCAGTGCACAACATCTCCCGCTGCCTCCTGGAAGAGCTGCAGAGCTGGAATGAGCAGTGAGACAGCCACAGCTGCCAGCAGAACAGGGCCCTTTATGATGTCATGGTGCCAGTTTCCAAGGCATCCCACTGTGACCTGCACAGTGTTCCGTGGGATGCAAACTAGCCTCATGCTTTCTTCTGCGGGCAGCCATTTTGTATTTTTCTGCCTCTGGGGGCGGCCATTTTGAAACCCCACTGCCAAGCTTCTATTGCCATGCACAGAAAATGGCGCTTGCAAGCTCCTAAAATCAAGACACCTGCCTTCCAGGAAAATAGATGCCACACATGCTGGGGGTGCTGCCATCACCTTTTAATCTTTTGTGATCTGCATCAACCCCCATTTGCACAACTTCTAACTACTTTGCCATGATCCCTTTAGATGTTGCAAAAACGTGTGGAATTGGAGCAAAATGCTGTAAAAATCAAGCTGGCATAACCTACTTTGACAGGTTCCACTTAGAAGGCTAGTGGAGGGGGGGCACTGGCACAATAGGTTGGATGTAGGGAACTTAAATGTTCTCCATGAAGCAAGTCTTACACCCAGGTAGACACTTCCCCTAGATGTAGACCTTTCATTCCAAAGCAAAAGTTTGACTTTTAACAGGATTAATAAAGACTGGTGTTTAGCAGACAGGGGCAAGCAGCCCAGGCTGATTCTACTTTGCATTGATAAAGCTGGGGGTGGGGACGTCTAGATTAAGACTTGCCCTGCCGCTATTATGCTCCAAAAACATATCTGTATGCAGGACTAAAGAAGACAGCCCTGTAATCCCATGCAAAAGAACATGATGCATGATTTTTGTGCTTTTAGCATTATGGTCTGCTATGCGCTTTAAATCTTCCCTAAGCCCAACTTGCTTGGCACGGGCCATTACCCCTCCTGGGGTTTCCATGAACCCAGAGATGACTGCCCCAGTGCACAACATCTCCCGTTGCCTCCTGGAAGAGCTGCAGAGCTGGAATGAGCAGTGAGACAGCCACAGCTGCCAGCAGAACAGGGCCCTTTATGATGTCATGGTGCCAGTTTCCAAGGCATCCCACTGTGACCTGCACAGTGTTCCGTGGGATGCAAACTAGCCTCATGCTTTCTTCTGCGGGCAGCCATTTTGTATTTTTCTGCCTCTGGGGGCGGCCATTTTGAAACCCCACTGCCAAGCTTCTATTGCCATGCACAGAAAATGGCGCTTGCAAGCTCCTAAAATCAAGACACCTGCCTTCCAGGAAAATAGATGCCACACATGCTGGGGGTGCTGCCATCACCTTTTAATCTTTTGTGATCTGCATCAACCCCCATTTGCACAACTTCTAACTACTTTGCCATGATCCCTTTAGATGTTGCAAAAACGTGTGGAATTGGAGCAAAATGCTGTAAAAATCAAGCTGGCATAACCTACTTTGACAGGTTCCACTTAGAAGGCTAGGGGAGGGGGGGGGGCACTGGCACAATAGGTTGGATGTAGGGAACTTAAATGTTCTCCATGAAGCAAGTCTTACACCCAGGTAGACACTTCCCCTAGATGTAGACCTTTCATTCCAAAGCAAAAGTTTGACTTTTAACAGGATTAATAAAGACTGGTGTTTAGCAGACAGGGGCAAGCAGCCCAGGCTGATTCTACTTTGCATTGATAAAGCTGGGGGTGGGGACGTCTAGATTAAGACTTGCCCTGCCGCTATTATGCTCCAAAAACATATCTGTATGCAGGACTAAAGAAGACAGCCCTGTAATCCCATGCAAAAGAACATGATGCATGATTTTTGTGCTTTTAGCATTATGGTCTGCTATGCGCTTTAAATCTTCCCTAAGCCCAACTTGCTTGGCACGGGCCATTACCCCTCCTGGGGTTTCCATGAACCCAGAGATGACTGCCCCAGTGCACAACATCTCCCGCTGCCTCCTGGAAGAGCTGCAGAGCTGGAATGAGCAGTGAGACAGCCACAGCTGCCAGCAGAACAGGGCCCTTTATGATGTCATGGTGCCAGTTTCCAAGGCATCCCACTGTGACCTGCACAGTGTTCCGTGGGATGCAAACTAGCCTCATGCTTTCTTCTGCGGGCAGCCATTTTGTATTTTTCTGCCTCTGGGGGCGGCCATTTTGAAACCCCACTGCCAAGCTTCTATTGCCATGCACAGAAAATGGCGCTTGCAAGCTCCTAAAATCAAGACACCTGCCTTCCAGGAAAATAGATGCCACACATGCTGGGGGTGCTGCCATCACCTTTTAATCTTATGTGATCTGCATCAACCCCCATTTGCACAACTTCTAACTACTTTGCCATGATCCCTTTAGATGTTGCAAAAACGTGTGGAATTGGAGCAAAATGCTGTAAAAATCAAGCTGGCATAACCTACTTTGACAGGTTCCACTTAGAAGGCTAGTGGAGGGGGGGGGGGGGGGCACTGGCACAATAGGTTGGATGTAGGGAACTTAAATGTTCTCCATGAAGCAAGTCTTACACCCAGGTAGACACTTCCCCTAGATGTAGACCTTTCATTCCAAAGCAAAAGTTTGACTTTTAACAGGATTAATAAAGACTGGTGTTTAGCAGACAGGGGCAAGCAGCCCAGGCTGATTCTACTTTGCATTGATAAAGCTGGGGGTGGGGACGTCTAGATTAAGACTTGCCCTGCCGCTATTATGCTCCAAAAACATATCTGTATGCAGGACTAAAGAAGACAGCCCTGTAATCCCATGCAAAAGAACATGATGCATGATTTTTGTGCTTTTAGCATTATGGTCTGCTATGCGCTTTAAATCTTCCCTAAGCCCAACTTGCTTGGCACGGGCCATTACCCCTCCTGGGGTTTCCATGAACCCAGAGATGACTGCCCCAGTGCACAACATCTCCCGCTGCCTCCTGGAAGAGCTGCAGAGCTGGAATGAGCAGTGAGACAGCCACAGCTGCCAGCAGAACAGGGCCCTTTATGATGTCATGGTGCCAGTTTCCAAGGCATCCCACTGTGACCTGCACAGTGTTCCGTGGGATGCAAACTAGCCTCATGCTTTCTTCTGCGGGCAGCCATTTTGTATTTTTCTGCCTCTGGGGGCGGCCATTTTGAAACCCCACTGCCAAGCTTCTATTGCCATGCACAGAAAATGGCGCTTGCAAGCTCCTAAAATCAAGACACCTGCCTTCCAGGAAAATAGATGCCACACATGCTGGGGGTGCTGCCATCACCTTTTAATCTTTTGTGATCTGCATCAACCCCCATTTGCACAACTTCTAACTACTTTGCCATGATCCCTTTAGATGTTGCAAAAACGTGTGGAATTGGAGCAAAATGCTGTAAAAATCAAGCTGGCATAACCTACTTTGACAGGTTCCACTTAGAAGGCTAGTGGAGGGGGGGCACTGGCACAATAGGTTGGATGTAGGGAACTTAAATGTTCTCCATGAAGCAAGTCTTACACCCAGGTAGACACTTCCCCTAGATGTAGACCTTTCATTCCAAAGCAAAAGTTTGACTTTTAACAGGATTAATAAAGACTGGTGTTTAGCAGACAGGGGCAAGCAGCCCAGGCTGATTCTACTTTGCATTGATAAAGCTGGGGGTGGGGACGTCTAGATTAAGACTTGCCCTGCCGCTATTATGCTCCAAAAACATATCTGTATGCAGGACTAAAGAAGACAGCCCTGTAATCCCATGCAAAAGAACATGATGCATGATTTTTGTGCTTTTAGCATTATGGTCTGCTATGCGCTTTAAATCTTCCCTAAGCCCAACTTGCTTGGCACGGGCCATTACCCCTCCTGGGGTTTCCATGAACCCAGAGATGACTGCCCCAGTGCACAACATCTCCCGCTGCCTCCTGGAAGAGCTGCAGAGCTGGAATGAGCAGTGAGACAGCCACAGCTGCCAGCAGAACAGGGCCCTTTATGATGTCATGGTGCCAGTTTCCAAGGCATCCCACTGTGACCTGCACAGTGTTCCGTGGGATGCAAACTAGCCTCATGCTTTCTTCTGCGGGCAGCCATTTTGTATTTTTCTGCCTCTGGGGGCGGCCATTTTGAAACCCCACTGCCAAGCTTCTATTGCCATGCACAGAAAATGGCGCTTGCAAGCTCCTAAAATCAAGACACCTGCCTTCCAGGAAAATAGATGCCACACATGCTGGGGGTGCTGCCATCACCTTTTAATCTTTTGTGATCTGCATCAACCCCCATTTGCACAACTTCTAACTACTTTGCCATGATCCCTTTAGATGTTGCAAAAACGTGTGGAATTGGAGCAAAATGCTGTAAAAATCAAGCTGGCATAACCTACTTTGACAGGTTCCACTTAGAAGGCTAGTGGAGGGGGGGCACTGGCACAATAGGTTGGATGTAGGGAACTTAAATGTTCTCCATGAAGCAAGTCTTACACCCAGGTAGACACTTCCCCTAGATGTAGACCTTTCATTCCAAAGCAAAAGTTTGACTTTTAACAGGATTAATAAAGACTGGTGTTTAGCAGACAGGGGCAAGCAGCCCAGGCTGATTCTACTTTGCATTGATAAAGCTGGGGGTGGGGACGTCTAGATTAAGACTTGCCCTGCCGCTATTATGCTCCAAAAACATATCTGTATGCAGGACTAAAGAAGACAGCCCTGTAATCCCATGCAAAAGAACATGATGCATGATTTTTGTGCTTTTAGCATTATGGTCTGCTATGCGCTTTAAATCTTCCCTAAGCCCAACTTGCTTGGCACGGGCCATTACCCCTCCTGGGGTTTCCATGAACCCAGAGATGACTGCCCCAGTGCACAACATCTCCCGCTGCCTCCTGGAAGAGCTGCAGAGCTGGAATGAGCAGTGAGACAGCCACAGCTGCCAGCAGAACAGGGCCCTTTATGATGTCATGGTGCCAGTTTCCAAGGCATCCCACTGTGACCTGCACAGTGTTCCGTGGGATGCAAACTAGCCTCATGCTTTCTTCTGCGGGCAGCCATTTTGTATTTTTCTGCCTCTGGGGGCGGCCATTTTGAAACCCCACTGCCAAGCTTCTATTGCCATGCACAGAAAATGGCGCTTGCAAGCTCCTAAAATCAAGACACCTGCCTTCCAGGAAAATAGATGCCACACATGCTGGGGGTGCTGCCATCACCTTTTAATCTTTTGTGATCTGCATCAACCCCCATTTGCACAACTTCTAACTACTTTGCCATGATCCCTTTAGATGTTGCAAAAACGTGTGGAATTGGAGCAAAATGCTGTAAAAATCAAGCTGGCATAACCTACTTTGACAGGTTCCACTTAGAAGGCTAGTGGAGGGGGGGGGGGCACTGGCACAATAGGTTGGATGTAGGGAACTTAAATGTTCTCCATGAAGCAAGTCTTACACCCAGGTAGACACTTCCCCTAGATGTAGACCTTTCATTCCAAAGCAAAAGTTTGACTTTTAACAGGATTAATAAAGACTGGTGTTTAGCAGACAGGGGCAAGCAGCCCAGGCTGATTCTACTTTGCATTGATAAAGCTGGGGGTGGGGACGTCTAGATTAAGACTTGCCCTGCCGCTATTATGCTCCAAAAACATATCTGTATGCAGGACTAAAGAAGACAGCCCTGTAATCCCATGCAAAAGAACATGATGCATGATTTTTGTGCTTTTAGCATTATGGTCTGCTATGCGCTTTAAATCTTCCCTAAGCCCAACTTGCTTGGCACGGGCCATTACCCCTCCTGGGGTTTCCATGAACCCAGAGATGACTGCCCCAGTGCACAACATCTCCCGCTGCCTCCTGGAAGAGCTGCAGAGCTGGAATGAGCAGTGAGACAGCCACAGCTGCCAGCAGAACAGGGCCCTTTATGATGTCATGGTGCCAGTTTCCAAGGCATCCCACTGTGACCTGCACAGTGTTCCGTGGGATGCAAACTAGCCTCATGCTTTCTTCTGCGGGCAGCCATTTTGTATTTTTCTGCCTCTGGGGGCGGCCATTTTGAAACCCCACTGCCAAGCTTCTATTGCCATGCACAGAAAATGGCGCTTGCAAGCTCCTAAAATCAAGACACCTGCCTTCCAGGAAAATAGATGCCACACATGCTGGGGGTGCTGCCATCACCTTTTAATCTTTTGTGATCTGCATCAACCCCCATTTGCACAACTTCTAACTACTTTGCCATGATCCCTTTAGATGTTGCAAAAACGTGTGGAATTGGAGCAAAATGCTGTAAAAATCAAGCTGGCATAACCTACTTTGACAGGTTCCACTTAGAAGGCTAGTGGAGGGGGGGGGGGGCACTGGCACAATAGGTTGGATGTAGGGAACTTAAATGTTCTCCATGAAGCAAGTCTTACACCCAGGTAGACACTTCCCCTAGATGTAGACCTTTCATTCCAAAGCAAAAGTTTGACTTTTAACAGGATTAATAAAGACTGGTGTTTAGCAGACAGGGGCAAGCAGCCCAGGCTGATTCTACTTTGCATTGATAAAGCTGGGGGTGGGGACGTCTAGATTAAGACTTGCCCTGCCGCTATTATGCTCCAAAAACATATCTGTATGCAGGACTAAAGAAGACAGCCCTGTAATCCCATGCAAAAGAACATGATGCATGATTTTTGTGCTTTTAGCATTATGGTCTGCTATGCGCTTTAAATCTTCCCTAAGCCCAACTTGCTTGGCACGGGCCATTACCCCTCCTGGGGTTTCCATGAACCCAGAGATGACTGCCCCAGTGCACAACATCTCCCGCTGCCTCCTGGAAGAGCTGCAGAGCTGGAATGAGCAGTGAGACAGCCACAGCTGCCAGCAGAACAGGGCCCTTTATGATGTCATGGTGCCAGTTTCCAAGGCATCCCACTGTGACCTGCACAGTGTTCCGTGGGATGCAAACTAGCCTCATGCTTTCTTCTGCGGGCAGCCATTTTGTATTTTTCTGCCTCTGGGGGCGGCCATTTTGAAACCCCACTGCCAAGCTTCTATTGCCATGCACAGAAAATGGCGCTTGCAAGCTCCTAAAATCAAGACACCTGCCTTCCAGGAAAATAGATGCCACACATGCTGGGGGTGCTGCCATCACCTTTTAATCTTTTGTGATCTGCATCAACCCCCATTTGCACAACTTCTAACTACTTTGCCATGATCCCTTTAGATGTTGCAAAAACGTGTGGAATTGGAGCAAAATGCTGTAAAAATCAAGCTGGCATAACCTACTTTGACAGGTTCCACTTAGAAGGCTAGTGGAGGGGGGGGGCACTGGCACAATAGGTTGGATGTAGGGAACTTAAATGTTCTCCATGAAGCAAGTCTTACACCCAGGTAGACACTTCCCCTAGATGTAGACCTTTCATTCCAAAGCAAAAGTTTGACTTTTAACAGGATTAATAAAGACTGGTGTTTAGCAGACAGGGGCAAGCAGCCCAGGCTGATTCTACTTTGCATTGATAAAGCTGGGGGTGGGGACGTCTAGATTAAGACTTGCCCTGCCGCTATTATGCTCCAAAAACATATCTGTATGCAGGACTAAAGAAGACAGCCCTGTAATCCCATGCAAAAGAACATGATGCATGATTTTTGTGCTTTTAGCATTATGGTCTGCTATGCGCTTTAAATCTTCCCTAAGCCCAACTTGCTTGGCACGGGCCATTACCCCTCCTGGGGTTTCCATGAACCCAGAGATGACTGCCCCAGTGCACAACATCTCCCGCTGCCTCCTGGAAGAGCTGCAGAGCTGGAATGAGCAGTGAGACAGCCACAGCTGCCAGCAGAACAGGGCCCTTTATGATGTCATGGTGCCAGTTTCCAAGGCATCCCACTGTGACCTGCACAGTGTTCCGTGGGATGCAAACTAGCCTCATGCTTTCTTCTGCGGGCAGCCATTTTGTATTTTTCTGCCTCTGGGGGCGGCCATTTTGAAACCCCACTGCCAAGCTTCTATTGCCATGCACAGAAAATGGCGCTTGCAAGCTCCTAAAATCAAGACACCTGCCTTCCAGGAAAATAGATGCCACACATGCTGGGGGTGCTGCCATCACCTTTTAATCTTTTGTGATCTGCATCAACCCCCATTTGCACAACTTCTAACTACTTTGCCATGATCCCTTTAGATGTTGCAAAAATGTGTGGAATTGGAGCAAAATGCTGTAAAAATCAAGCTGGCATAACCTACTTTGACAGGTTCCACTTAGAAGGCTAGTGGAGGGGGGGGGGGGGCACTGGCACAATAGGTTGGATGTAGGGAACTTAAATGTTCTCCATGAAGCAAGTCTTACACCCAGGTAGACACTTCCCCTAGATGTAGACCTTTCATTCCAAAGCAAAAGTTTGACTTTTAACAGGATTAATAAAGACTGGTGTTTAGCAGACAGGGGCAAGCAGCCCAGGCTGATTCTACTTTGCATTGATAAAGCTGGGGGTGGGGACGTCTAGATTAAGACTTGCCCTGCCGCTATTATGCTCCAAAAACATATCTGTATGCAGGACTAAAGAAGACAGCCCTGTAATCCCATGCAAAAGAACATGATGCATGATTTTTGTGCTTTTAGCATTATGGTCTGCTATGCGCTTTAAATCTTCCCTAAGCCCAACTTGCTTGGCACGGGCCATTACCCCTCCTGGGGTTTCCATGAACCCAGAGATGACTGCCCCAGTGCACAACATCTCCCGCTGCCTCCTGGAAGAGCTGCAGAGCTGGAATGAGCAGTGAGACAGCCACAGCTGCCAGCAGAACAGGGCCCTTTATGATGTCATGGTGCCAGTTTCCAAGGCATCCCACTGTGACCTGCACAGTGTTCCGTGGGATGCAAACTAGCCTCATGCTTTCTTCTGCGGGCAGCCATTTTGTATTTTTCTGCCTCTGGGGGCGGCCATTTTGAAACCCCACTGCCAAGCTTCTATTGCCATGCACAGAAAATGGCGCTTGCAAGCTCCTAAAATCAAGACACCTGCCTTCCAGGAAAATAGATGCCACACATGCTGGGGGTGCTGCCATCACCTTTTAATCTTTTGTGATCTGCATCAACCCCCATTTGCACAACTTCTAACTACTTTGCCATGATCCCTTTAGATGTTGCAAAAACGTGTGGAATTGGAGCAAAATGCTGTAAAAATCAAGCTGGCATAACCTACTTTGACAGGTTCCACTTAGAAGGCTAGGGGAGGGGGGGGGGGCACTGGCACAATAGGTTGGATGTAGGGAACTTAAATGTTCTCCATGAAGCAAGTCTTACACCCAGGTAGACACTTCCCCTAGATGTAGACCTTTCATTCCAAAGCAAAAGTTTGACTTTTAACGGGATTAATAAAGACTGGTGTTTAGCAGACAGGGGCAAGCAGCCCAGGCTGATTCTACTTTGCATTGATAAAGCTGGGGGTGGGGACGTCTAGATTAAGACTTGCCCTGCCGCTATTATGCTCCAAAAACATATCTGTATGCAGGACTAAAGAAGACAGCCCTGTAATCCCATGCAAAAGAACATGATGCATGATTTTTGTGCTTTTAGCATTATGGTCTGCTATGCGCTTTAAATCTTCCCTAAGCCCAACTTGCTTGGCACGGGCCATTACCCCTCCTGGGGTTTCCATGAACCCAGAGATGACTGCCCCAGTGCACAACATCTCCCGCTGCCTCCTGGAAGAGCTGCAGAGCTGGAATGAGCAGTGAGACAGCCACAGCTGCCAGCAGAACAGGGCCCTTTATGATGTCATGGTGCCAGTTTCCAAGGCATCCCACTGTGACCTGCACAGTGTTCCGTGGGATGCAAACTAGCCTCATGCTTTCTTCTGCGGGCAGCCATTTTGTATTTTTCTGCCTCTGGGGGCGGCCATTTTGAAACCCCACTGCCAAGCTTCTATTGCCATGCACAGAAAATGGCGCTTGCAAGCTCCTAAAATCAAGACACCTGCCTTCCAGGAAAATAGATGCCACACATGCTGGGGGTGCTGCCATCACCTTTTAATCTTTTGTGATCTGCATCAACCCCCATTTGCACAACTTCTAACTACTTTGCCATGATCCCTTTAGATGTTGCAAAAACGTGTGGAATTGGAGCAAAATGCTGTAAAAATCAAGCTGGCATAACCTACTTTGACAGGTTCCACTTAGAAGGCTAGTGGAGGGGGGCACTGGCACAATAGGTTGGATGTAGGGAACTTAAATGTTCTCCATGAAGCAAGTCTTACACCCAGGTAGACACTTCCCCTAGATGTAGACCTTTCATTCCAAAGCAAAAGTTTGACTTTTAACAGGATTAATAAAGACTGGTGTTTAGCAGACAGGGGCAAGCAGCCCAGGCTGATTCTACTTTGCATTGATAAAGCTGGGGGTGGGGACGTCTAGATTAAGACTTGCCCTGCCGCTATTATGCTCCAAAAACATATCTGTATGCAGGACTAAAGAAGACAGCCCTGTAATCCCATGCAAAAGAACATGATGCATGATTTTTGTGCTTTTAGCATTATGGTCTGCTATGCTCTTTAAATCTTCCCTAAGCCCAACTTGCTTGGCACGGGCCATTACCCCTCCTGGGGTTTCCATGAACCCAGAGATGACTGCCCCAGTGCACAACATCTCCCGCTGCCTCCTGGAAGAGCTGCAGAGCTGGAATGAGCAGTGAGACAGCCACAGCTGCCAGCAGAACAGGGCCCTTTATGATGTCATGGTGCCAGTTTCCAAGGCATCCCACTGTGACCTGCACAGTGTTCCGTGGGATGCAAACTAGCCTCATGCTTTCTTCTGCGGGCAGCCATTTTGTATTTTTCTGCCTCTGGGGGCGGCCATTTTGAAACCCCACTGCCAAGCTTCTATTGCCATGCACAGAAAATGGCGCTTGCAAGCTCCTAAAATCAAGACACCTGCCTTCCAGGAAAATAGATGCCACACATGCTGGGGGTGCTGCCATCACCTTTTAATCTTTTGTGATCTGCATCAACCCCCATTTGCACAACTTCTAACTACTTTGCCATGATCCCTTTAGATGTTGCAAAAACGTGTGGAATTGGAGCAAAATGCTGTAAAAATCAAGCTGGCATAACCTACTTTGACAGGTTCCACTTAGAAGGCTAGTGGAGGGGGGGGGGGGGCACTGGCACAATAGGTTGGATGTAGGGAACTTAAATGTTCTCCATGAAGCAAGTCTTACACCCAGGTAGACACTTCCCCTAGATGTAGACCTTTCATTCCAAAGCAAAAGTTTGACTTTTAACAGGATTAATAAAGACTGGTGTTTAGCAGACAGGGGCAAGCAGCCCAGGCTGATTCTACTTTGCATTGATAAAGCTGGGGGTGGGGACGTCTAGATTAAGACTTGCCCTGCCGCTATTATGCTCCAAAAACATATCTGTATGCAGGACTAAAGAAGACAGCCCTGTAATCCCATGCAAAAGAACATGATGCATGATTTTTGTGCTTTTAGCATTATGGTCTGCTATGCGCTTTAAATCTTCCCTAAGCCCAACTTGCTTGGCACGGGCCATTACCCCTCCTGGGGTTTCCATGAACCCAGAGATGACTGCCCCAGTGCACAACATCTCCCGCTGCCTCCTGGAAGAGCTGCAGAGCTGGAATGAGCAGTGAGACAGCCACAGCTGCCAGCAGAACAGGGCCCTTTATGATGTCATGGTGCCAGTTTCCAAGGCATCCCACTGTGACCTGCACAGTGTTCCGTGGGATGCAAACTAGCCTCATGCTTTCTTCTGCGGGCAGCCATTTTGTATTTTTCTGCCTCTGGGGGCGGCCATTTTGAAACCCCACTGCCAAGCTTCTATTGCCATGCACAGAAAATGGCGCTTGCAAGCTCCTAAAATCAAGACACCTGCCTTCCAGGAAAATAGATGCCACACATGCTGGGGGTGCTGCCATCACCTTTTAATCTTTTGTGATCTGCATCAACCCCCATTTGCACAACTTCTAACTACTTTGCCATGATCCCTTTAGATGTTGCAAAAACGTGTGGAATTGGAGCAAAATGCTGTAAAAATCAAGCTGGCATAACCTACTTTGACAGGTTCCACTTAGAAGGCTAGGGGAGGGGGGGGGGCACTGGCACAATAGGTTGGATGTAGGGAACTTAAATGTTCTCCATGAAGCAAGTCTTACACCCAGGTAGACACTTCCCCTAGATGTAGACCTTTCATTCCAAAGCAAAAGTTTGACTTTTAACGGGATTAATAAAGACTGGTGTTTAGCAGACAGGGGCAAGCAGCCCAGGCTGATTCTACTTTGCATTGATAAAGCTGGGGGTGGGGACGTCTAGATTAAGACTTGCCCTGCCGCTATTATGCTCCAAAAACATATCTGTATGCAGGACTAAAGAAGACAGCCCTGTAATCCCATGCAAAAGAACATGATGCATGATTTTTGTGCTTTTAGCATTATGGTCTGCTATGCGCTTTAAATCTTCCCTAAGCCCAACTTGCTTGGCACGGGCCATTACCCCTCCTGGGGTTTCCATGAACCCAGAGATGACTGCCCCAGTGCACAACATCTCCCGCTGCCTCCTGGAAGAGCTGCAGAGCTGGAATGAGCAGTGAGACAGCCACAGCTGCCAGCAGAACAGGGCCCTTTATGATGTCATGGTGCCAGTTTCCAAGGCATCCCACTGTGACCTGCACAGTGTTCCGTGGGATGCAAACTAGCCTCATGCTTTCTTCTGCGGGCAGCCATTTTGTATTTTTCTGCCTCTGGGGGCGGCCATTTTGAAACCCCACTGCCAAGCTTCTATTGCCATGCACAGAAAATGGCGCTTGCAAGCTCCTAAAATCAAGACACCTGCCTTCCAGGAAAATAGATGCCACACATGCTGGGGGTGCTGCCATCACCTTTTAATCTTTTGTGATCTGCATCAACCCCCATTTGCACAACTTCTAACTACTTTGCCATGATCCCTTTAGATGTTGCAAAAACGTGTGGAATTGGAGCAAAATGCTGTAAAAATCAAGCTGGCATAACCTACTTTGACAGGTTCCACTTAGAAGGCTAGTGGAGGGGGGGGGGGCACTGGCACAATAGGTTGGATGTAGGGAACTTAAATGTTCTCCATGAAGCAAGTCTTACACCCAGGTAGACACTTCCCCTAGATGTAGACCTTTCATTCCAAAGCAAAAGTTTGACTTTTAACAGGATTAATAAAGACTGGTGTTTAGCAGACAGGGGCAAGCAGCCCAGGCTGATTCTACTTTGCATTGATAAAGCTGGGGGTGGGGACGTCTAGATTAAGACTTGCCCTGCCGCTATTATGCTCCAAAAACATATCTGTATGCAGGACTAAAGAAGACAGCCCTGTAATCCCATGCAAAAGAACATGATGCATGATTTTTGTGCTTTTAGCATTATGGTCTGCTATGCGCTTTAAATCTTCCCTAAGCCCAACTTGCTTGGCACGGGCCATTACCCCTCCTGGGGTTTCCATGAACCCAGAGATGACTGCCCCAGTGCACAACATCTCCCGCTGCCTCCTGGAAGAGCTGCAGAGCTGGAATGAGCAGTGAGACAGCCACAGCTGCCAGCAGAACAGGGCCCTTTATGATGTCATGGTGCCAGTTTCCAAGGCATCCCACTGTGACCTGCACAGTGTTCCGTGGGATGCAAACTAGCCTCATGCTTTCTTCTGCGGGCAGCCATTTTGTATTTTTCTGCCTCTGGGGGCGGCCATTTTGAAACCCCACTGCCAAGCTTCTATTGCCATGCACAGAAAATGGCGCTTGCAAGCTCCTAAAATCAAGACACCTGCCTTCCAGGAAAATAGATGCCACACATGCTGGGGGTGCTGCCATCACCTTTTAATCTTTTGTGATCTGCATCAACCCCCATTTGCACAACTTCTAACTACTTTGCCATGATCCCTTTAGATGTTGCAAAAACGTGTGGAATTGGAGCAAAATGCTGTAAAAATCAAGCTGGCATAACCTACTTTGACAGGTTCCACTTAGAAGGCTAGTGGAGGGGGGGGGGCACTGGCACAATAGGTTGGATGTAGGGAACTTAAATGTTCTCCATGAAGCAAGTCTTACACCCAGGTAGACACTTCCCCTAGATGTAGACCTTTCATTCCAAAGCAAAAGTTTGACTTTTAACAGGATTAATAAAGACTGGTGTTTAGCAGACAGGGGCAAGCAGCCCAGGCTGATTCTACTTTGCATTGATAAAGCTGGGGGTGGGGACGTATAGATTAAGACTTGCCCTGCCGCTATTATGCTCCAAAAACATATCTGTATGCAGGACTAAAGAAGACAGCCCTGTAATCCCATGCAAAAGAACATGATGCATGATTTTTGTGCTTTTAGCATTATGGTCTGCTATGCGCTTTAAATCTTCCTAAGCCCAACTTGCTTGGCACGGGCCATTACCCCTCCTAGGGTTTCCATGAACCCAGAGATGACTGCCCCAGTGCACAACATCTCCCGCTGCCTCCTGGAAGAGCTGCAGAGCTGGAATGAGCAGTGAGACAGCCACAGCTGCCAGCAGAACAGGGCCCTTTATGATGTCATGGTGCCAGTTTCCAAGGCATCCCACTGTGACCTGCACAGTGTTCCATGGGATGCAAACTAGCCTCATGCTTTCTTCTGCGGGCAGCCATTTTGTATTTTTCTGCCTCTGGGGGCGGCCATTTTGAAACCCCACTGCCAAGCTTCTATTGCCATGCACAGAAAATGGCGCTTGCAAGCTCCTAAAATCAAGACACCTGCCTTCCAGGAAAATAGATGCCACACATGCTGGGGGTGCTGCCATCACCTTTTAATCTTTTGTGATCTGCATCAACCCCCATTTGCACAACTTCTAACTACTTTGCCATGATCCCTTTAGATGTTGCAAAAACGTGTGGAATTGGAGCAAAATGCTGTAAAAATCAAGCTGGCATAACCTACTTTGACAGGTTCCACTTAGAAGGCTAGTGGAGGGGGGGGGGGGGCACTGGCACAATAGGTTGGATGTAGGGAACTTAAATGTTCTCCATGAAGCAAGTCTTACACCCAGGTAGACACTTCCCCTAGATGTAGACCTTTCATTCCAAAGCAAAAGTTTGACTTTTAACAGGATTAATAAAGACTGGTGTTTAGCAGACAGGGGCAAGCAGCCCAGGCTGATTCTACTTTGCATTGATAAAGCTGGGGGTGGGGACGTCTAGATTAAGACTTGCCCTGCCGCTATTATGCTCCAAAAACATATCTGTATGCAGGACTAAAGAAGACAGCCCTGTAATCCCATGCAAAAGAACATGATGCATGATTTTTGTGCTTTTAGCATTATGGTCTGCTATGCGCTTTAAATCTTCCCTAAGCCCAACTTGCTTGGCACGGGCCATTACCCCTCCTGGGGTTTCCATGAACCCAGAGATGACTGCCCCAGTGCACAACATCTCCCGCTGCCTCCTGGAAGAGCTGCAGAGCTGGAATGAGCAGTGAGACAGCCACAGCTGCCAGCAGAACAGGGCCCTTTATGATGTCATGGTGCCAGTTTCCAAGGCATCCCACTGTGACCTGCACAGTGTCCCGTGGGATGCAAACTAGCCTCATGCTTTCTTCTGCGGGCAGCCATTTTGTATTTTTCTGCCTCTGGGGGCGGCCATTTTGAAACCCCACTGCCAAGCTTCTATTGCCATGCACAGAAAATGGCGCTTGCAAGCTCCTAAAATCAAGACACCTGCCTTCCAGGAAAATAGATGCCACACATGCTGGGGGTGCTGCCATCACCTTTTAATCTTTTGTGATCTGCATCAACCCCCATTTGCACAACTTCTAACTACTTTGCCATGATCCCTTTAGATGTTGCAAAAACGTGTGGAATTGGAGCAAAATGCTGTAAAAATCAAGCTGGCATAACCTACTTTGACAGGTTCCACTTAGAAGGCTAGTGGAGGGGGGGGGGGCACTGGCACAATAGGTTGGATGTAGGGAACTTAAATGTTCTCCATGAAGCAAGTCTTACACCCAGGTAGACACTTCCCCTAGATGTAGACCTTTCATTCCAAAGCAAAAGTTTGACTTTTAACAGGATTAATAAAGACTGGTGTTTAGCAGACAGGGGCAAGCAGCCCAGGCTGATTCTACTTTGCATTGATAAAGCTGGGGGTGGGGACGTCTAGATTAAGACTTGCCCTGCCGCTATTATGCTCCAAAAACATATCTGTATGCAGGACTAAAGAAGACAGCCCTGTAATCCCATGCAAAAGAACATGATGCATGATTTTTGTGCTTTTAGCATTATGGTCTGCTATGCGCTTTAAATCTTCCCTAAGCCCAACTTGCTTGGCACGGGCCATTACCCCTCCTGGGGTTTCCATGAACCCAGAGATGACTGCCCCAGTGCACAACATCTCCCGCTGCCTCCTGGAAGAGCTGCAGAGCTGGAATGAGCAGTGAGACAGCCACAGCTGCCAGCAGAACAGGGCCCTTTATGATGTCATGGTGCCAGTTTCCAAGGCATCCCACTGTGACCTGCACAGTGTTCCGTGGGATGCAAACTAGCCTCATGCTTTCTTCTGCGGGCAGCCATTTTGTATTTTTCTGCCTCTGGGGGCGGCCATTTTGAAACCCCACTGCCAAGCTTCTATTGCCATGCACAGAAAATGGCGCTTGCAAGCTCCTAAAATCAAGACACCTGCCTTCCAGGAAAATAGATGCCACACATGCTGGGGGTGCTGCCATCACCTTTTAATCTTTTGTGATCTGCATCAACCCCCATTTGCACAACTTCTAACTACTTTGCCATGATCCCTTTAGATGTTGCAAAAACGTGTGGAATTGGAGCAAAATGCTGTAAAAATCAAGCTGGCATAACCTACTTTGACAGGTTCCACTTAGAAGGCTAGTGGAGGGGGCACTGGCACAATAGGTTGGATGTAGGGAACTTAAATGTTCTCCATGAAGCAAGTCTTACACCCAGGTAGACACTTCCCCTAGATGTAGACCTTTCATTCCAAAGCAAAAGTTTGACTTTTAACAGGATTAATAAAGACTGGTGTTTAGCAGACAGGGGCAAGCAGCCCAGGCTGATTCTACTTTGCATTGATAAAGCTGGGGGTGGGGACGTCTAGATTAAGACTTGCCCTGCCGCTATTATGCTCCAAAAACATATCTGTATGCAGGACTAAAGAAGACAGCCCTGTAATCCCATGCAAAAGAACATGATGCATGATTTTTGTGCTTTTAGCATTATGGTCTGCTATGCACTTTAAATCTTCCCTAAGCCCAACTTGCTTGGCACGGGCCATTACCCCTCCTGGGGTTTCCATGAACCCAGAGATGACTGCCCCAGTGCACAACATCTCCCGCTGCCTCCTGGAAGAGCTGCAGAGCTGGAATGAGCAGTGAGACAGCCACAGCTGCCAGCAGAACAGGGCCCTTTATGATGTCATGGTGCCAGTTTCCAAGGCATCCCACTGTGACCTGCACAGTGTTCCGTGGGATGCAAACTAGCCTCATGCTTTCTTCTGCGGGCAGCCATTTTGTATTTTTCTGCCTCTGGGGGCGGCCATTTTGAAACCCCACTGCCAAGCTTCTATTGCCATGCACAGAAAATGGCGCTTGCAAGCTCCTAAAATCAAGACACCTGCCTTCCAGGAAAATAGATGCCACACATGCTGGGGGTGCTGCCATCACCTTTTAATCTTTTGTGATCTGCATCAACCCCCATTTGCACAACTTCTAACTACTTTGCCATGATCCCTTTAGATGTTGCAAAAACGTGTGGAATTGGAGCAAAATGCTGTAAAAATCAAGCTGGCATAACCTACTTTGACAGGTTCCACTTAGAAGGCTAGTGGAGGGGGGGGGGGCACTGGCACAATAGGTTGGATGTAGGGAACTTAAATGTTCTCCATGAAGCAAGTCTTACACCCAGGTAGACACTTCCCCTAGATGTAGACCTTTCATTCCAAAGCAAAAGTTTGACTTTTAACAGGATTAATAAAGACTGGTGTTTAGCAGACAGGGGCAAGCAGCCCAGGCTGATTCTACTTTGCATTGATAAAGCTGGGGGTGGGGACGTCTAGATTAAGACTTGCCCTGCCGCTATTATGCTCCAAAAACATATCTGTATGCAGGACTAAAGAAGACAGCCCTGTAATCCCATGCAAAAGAACATGATGCATGATTTTTGTGCTTTTAGCATTATGGTCTGCTATGCGCTTTAAATCTTCCCTAAGCCCAACTTGCTTGGCACGGGCCATTACCCCTCCTGGGGTTTCCATGAACCCAGAGATGACTGCCCCAGTGCACAACATCTCCCGCTGCCTCCTGGAAGAGCTGCAGAGCTGGAATGAGCAGTGAGACAGCCACAGCTGCCAGCAGAACAGGGCCCTTTATGATGTCATGGTGCCAGTTTCCAAGGCATCCCACTGTGACCTGCACAGTGTTCCGTGGGATGCAAACTAGCCTCATGCTTTCTTCTGCGGGCAGCCATTTTGTATTTTTCTGCCTCTGGGGGCGGCCATTTTGAAACCCCACTGCCAAGCTTCTATTGCCATGCACAGAAAATGGCGCTTGCAAGCTCCTAAAATCAAGACACCTGCCTTCCAGGAAAATAGATGCCACACATGCTGGGGGTGCTGCCATCACCTTTTAATCTTTTGTGATCTGCATCAACCCCCATTTGCACAACTTCTAACTACTTTGCCATGATCCCTTTAGATGTTGCAAAAACGTGTGGAATTGGAGCAAAATGCTGTAAAAATCAAGCTGGCATAACCTACTTTGACAGGTTCCACTTAGAAGGCTAGTGGAGGGGGGGGGCACTGGCACAATAGGTTGGATGTAGGGAACTTAAATGTTCTCCATGAAGCAAGTCTTACACCCAGGTAGACACTTCTCCTAGATGTAGACCTTTCATTCCAAAGCAAAAGTTTGACTTTTAACAGGATTAATAAAGACTGGTGTTTAGCAGACAGGGGCAAGCAGCCCAGGCTGATTCTACTTTGCATTGATAAAGCTGGGGGTGGGGACGTCTAGATTAAGACTTGCCCTGCCGCTATTATGCTCCAAAAACATATCTGTATGCAGGACTAAAGAAGACAGCCCTGTAATCCCATGCAAAAGAACATGATGCATGATTTTTGTGCTTTTAGCATTATGGTCTGCTATGCGCTTTAAATCTTCCCTAAGCCCAACTTGCTTGGCACGGGCCATTACCCCTCCTGGGGTTTCCATGAACCCAGAGATGACTGCCCCAGTGCACAACATCTCCCGCTGCCTCCTGGAAGAGCTGCAGAGCTGGAATGAGCAGTGAGACAGCCACAGCTGCCAGCAGAACAGGGCCCTTTATGATGTCATGGTGCCAGTTTCCAAGGCATCCCACTGTGACCTGCACAGTGTTCCGTGGGATGCAAACTAGCCTCATGCTTTCTTCTGCGGGCAGCCATTTTGTATTTTTCTGCCTCTGGGGGCGGCCATTTTGAAACCCCACTGCCAAGCTTCTATTGCCATGCACAGAAAATGGCGCTTGCAAGCTCCTAAAATCAAGACACCTGCCTTCCAGGAAAATAGATGCCACACATGCTGGGGGTGCTGCCATCACCTTTTAATCTTTTGTGATCTGCATCAACCCCCATTTGCACAACTTCTAACTACTTTGCCATGATCCCTTTAGATGTTGCAAAAACGTGTGGAATTGGAGCAAAATGCTGTAAAAATCAAGCTGGCATAACCTACTTTGACAGGTTCCACTTAGAAGGCTAGTGGAGGGGGGGGGGCACTGGCACAATAGGTTGGATGTAGGGAACTTAAATGTTCTCCATGAAGCAAGTCTTACACCCAGGTAGACACTTCCCCTAGATGTAGACCTTTCATTCCAAAGCAAAAGTTTGACTTTTAACAGGATTAATAAAGACTGGTGTTTAGCAGACAGGGGCAAGCAGCCCAGGCTGATTCTACTTTGCATTGATAAAGCTGAGGGTGGGGACGTCTAGATTAAGACTTGCCCTGCCGCTATTATGCTCCAAAAACATATCTGTATGCAGGACTAAAGAAGACAGCCCTGTAATCCATGCAAAAGAACATGATGCATGATTTTTGTGCTTTTAGCATTATGGTCTGCTATGCGCTTTAAATCTTCCCTAAGCCCAACTTGCTTGGCACGGGCCATTACCCCTCCTGGGGTTTCCATGAACCCAGAGATGACTGCCCCAGTGCACAACATCTCCCGCTGCCTCCTGGAAGAGCTGCAGAGCTGGAATGAGCAGTGAGACAGCCACAGCTGCCAGCAGAACAGGGCCCTTTATGATGTCATGGTGCCAGTTTCCAAGGCATCCCACTGTGACCTGCACAGTGTTCCGTGGGATGCAAACTAGCCTCATGCTTTCTTCTGCGGGCAGCCATTTTGTATTTTTCTGCCTCTGGGGGCGGCCATTTTGAAACCCCACTGCCAAGCTTCTATTGCCATGCACAGAAAATGGCGCTTGCAAGCTCCTAAAATCAAGACACCTGCCTTCCAGGAAAATAGATGCCACACATGCTGGGGGTGCTGCCATCACCTTTTAATCTTTTGTGATCTGCATCAACCCCCATTTGCACAACTTCTAACTACTTTGCCATGATCCCTTTAGATGTTGCAAAAACGTGTGGAATTGGAGCAAAATGCTGTAAAAATCAAGCTGGCATAACCTACTTTGACAGGTTCCACTTAGAAGGCTAGTGGAGGGGGGGGGGGGGGGCACTGGCACAATAGGTTGGATGTAGGGAACTTAAATGTTCTCCATGAAGCAAGTCTTACACCCAGGTAGACACTTCCCCTAGATGTAGACCTTTCATTCCAAAGCAAAAGTTTGACTTTTAACAGGATTAATAAAGACTGGTGTTTAGCAGACAGGGGCAAGCAGCCCAGGCTGATTCTACTTTGCATTGATAAAGCTGGGGGTGGGGACGTCTAGATTAAGACTTGCCCTGCCGCTATTATGCTCCAAAAACATATCTGTATGCAGGACTAAAGAAGACAGCCCTGTAATCCCATGCAAAAGAACATGATGCATGATTTTTGTGCTTTTAGCATTATGGTCTGCTATGCGCTTTAAATCTTCCCTAAGCCCAACTTGCTTGGCACGGGCCATTACCCCTCCTGGGGTTTCCATGAACCCAGAGATGACTGCCCCAGTGCACAACATCTCCCGCTGCCTCCTGGAAGAGCTGCAGAGCTGGAATGAGCAGTGAGACAGCCACAGCTGCCAGCAGAACAGGGCCCTTTATGATGTCATGGTGCCAGTTTCCAAGGCATCCCACTGTGACCTGCACAGTGTTCCGTGGGATGCAAACTAGCCTCATGCTTTCTTCTGCGGGCAGCCATTTTGTATTTTTCTGCCTCTGGGGGCGGCCATTTTGAAACCCCACTGCCAAGCTTCTATTGCCATGCACAGAAAATGGCGCTTGCAAGCTCCTAAAATCAAGACACCTGCCTTCCAGGAAAATAGATGCCACACATGCTGGGGGTGCTGCCATCACCTTTTAATCTTTTGTGATCTGCATCAACCCCCATTTGCACAACTTCTAACTACTTTGCCATGATCCCTTTAGATGTTGCAAAAACGTGTGGAATTGGAGCAAAATGCTGTAAAAATCAAGCTGGCATAACCTACTTTGACAGGTTCCACTTAGAAGGCTAGTGGAGGGGGGGGGGGGCACTGGCACAATAGGTTGGATGTAGGGAACTTAAATGTTCTCCATGAAGCAAGTCTTACACCCAGGTAGACACTTCCCCTAGATGTAGACCTTTCATTCCAAAGCAAAAGTTTGACTTTTAACAGGATTAATAAAGACTGGTGTTTAGCAGACAGGGGCAAGCAGCCCAGGCTGATTCTACTTTGCATTGATAAAGCTGGGGGTGGGGACGTCTAGATTAAGACTTGCCCTGCCGCTATTATGCTCCAAAAACATATCTGTATGCAGGACTAAAGAAGACAGCCCTGTAATCCCATGCAAAAGAACATGATGCATGATTTTTGTGCTTTTAGCATTATGGTCTGCTATGCGCTTTAAATCTTCCCTAAGCCCAACTTGCTTGGCACGGGCCATTACCCCTCCTGGGGTTTCCATGAACCCAGAGATGACTGCCCCAGTGCACAACATCTCCCGCTGCCTCCTGGAAGAGCTGCAGAGCTGGAATGAGCAGTGAGACAGCCACAGCTGCCAGCAGAACAGGGCCCTTTATGATGTCATGGTGCCAGTTTCCAAGGCATCCCACTGTGACCTGCACAGTGTTCCGTGGGATGCAAACTAGCCTCATGCTTTCTTCTGCGGGCAGCCATTTTGTATTTTTCTGCCTCTGGGGGCGGCCATTTTGAAACCCCACTGCCAAGCTTCTATTGCCATGCACAGAAAATGGCGCTTGCAAGCTCCTAAAATCAAGACACCTGCCTTCCAGGAAAATAGATGCCACACATGCTGGGGGTGCTGCCATCACCTTTTAATCTTTTGTGATCTGCATCAACCCCCATTTGCACAACTTCTAACTACTTTGCCATGATCCCTTTAGATGTTGCAAAAACGTGTGGAATTGGAGCAAAATGCTGTAAAAATCAAGCTGGCATAACCTACTTTGACAGGTTCCACTTAGAAGGCTAGGGGAGGGGGGGGGGGCACTGGCACAATAGGTTGGATGTAGGGAACTTAAATGTTCTCCATGAAGCAAGTCTTACACCCAGGTAGACACTTCCCCTAGATGTAGACCTTTCATTCCAAAGCAAAAGTTTGACTTTTAACAGGATTAATAAAGACTGGTGTTTAGCAGACAGGGGCAAGCAGCCCAGGCTGATTCTACTTTGCATTGATAAAGCTGGGGGTGGGGACGTCTAGATTAAGACTTGCCCTGCCGCTATTATGCTCCAAAAACATATCTGTATGCAGGACTAAAGAAGACAGCCCTGTAATCCCATGCAAAAGAACATGATGCATGATTTTTGTGCTTTTAGCATTATGGTCTGCTATGCGCTTTAAATCTTCCCTAAGCCCAACTTGCTTGGCACGGGCCATTACCCCTCATGGGGTTTCCATGAACCCAGAGATGACTGCCCCAGTGCACAACATCTCCCGCTGCCTCCTGGAAGAGCTGCAGAGCTGGAATGAGCAGTGAGACAGCCACAGCTGCCAGCAGAACAGGGCCCTTTATGATGTCATGGTGCCAGTTTCCAAGGCATCCCACTGTGACCTGCACAGTGTTCCGTGGGATGCAAACTAGCCTCATGCTTTCTTCTGCGGGCAGCCATTTTGTATTTTTCTGCCTCTGGGGGCGGCCATTTTGAAACCCCACTGCCAAGCTTCTATTGCCATGCACAGAAAATGGCGCTTGCAAGCTCCTAAAATCAAGACACCTGCCTTCCAGGAAAATAGATGCCACACATGCTGGGGGTGCTGCCATCACCTTTTAATCTTTTGTGATCTGCATCAACCCCCATTTGCACAACTTCTAACTACTTTGCCATGATCCCTTTAGATGTTGCAAAAACGTGTGGAATTGGAGCAAAATGCTGTAAAAATCAAGCTGGCATAACCTACTTTGACAGGTTCCACTTAGAAGGCTAGTGGAGGGGGGGGGGGGCACTGGCACAATAGGTTGGATGTAGGGAACTTAAATGTTCTCCATGAAGCAAGTCTTACACCCAGGTAGACACTTCCCCTAGATGTAGACCTTTCATTCCAAAGCAAAAGTTTGACTTTTAACAGGATTAATAAAGACTGGTGTTTAGCAGACAGGGGCAAGCAGCCCAGGCTGATTCTACTTTGCATTGATAAAGCTGGGGGTGGGGACATCTAGATTAAGACTTGCCCTGCCGCTATTATGCTCCAAAAACATATCTGTATGCAGGACTAAAGAAGACAGCCCTGTAATCCCATGCAAAAGAACATGATGCATGATTTTTGTGCTTTTAGCATTATGGTCTGCTATGCGCTTTAAATCTTCCCTAAGCCCAACTTGCTTGGCACGGGCCATTACCCCTCATGGGGTTTCCATGAACCCAGAGATGACTGCCCCAGTGCACAACATCTCCCGCTGCCTCCTGGAAGAGCTGCAGAGCTGGAATGAGCAGTGAGACAGCCACAGCTGCCAGCAGAACAGGGCCCTTTATGATGTCATGGTGCCAGTTTCCAAGGCATCCCACTGTGACCTGCACAGTGTTCCGTGGGATGCAAACTAGCCTCATGCTTTCTTCTGCGGGCAGCCATTTTGTATTTTTCTGCCTCTGGGGGCGGCCATTTTGAAACCCCACTGCCAAGCTTCTATTGCCATGCACAGAAAATGGCGCTTGCAAGCTCCTAAAATCAAGACACCTGCCTTCCAGGAAAATAGATGCCACACATGCTGGGGGTGCTGCCATCACCTTTTAATCTTTTGTGATCTGCATCAACCCCCATTTGCACAACTTCTAACTACTTTGCCATGATCCCTTTAGATGTTGCAAAAACGTGTGGAATTGGAGCAAAATGCTGTAAAAATCAAGCTGGCATAACCTACTTTGACAGGTTCCACTTAGAAGGCTAGTGGAGGGGGGGGGGGGCACTGGCACAATAGGTTGGATGTAGGGAACTTAAATGTTCTCCATGAAGCAAGTCTTACACCCAGGTAGACACTTCCCCTAGATGTAGACCTTTCATTCCAAAGCAAAAGTTTGACTTTTAACAGGATTAATAAAGACTGGTGTTTAGCAGACAGGGGCAAGCAGCCCAGGCTGATTCTACTTTGCATTGATAAAGCTGGGGGTGGGGACGTCTAGATTAAGACTTGCCCTGCCGCTATTATGCTCCAAAAACATATCTGTATGCAGGACTAAAGAAGACAGCCCTGTAATCCCATGCAAAAGAACATGATGCATGATTTTTGTGCTTTTAGCATTATGGTCTGCTATGCGCTTTAAATCTTCCCTAAGCCCAACTTGCTTGGCACGGGCCATTACCCCTCCTGGGGTTTCCATGAACCCAGAGATGACTGCCCCAGTGCACAACATCTCCCGCTGCCTCCTGGAAGAGCTGCAGAGCTGGAATGAGCAGTGAGACAGCCACAGCTGCCAGCAGAACAGGGCCCTTTATGATGTCATGGTGCCAGTTTCCAAGGCATCCCACTGTGACCTGCACAGTGTTCCGTGGGATGCAAACTAGCCTCATGCTTTCTTCTGCGGGCAGCCATTTTGTATTTTTCTGCCTCTGGGGGCGGCCATTTTGAAACCCCACTGCCAAGCTTCTATTGCCATGCACAGAAAATGGCGCTTGCAAGCTCCTAAAATCAAGA
This sequence comes from Engystomops pustulosus, assembly GCF_040894005.1. Taxonomy (NCBI): domain Eukaryota; kingdom Metazoa; phylum Chordata; class Amphibia; order Anura; family Leptodactylidae; genus Engystomops; species Engystomops pustulosus. The sequence goes on from NC_092413.1 coordinate 50,167,465, forward strand.
CACCTGCCTTCCAGGAAAATAGATGCCACACATGCTGGGGGTGCTGCCATCACCTTTTAATCTTTTGTGATCTGCATCAACCCCCATTTGCACAACTTCTAACTACTTTGCCATGATCCCTTTAGATGTTGCAAAAACGTGTGGAATTGGAGCAAAATGCTGTAAAAATCAAGCTGGCATAACCTACTTTGACAGGTTCCACTTAGAAGGCTAGTGGAGGGGGCACTGGCACAATAGGTTGGATGTAGGGAACTTAAATGTTCTCCATGAAGCAAGTCTTACACCCAGGTAGACACTTCCCCTAGATGTAGACCTTTCATTCCAAAGCAAAAGTTTGACTTTTAACAGGATTAATAAAGACTGGTGTTTAGCAGACAGGGGCAAGCAGCCCAGGCTGATTCTACTTTGCATTGATAAAGCTGGGGGTGGGGACGTCTAGATTAAGACTTGCCCTGCCGCTATTATGCTCCAAAAACATATCTGTATGCAGGACTAAAGAAGACAGCCCTGTAATCCCATGCAAAAGAACATGATGCATGATTTTTGTGCTTTTAGCATTATGGTCTGCTATGCACTTTAAATCTTCCCTAAGCCCAACTTGCTTGGCACGGGCCATTACCCCTCCTGGGGTTTCCATGAACCCAGAGATGACTGCCCCAGTGCACAACATCTCCCGCTGCCTCCTGGAAGAGCTGCAGAGCTGGAATGAGCAGTGAGACAGCCACAGCTGCCAGCAGAACAGGGCCCTTTATGATGTCATGGTGCCAGTTTCCAAGGCATCCCACTGTGACCTGCACAGTGTTCCGTGGGATGCAAACTAGCCTCATGCTTTCTTCTGCGGGCAGCCATTTTGTATTTTTCTGCCTCTGGGGGCGGCCATTTTGAAACCCCACTGCCAAGCTTCTATTGCCATGCACAGAAAATGGCATGGCGCTTGCAAGCTCCTAAAATCAAGACACCTGCCTTCCAGGAAAATAGATGCCACACATGCTGGGGGTGCTGCCATCACCTTTTAATCTTTTGTGATCTGCATCAACCCCCATTTGCACAACTTCTAACTACTTTGCCATGATCCCTTTAGATGTTGCAAAAACGTGTGGAATTGGAGCAAAATGCTGTAAAAATCAAGCTGGCATAACCTACTTTGACAGGTTCCACTTAGAAGGCTAGTGGAGGGGGGGGGGGCACTGGCACAATAGGTTGGATGTAGGGAACTTAAATGTTCTCCATGAAGCAAGTCTTACACCCAGGTAGACACTTCCCCTAGATGTAGACCTTTCATTCCAAAGCAAAAGTTTGACTTTTAACAGGATTAATAAAGACTGGTGTTTAGCAGACAGGGGCAAGCAGCCCAGGCTGATTCTACTTTGCATTGATAAAGCTGGGGGTGGGGACGTCTAGATTAAGACTTGCCCTGCCGCTATTATGCTCCAAAAACATATCTGTATGCAGGACTAAAGAAGACAGCCCTGTAATCCCATGCAAAAGAACATGATGCATGATTTTTGTGCTTTTAGCATTATGGTCTGCTATGCGCTTTAAATCTTCCCTAAGCCCAACTTGCTTGGCACGGGCCATTACCCCTCCTGGGGTTTCCATGAACCCAGAGATGACTGCCCCAGTGCACAACATCTCCCGCTGCCTCCTGGAAGAGCTGCAGAGCTGGAATGAGCAGTGAGACAGCCACAGCTGCCAGCAGAACAGGGCCCTTTATGATGTCATGGTGCCAGTTTCCAAGGCATCCCACTGTGACCTGCACAGTGTTCCGTGGGATGCAAACTAGCCTCATGCTTTCTTCTGCGGGCAGCCATTTTGTATTTTTCTGCCTCTGGGGGCGGCCATTTTGAAACCCCACTGCCAAGCTTCTATTGCCATGCACAGAAAATGGCGCTTGCAAGCTCCTAAAATCAAGACACCTGCCTTCCAGGAAAATAGATGCCACACATGCTGGGGGTGCTGCCATCACCTTTTAATCTTTTGTGATCTGCATCAACCCCCATTTGCACAACTTCTAACTACTTTGCCATGATCCCTTTAGATGTTGCAAAAACGTGTGGAATTGGAGCAAAATGCTGTAAAAATCAAGCTGGCATAACCTACTTTGACAGGTTCCACTTAGAAGGCTAGTGGAGGGGGGGGGGGCACTGGCACAATAGGTTGGATGTAGGGAACTTAAATGTTCTCCATGAAGCAAGTCTTACACCCAGGTAGACACTTCCCCTAGATGTAGACCTTTCATTCCAAAGCAAAAGTTTGACTTTTAACAGGATTAATAAAGACTGGTGTTTAGCAGACAGGGGCAAGCAGCCCAGGCTGATTCTACTTTGCATTGATAAAGCTGGGGGTGGGGACGTCTAGATTAAGACTTGCCCTGCCGCTATTATGCTCCAAAAACATATCTGTATGCAGGACTAAAGAAGACAGCCCTGTAATCCCATGCAAAAGAACATGATGCATGATTTTTGTGCTTTTAGCATTATGGTCTGCTATGCGCTTTAAATCTTCCCTAAGCCCAACTTGCTTGGCACGGGCCATTACCCCTCCTGGGGTTTCCATGAACCCAGAGATGACTGCCCCAGTGCACAACATCTCCCGCTGCCTCCTGGAAGAGCTGCAGAGCTGGAATGAGCAGTGAGACAGCCACAGCTGCCAGCAGAACAGGGCCCTTTATGATGTCATGGTGCCAGTTTCCAAGGCATCCCACTGTGACCTGCACAGTGTTCCGTGGGATGCAAACTAGCCTCATGCTTTCTTCTGCGGGCAGCCATTTTGTATTTTTCTGCCTCTGGGGGCGGCCATTTTGAAACCCCACTGCCAAGCTTCTATTGCCATGCACAGAAAATGGCGCTTGCAAGCTCCTAAAATCAAGACACCTGCCTTCCAGGAAAATAGATGCCACACATGCTGGGGGTGCTGCCATCACCTTTTAATCTTTTGTGATCTGCATCAACCCCCATTTGCACAACTTCTAACTACTTTGCCATGATCCCTTTAGATGTTGCAAAAACGTGTGGAATTGGAGCAAAATGCTGTAAAAATCAAGCTGGCATAACCTACTTTGACAGGTTCCACTTAGAAGGCTAGTGGAGGGGGGGGGGGGCACTGGCACAATAGGTTGGATGTAGGGAACTTAAATGTTCTCCATGAAGCAAGTCTTACACCCAGGTAGACACTTCCCCTAGATGTAGACCTTTCATTCCAAAGCAAAAGTTTGACTTTTAACAGGATTAATAAAGACTGGTGTTTAGCAGACAGGGGCAAGCAGCCCAGGCTGATTCTACTTTGCATTGATAAAGCTGGGGGTGGGGACGTCTAGATTAAGACTTGCCCTGCCGCTATTATGCTCCAAAAACATATCTGTATGCAGGACTAAAGAAGACAGCCCTGTAATCCCATGCAAAAGAACATGATGCATGATTTTTGTGCTTTTAGCATTATGGTCTGCTATGCGCTTTAAATCTTCCCTAAGCCCAACTTGCTTGGCACGGGCCATTACCCCTCCTGGGGTTTCCATGAACCCAGAGATGACTGCCCCAGTGCACAACATCTCCCGCTGCCTCCTGGAAGAGCTGCAGAGCTGGAATGAGCAGTGAGACAGCCACAGCTGCCAGCAGAACAGGGCCCTTTATGATGTCATGGTGCCAGTTTCCAAGGCATCCCACTGTGACCTGCACAGTGTTCCGTGGGATGCAAACTAGCCTCATGCTTTCTTCTGCGGGCAGCCATTTTGTATTTTTCTGCCTCTGGGGGCGGCCATTTTGAAACCCCACTGCCAAGCTTCTATTGCCATGCACAGAAAATGGCGCTTGCAAGCTCCTAAAATCAAGACACCTGCCTTCCAGGAAAATAGATGCCACACATGCTGGGGGTGCTGCCATCACCTTTTAATCTTTTGTGATCTGCATCAACCCCCATTTGCACAACTTCTAACTACTTTGCCATGATCCCTTTAGATGTTGCAAAAACGTGTGGAATTGGAGCAAAATGCTGTAAAAATCAAGCTGGCATAACCTACTTTGACAGGTTCCACTTAGAAGGCTAGTGGAGGGGGGGGGGCACTGGCACAATAGGTTGGATGTAGGGAACTTAAATGTTCTCCATGAAGCAAGTCTTACACCCAGGTAGACACTTCCCCTAGATGTAGACCTTTCATTCCAAAGCAAAAGTTTGACTTTTAACAGGATTAATAAAGACTGGTGTTTAGCAGACAGGGGCAAGCAGCCCAGGCTGATTCTACTTTGCATTGATAAAGCTGGGGGTGGGGACGTCTAGATTAAGACTTGCCCTGCCGCTATTATGCTCCAAAAACATATCTGTATGCAGGACTAAAGAAGACAGCCCTGTAATCCCATGCAAAAGAACATGATGCATGATTTTTGTGCTTTTAGCATTATGGTCTGCTATGCGCTTTAAATCTTCCCTAAGCCCAACTTGCTTGACACGGGCCATTACCCCTCCTGGGGTTTCCATGAACCCAGAGATGACTGCCCCAGTGCACAACATCTCCCGCTGCCTCCTGGAAGAGCTGCAGAGCTGGAATGAGCAGTGAGACAGCCACAGCTGCCAGCAGAACAGGGCCCTTTATGATGTCATGGTGCCAGTTTCCAAGGCATCCCACTGTGACCTGCACAGTGTTCCGTGGGATGCAAACTAGCCTCATGCTTTCTTCTGCGGGCAGCCATTTTGTATTTTTCTGCCTCTGGGGGCGGCCATTTTGAAACCCCACTGCCAAGCTTCTATTGCCATGCACAGAAAATGGCGCTTGCAAGCTCCTAAAATCAAGACACCTGCCTTCCAGGAAAATAGATGCCACACATGCTGGGGGTGCTGCCATCACCTTTTAATCTTTTGTGATCTGCATCAACCCCCATTTGCACAACTTCTAACTACTTTGCCATGATCCCTTTAGATGTTGCAAAAACGTGTGGAATTGGAGCAAAATGCTGTAAAAATCAAGCTGGCATAACCTACTTTGACAGGTTCCACTTAGAAGGCTAGTGGAGGGGGGGGGGGCACTGGCACAATAGGTTGGATGTAGGGAACTTAAATGTTCTCCATGAAGCAAGTCTTACACCCAGGTAGACACTTCCCCTAGATGTAGACCTTTCATTCCAAAGCAAAAGTTTGACTTTTAACAGGATTAATAAAGACTGGTGTTTAGCAGACAGGGGCAAGCAGCCCAGGCTGATTCTACTTTGCATTGATAAAGCTGGGGGTGGGGACGTCTAGATTAAGACTTGCCCTGCCGCTATTATGCTCCAAAAACATATCTGTATGCAGGACTAAAGAAGACAGCCCTGTAATCCCATGCAAAAGAACATGATGCATGATTTTTGTGCTTTTAGCATTATGGTCTGCTATGCGCTTTAAATCTTCCCTAAGCCCAACTTGCTTGGCACGGGCCATTACCCCTCCTGGGGTTTCCATGAACCCAGAGATGACTGCCCCAGTGCACAACATCTCCCGCTGCCTCCTGGAAGAGCTGCAGAGCTGGAATGAGCAGTGAGACAGCCACAGCTGCCAGCAGAACAGGGCCCTTTATGATGTCATGGTGCCAGTTTCCAAGGCATCCCACTGTGACCTGCACAGTGTTCCGTGGGATGCAAACTAGCCTCATGCTTTCTTCTGCGGGCAGCCATTTTGTATTTTTCTGCCTCTGGGGGCGGCCATTTTGAAACCCCACTGCCAAGCTTCTATTGCCATGCACAGAAAATGGCGCTTGCAAGCTCCTAAAATCAAGACACCTGCCTTCCAGGAAAATAGATGCCACACATGCTGGGGGTGCTGCCATCACCTTTTAATCTTTTGTGATCTGCATCAACCCCCATTTGCACAACTTCTAACTACTTTGCCATGATCCCTTTAGATGTTGCAAAAACATGTGGAATTGGAGCAAAATGCTGTAAAAATCAAGCTGGCATAACCTACTTTGACAGGTTCCACTTAGAAGGCTAGTGGAGGGGGGGGGGGGCACTGGCACAATAGGTTGGATGTAGGGAACTTAAATGTTCTCCATGAAGCAAGTCTTACACCCAGGTAGACACTTCCCCTAGATGTAGACCTTTCATTCCAAAGCAAAAGTTTGACTTTTAACAGGATTAATAAAGACTGGTGTTTAGCAGACAGGGGCAAGCAGCCCAGGCTGATTCTACTTTGCATTGATAAAGCTGGGGGTGGGGACGTCTAGATTAAGACTTGCCCTGCCGCTATTATGCTCCAAAAACATATCTGTATGCAGGACTAAAGAAGACAGCCCTGTAATCCCATGCAAAAGAACATGATGCATGATTTTTGTGCTTTTAGCATTATGGTCTGCTATGCGCTTTAAATCTTCCCTAAGCCCAACTTGCTTGGCACGGGCCATTACCCCTCCTGGGGTTTCCATGAACCCAGAGATGACTGCCCCAGTGCACAACATCTCCCGCTGCCTCCTGGAAGAGCTGCAGAGCTGGAATGAGCAGTGAGACAGCCACAGCTGCCAGCAGAACAGGGCCCTTTATGATGTCATGGTGCCAGTTTCCAAGGCATCCCACTGTGACCTGCACAGTGTTCCGTGGGATGCAAACTAGCCTCATGCTTTCTTCTGCGGGCAGCCATTTTGTATTTTTCTGCCTCTGGGGGCGGCCATTTTGAAACCCCACTGCCAAGCTTCTATTGCCATGCACAGAAAATGGCGCTTGCAAGCTCCTAAAATCAAGACACCTGCCTTCCAGGAAAATAGATGCCACACATGCTGGGGGTGCTGCCATCACCTTTTAATCTTTTGTGATCTGCATCAACCCCCATTTGCACAACTTCTAACTACTTTGCCATGATCCCTTTAGATGTTGCAAAAACGTGTGGAATTGGAGCAAAATGCTGTAAAAATCAAGCTGGCATAACCTACTTTGACAGGTTCCACTTAGAAGGCTAGTGGAGGGGGGGGGGGGCACTGGCACAATAGGTTGGATGTAGGGAACTTAAATGTTCTCCATGAAGCAAGTCTTACACCCAGGTAGACACTTCCCCTAGATGTAGACCTTTCATTCCAAAGCAAAAGTTTGACTTTTAACAGGATTAATAAAGACTGGTGTTTAGCAGACAGGGGCAAGCAGCCCAGGCTGATTCTACTTTGCATTGATAAAGCTGGGGGTGGGGACGTCTAGATTAAGACTTGCCCTGCCGCTATTATGCTCCAAAAACATATCTGTATGCAGGACTAAAGAAGACAGCCCTGTAATCCCATGCAAAAGAACATGATGCATGATTTTTGTGCTTTTAGCATTATGGTCTGCTATGCGCTTTAAATCTTCCCTAAGCCCAACTTGCTTGGCACGGGCCATTACCCCTCCTGGGGTTTCCATGAACCCAGAGATGACTGCCCCAGTGCACAACATCTCCCGCTGCCTCCTGGAAGAGCTGCAGAGCTGGAATGAGCAGTGAGACAGCCACAGCTGCCAGCAGAACAGGGCCCTTTATGATGTCATGGTGCCAGTTTCCAAGGCATCCCACTGTGACCTGCACAGTGTTCCGTGGGATGCAAACTAGCCTCATGCTTTCTTCTGCGGGCAGCCATTTTGTATTTTTCTGCCTCTGGGGGCGGCCATTTTGAAACCCCACTGCCAAGCTTCTATTGCCATGCACAGAAAATGGCGCTTGCAAGCTCCTAAAATCAAGACACCTGCCTTCCAGGAAAATAGATGCCACACATGCTGGGGGTGCTGCCATCACCTTTTAATCTTTTGTGATCTGCATCAACCCCCATTTGCACAACTTCTAACTACTTTGCCATGATCCCTTTAGATGTTGCAAAAACGTGTGGAATTGGAGCAAAATGCTGTAAAAATCAAGCTGGCATAACCTACTTTGACAGGTTCCACTTAGAAGGCTAGTGGAGGGGGGTGGGGCACTGGCACAATAGGTTGGATGTAGGGAACTTAAATGTTCTCCATGAAGCAAGTCTTACACCCAGGTAGACACTTCCCCTAGATGTAGACCTTTCATTCCAAAGCAAAAGTTTGACTTTTAACAGGATTAATAAAGACTGGTGTTTAGCAGACAGGGGCAAGCAGCCCAGGCTGATTCTACTTTGCATTGATAAAGCTGGGGGTGGGGACGTCTAGATTAAGACTTGCCCTGCCGCTATTATGCTCCAAAAACATATCTGTATGCAGGACTAAAGAAGACAGCCCTGTAATCCCATGCAAAAGAACATGATGCATGATTTTTGTGCTTTTAGCATTATGGTCTGCTATGCGCTTTAAATCTTCCCTAAGCCCAACTTGCTTGGCACGGGCCATTACCCCTCCTGGGGTTTCCATGAACCCAGAGATGACTGCCCCAGTGCACAACATCTCCCGCTGCCTCCTGGAAGAGCTGCAGAGCTGGAATGAGCAGTGAGACAGCCACAGCTGCCAGCAGAACAGGGCCCTTTATGATGTCATGGTGCCAGTTTCCAAGGCATCCCACTGTGACCTGCACAGTGTTCCGTGGGATGCAAACTAGCCTCATGCTTTCTTCTGCGGGCAGCCATTTTGTATTTTTCTGCCTCTGGGGGCGGCCATTTTGAAACCCCACTGCCAAGCTTCTATTGCCATGCACAGAAAATGGCGCTTGCAAGCTCCTAAAATCAAGACACCTGCCTTCCAGGAAAATAGATGCCACACATGCTGGGGGTGCTGCCATCACCTTTTAATCTTTTGTGATCTGCATCAACCCCCATTTGCACAACTTCTAACTACTTTGCCATGATCCCTTTAGATGTTGCAAAAACATGTGGAATTGGAGCAAAATGCTGTAAAAATCAAGCTGGCATAACCTACTTTGACAGGTTCCACTTAGAAGGCTAGTGGAGGGGGGGGGCACTGGCACAATAGGTTGGATGTAGGGAACTTAAATGTTCTCCATGAAGCAAGTCTTACACCCAGGTAGACACTTCCCCTAGATGTAGACCTTTCATTCCAAAGCAAAAGTTTGACTTTTAACAGGATTAATAAAGACTGGTGTTTAGCAGACAGGGGCAAGCAGCCCAGGCTGATTCTACTTTGCATTGATAAAGCTGGGGGTGGGGACGTCTAGATTAAGACTTGCCCTGCCGCTATTATGCTCCAAAAACATATCTGTATGCAGGACTAAAGAAGACAGCCCTGTAATCCCATGCAAAAGAACATGATGCATGATTTTTGTGCTTTTAGCATTATGGTCTGCTATGCGCTTTAAATCTTCCCTAAGCCCAACTTGCTTGGCACGGGCCATTACCCCTCCTGGGGTTTCCATGAACCCAGAGATGACTGCCCCAGTGCACAACATCTCCCGCTGCCTCCTGGAAGAGCTGCAGAGCTGGAATGAGCAGTGAGACAGCCACAGCTGCCAGCAGAACAGGGCCCTTTATGATGTCATGGTGCCAGTTTCCAAGGCATCCCACTGTGACCTGCACAGTGTTCCGTGGGATGCAAACTAGCCTCATGCTTCCTTCTGCGGGCAGCCATTTTGTATTTTTCTGCCTCTGGGGGCGGCCATTTTGAAACCCCACTGCCAAGCTTCTATTGCCATGCACAGAAAATGGCGCTTGCAAGCTCCTAAAATCAAGACACCTGCCTTCCAGGAAAATAGATGCCACACATGCTGGGGGTGCTGCCATCACCTTTTAATCTTTTGTGATCTGCATCAACCCCCATTTGCACAACTTCTAACTACTTTGCCATGATCCCTTTAGATGTTGCAAAAACGTGTGGAATTGGAGCAAAATGCTGTAAAAATCAAGCTGGCATAACCTACTTTGACAGGTTCCACTTAGAAGGCTAGTGGAGGGGGGGGGGGGCACTGGCACAATAGGTTGGATGTAGGGAACTTAAATGTTCTCCATGAAGCAAGTCTTACACCCAGGTAGACACTTCCCCTAGATGTAGACCTTTCATTCCAAAGCAAAAGTTTGACTTTTAACAGGATTAATAAAGACTGGTGTTTAGCAGACAGGGGCAAGCAGCCCAGGCTGATTCTACTTTGCATTGATAAAGCTGGGGGTGGGGACGTCTAGATTAAGACTTGCCCTGCCGCTATTATGCTCCAAAAACATATCTGTATGCAGGACTAAAGAAGACAGCCCTGTAATCCCATGCAAAAGAACATGATGCATGATTTTTGTGCTTTTAGCATTATGGTCTGCTATGCGCTTTAAATCTTCCCTAAGCCCAACTTGCTTGGCACGGGCCATTACCCCTCCTGGGGTTTCCATGAACCCAGAGATGACTGCCCCAGTGCACAACATCTCCCGCTGCCTCCTGGAAGAGCTGCAGAGCTGGAATGAGCAGTGAGACAGCCACAGCTGCCAGCAGAACAGGGCCCTTTATGATGTCATGGTGCCAGTTTCCAAGGCATCCCACTGTGACCTGCACAGTGTTCCGTGGGATGCAAACTAGCCTCATGCTTTCTTCTGCGGGCAGCCATTTTGTATTTTTCTGCCTCTGGGGGCGGCCATTTTGAAACCCCACTGCCAAGCTTCTATTGCCATGCACAGAAAATGGCGCTTGCAAGCTCCTAAAATCAAGACACCTGCCTTCCAGGAAAATAGATGCCACACATGCTGGGGGTGCTGCCATCACCTTTTAATCTTTTGTGATCTGCATCAACCCCCATTTGCACAACTTCTAACTACTTTGCCATGATCCCTTTAGATGTTACAAAAACGTGTGGAATTGGAGCAAAATGCTGTAAAAATCAAGCTGGCATAACCTACTTTGACAGGTTCCACTTAGAAGGCTAGTGGAGGGGGCACTGGCACAATAGGTTGGATGTAGGGAACTTAAATGTTCTCCATGAAGCAAGTCTTACACCCAGGTAGACACTTCCCCTAGATGTAGACCTTTCATTCCAAAGCAAAAGTTTGACTTTTAACAGGATTAATAAAGACTGGTGTTTAGCAGACAGGGGCAAGCAGCCCAGGCTGATTCTACTTTGCATTGATAAAGCTGGGGGTGGGGACGTCTAGATTAAGACTTGCCCTGCCGCTATTATGCTCCAAAAACATATCTGTATGCAGGACTAAAGAAGACAGCCCTGTAATCCCATGCAAAAGAACATGATGCATGATTTTTGTGCTTTTAGCATTATGGTCTGCTATGCGCTTTAAATCTTCCCTAAGCCCAACTTGCTTGGCACGGGCCATTACCCCTCCTGGGGTTTCCATGAACCCAGAGATGACTGCCCCAGTGCACAACATCTCCCGCTGCCTCCTGGAAGAGCTGCAGAGCTGGAATGAGCAGTGAGACAGCCACAGCTGCCAGCAGAACAGGGCCCTTTATGATGTCATGGTGCCAGTTTCCAAGGCATCCCACTGTGACCTGCACAGTGTTCCGTGGGATGCAAACTAGCCTCATGCTTTCTTCTGCGGGCAGCCATTTTGTATTTTTCTGCCTCTGGGGGCGGCCATTTTGAAACCCCACTGCCAAGCTTCTATTGCCATGCACAGAAAATGGCGCTTGCAAGCTCCTAAAATCAAGACACCTGCCTTCCAGGAAAATAGATGCCACACATGCTGGGGGTGCTGCCATCACCTTTTAATCTTTTGTGATCTGCATCAACCCCCATTTGCACAACTTCTAACTACTTTGCCATGATCCCTTTAGATGTTGCAAAAACGTGTGGAATTGGAGCAAAATGCTGTAAAAATCAAGCTGGCATAACCTACTTTGACAGGTTCCACTTAGAAGGCTAGTGGAGGGGGGGGGGGGCACTGGCACAATAGGTTGGATGTAGGGAACTTAAATGTTCTCCATGAAGCAAGTCTTACACCCAGGTAGACACTTCCCCTAGATGTAGACCTTTCATTCCAAAGCAAAAGTTTGACTTTTAACAGGATTAATAAAGACTGGTGTTTAGCAGACAGGGGCAAGCAGCCCAGGCTGATTCTACTTTGCATTGATAAAGCTGGGGGTGGGGACGTCTAGATTAAGACTTGCCCTGCCGCTATTATGCTCCAAAAACATATCTGTATGCAGGACTAAAGAAGACAGCCCTGTAATCCCATGCAAAAGAACATGATGCATGATTTTTGTGCTTTTAGCATTATGGTCTGCTATGCGCTTTAAATCTTCCCTAAGCCCAACTTGCTTGGCACGGGCCATTACCCCTCCTGGGGTTTCCATGAACCCAGAGATGACTGCCCCAGTGCACAACATCTCCCGCTGCCTCCTGGAAGAGCTGCAGAGCTGGAATGAGCAGTGAGACAGCCACAGCTGCCAGCAGAACAGGGCCCTTTATGATGTCATGGTGCCAGTTTCCAAGGCATCCCACTGTGACCTGCACAGTGTTCCGTGGGATGCAAACTAGCCTCATGCTTTCTTCTGCGGGCAGCCATTTTGTATTTTTCTGCCTCTGGGGGCGGCCATTTTGAAACCCCACTGCCAAGCTTCTATTGCCATGCACAGAAAATGGCGCTTGCAAGCTCCTAAAATCAAGACACCTGCCTTCCAGGAAAATAGATGCCACACATGCTGGGGGTGCTGCCATCACCTTTTAATCTTTTGTGATCTGCATCAACCCCCATTTGCACAACTTCTAACTACTTTGCCATGATCCCTTTAGATGTTGCAAAAACGTGTGGAATTGGAGCAAAATGCTGTAAAAATCAAGCTGGCATAACCTACTTTGACAGGTTCCACTTAGAAGGCTAGTGGAGGGGGGGGGGGGCACTGGCACAATAGGTTGGATGTAGGGAACTTAAATGTTCTCCATGAAGCAAGTCTTACACCCAGGTAGACACTTCCCCTAGATGTAGACCTTTCATTCCAAAGCAAAAGTTTGACTTTTAACAGGATTAATAAAGACTGGTGTTTAGCAGACAGGGGCAAGCAGCCCAGGCTGATTCTACTTTGCATTGATAAAGCTGGGGGTGGGGACGTCTAGATTAAGACTTGCCCTGCCGCTATTATGCTCCAAAAACATATCTGTATGCAGGACTAAAGAAGACAGCCCTGTAATCCCATGCAAAAGAACATGATGCATGATTTTTGTGCTTTTAGCATTATGGTCTGCTATGCGCTTTAAATCTTCCCTAAGCCCAACTTGCTTGGCACGGGCCATTACCCCTCCTGGGGTTTCCATGAACCCAGAGATGACTGCCCCAGTGCACAACATCTCCCGCTGCCTCCTGGAAGAGCTGCAGAGCTGGAATGAGCAGTGAGACAGCCACAGCTGCCAGCAGAACAGGGCCCTTTATGATGTCATGGTGCCAGTTTCCAAGGCATCCCACTGTGACCTGCACAGTGTTCCGTGGGATGCAAACTAGCCTCATGCTTTCTTCTGCGGGCAGCCATTTTGTATTTTTCTGCCTCTGGGGGCGGCCATTTTGAAACCCCACTGCCAAGCTTCTATTGCCATGCACAGAAAATGGCGCTTGCAAGCTCCTAAAATCAAGACACCTGCCTTCCAGGAAAATAGATGCCACACATGCTGGGGGTGCTGCCATCACCTTTTAATCTTTTGTGATCTGCATCAACCCCCATTTGCACAACTTCTAACTACTTTGCCATGATCCCTTTAGATGTTGCAAAAACGTGTGGAATTGGAGCAAAATGCTGTAAAAATCAAGCTGGCATAACCTACTTTGACAGGTTCCACTTAGAAGGCTAGTGGAGGGGGGGAGGGGGGGGCACTGGTACAATAGGTTGGATGTAGGGAACTTAAATGTTCTCCATGAAGCAAGTCTTACACCCAGGTAGACACTTCCCCTAGATGTAGACCTTTCATTCCAAAGCAAAAGTTTGACTTTTAACAGGATTAATAAAGACTGGTGTTTAGCAGACAGGGGCAAGCAGCCCAGGCTGATTCTACTTTGCATTGATAAAGCTGGGGGTGGGGACGTCTAGATTAAGACTTGCCCTGCCGCTATTATGCTCCAAAAACATATCTGTATGCAGGACTAAAGAAGACAGCCCTGTAATCCCATGCAAAAGAACATGATGCATGATTTTTGTGCTTTTAGCATTATGGTCTGCTATGCGCTTTAAATCTTCCCTAAGCCCAACTTGCTTGGCACGGGCCATTACCCCTCCTGGGGTTTCCATGAACCCAGAGATGACTGCCCCAGTGCACAACATCTCCCGCTGCCTCCTGGAAGAGCTGCAGAGCTGGAATGAGCAGTGAGACAGCCACAGCTGCCAGCAGAACAGGGCCCTTTATGATGTCATGGTGCCAGTTTCCAAGGCATCCCACTGTGACCTGCACAGTGTTCCGTGGGATGCAAACTAGCCTCATGCTTTCTTCTGCGGGCAGCCATTTTGTATTTTTCTGCCTCTGGGGGCGGCCATTTTGAAACCCCACTGCCAAGCTTCTATTGCCATGCACAGAAAATGGCGCTTGCAAGCTCCTAAAATCAAGACACCTGCCTTCCAGGAAAATAGATGCCACACATGCTGGGGGTGCTGCCATCACCTTTTAATCTTTTGTGATCTGCATCAACCCCCATTTGCACAACTTCTAACTACTTTGCCATGATCCCTTTAGATGTTGCAAAAACGTGTGGAATTGGAGCAAAATGCTGTAAAAATCAAGCTGGCATAACCTACTTTGACAGGTTCCACTTAGAAGGCTAGTGGAGGGGGGGGGGGGCACTGGCACAATAGGTTGGATGTAGGGAACTTAAATGTTCTCCATGAAGCAAGTCTTACACCCAGGTAGACACTTCCCCTAGATGTAGACCTTTCATTCCAAAGCAAAAGTTTGACTTTTAACAGGATTAATAAAGACTGGTGTTTAGCAGACAGGGGCAAGCAGCCCAGGCTGATTCTACTTTGCATTGATAAAGCTGGGGGTGGGGACGTCTAGATTAAGACTTGCCCTGCCGCTATTATGCTCCAAAAACATATCTGTATGCAGGACTAAAGAAGACAGCCCTGTAATCCCATGCAAAAGAACATGATGCATGATTTTTGTGCTTTTAGCATTATGGTCTGCTATGCGCTTTAAATCTTCCCTAAGCCCAACTTGCTTGGCACGGGCCATTACCCCTCCTGGGGTTTCCATGAACCCAGAGATGACTGCCCCAGTGCACAACATCTCCCGCTGCCTCCTGGAAGAGCTGCAGAGCTGGAATGAGCAGTGAGACAGCCACAGCTGCCAGCAGAACAGGGCCCTTTATGATGTCATGGTGCCAGTTTCCAAGGCATCCCACTGTGACCTGCACAGTGTTCCGTGGGATGCAAACTAGCCTCATGCTTTCTTCTGCGGGCAGCCATTTTGTATTTTTCTGCCTCTGGGGGCGGCCATTTTGAAACCCCACTGCCAAGCTTCTATTGCCATGCACAGAAAATGGCGCTTGCAAGCTCCTAAAATCAAGACACCTGCCTTCCAGGAAAATAGATGCCACACATGCTGGGGGTGCTGCCATCACCTTTTAATCTTTTGTGATCTGCATCAACCCCCATTTGCACAACTTCTAACTACTTTGCCATGATCCCTTTAGATGTTGCAAAAACGTGTGGAATTGGAGCAAAATGCTGTAAAAATCAAGCTGGCATAACCTACTTTGACAGGTTCCACTTAGAAGGCTAGTGGAGGGGGGGGGGGCACTGGCACAATAGGTTGGATGTAGGGAACTTAAATGTTCTCCATGAAGCAAGTCTTACACCCAGGTAGACACTTCCCCTAGATGTAGACCTTTCATTCCAAAGCAAAAGTTTGACTTTTAACAGGATTAATAAAGACTGGTGTTTAGCAGACAGGGGCAAGCAGCCCAGGCTGATTCTACTTTGCATTGATAAAGCTGGGGGTGGGGACGTCTAGATTAAGACTTGCCCTGCCGCTATTATGCTCCAAAAACATATCTGTATGCAGGACTAAAGAAGACAGCCCTGTAATCCCATGCAAAAGAACATGATGCATGATTTTTGTGCTTTTAGCATTATGGTCTGCTATGCGCTTTAAATCTTCCCTAAGCCCAACTTGCTTGGCACGGGCCATTACCCCTCCTGGGGTTTCCATGAACCCAGAGATGACTGCCCCAGTGCACAACATCTCCCGCTGCCTCCTGGAAGAGCTGCAGAGCTGGAATGAGCAGTGAGACAGCCACAGCTGCCAGCAGAACAGGGCCCTTTATGATGTCATGGTGCCAGTTTCCAAGGCATCCCACTGTGACCTGCACAGTGTTCCGTGGGATGCAAACTAGCCTCATGCTTTCTTCTGCGGGCAGCCATTTTGTATTTTTCTGCCTCTGGGGGCGGCCATTTTGAAACCCCACTGCCAAGCTTCTATTGCCATGCACAGAAAATGGCGCTTGCAAGCTCCTAAAATCAAGACACCTGCCTTCCAGGAAAATAGATGCCACACATGCTGGGGGTGCTGCCATCACCTTTTAATCTTTTGTGATCTGCATCAACCCCCATTTGCACAACTTCTAACTACTTTGCCATGATCCCTTTAGATGTTGCAAAAACGTGTGGAATTGGAGCAAAATGCTGTAAAAATCAAGCTGGCATAACCTACTTTGACAGGTTCCACTTAGAAGGCTAGTGGAGGGGGGGAGGGGGGGGCACTGGCACAATAGGTTGGATGTAGGGAACTTAAATGTTCTCCATGAAGCAAGTCTTACACCCAGGTAGACACTTCCCCTAGATGTAGACCTTTCATTCCAAAGCAAAAGTTTGACTTTTAACAGGATTAATAAAGACTGGTGTTTAGCAGACAGGGGCAAGCAGCCCAGGCTGATTCTACTTTGCATTGATAAAGCTGGGGGTGGGGACGTCTAGATTAAGACTTGCCCTGCCGCTATTATGCTCCAAAAACATATCTGTATGCAGGACTAAAGAAGACAGCCCTGTAATCCCATGCAAAAGAACATGATGCATGATTTTTGTGCTTTTAGCATTATGGTCTGCTATGCGCTTTAAATCTTCCCTAAGCCCAACTTGCTTGGCACGGGCCATTACCCCTCCTGGGGTTTCCATGAACCCAGAGATGACTGCCCCAGTGCACAACATCTCCCGCTGCCTCCTGGAAGAGCTGCAGAGCTGGAATGAGCAGTGAGACAGCCACAGCTGCCAGCAGAACAGGGCCCTTTATGATGTCATGGTGCCAGTTTCCAAGGCATCCCACTGTGACCTGCACAGTGTTCCGTGGGATGCAAACTAGCCTCATGCTTTCTTCTGCGGGCAGCCATTTTGTATTTTTCTGCCTCTGGGGGCGGCCATTTTGAAACCCCACTGCCAAGCTTCTATTGCCATGCACAGAAAATGGCGCTTGCAAGCTCCTAAAATCAAGACACCTGCCTTCCAGGAAAATAGATGCCACACATGCTGGGGGTGCTGCCATCACCTTTTAATCTTTTGTGATCTGCATCAACCCCCATTTGCACAACTTCTAACTACTTTGCCATGATCCCTTTAGATGTTGCAAAAACGTGTGGAATTGGAGCAAAATGCTGTAAAAATCAAGCTGGCATAACCTACTTTGACAGGTTCCACTTAGAAGGCTAGTGGAGGGGGGGGGGGGCACTGGCACAATAGGTTGGATGTAGGGAACTTAAATGTTCTCCATGAAGCAAGTCTTACACCCAGGTAGACACTTCCCCTAGATGTAGACCTTTCATTCCAAAGCAAAAGTTTGACTTTTAACAGGATTAATAAAGACTGGTGTTTAGCAGACAGGGGCAAGCAGCCCAGGCTGATTCTACTTTGCATTGATAAAGCTGGGGGTGGGGACGTCTAGATTAAGACTTGCCCTGCCGCTATTATGCTCCAAAAACATATCTGTATGCAGGACTAAAGAAGACAGCCCTGTAATCCCATGCAAAAGAACATGATGCATGATTTTTGTGCTTTTAGCATTATGGTCTGCTATGCGCTTTAAATCTTCCCTAAGCCCAACTTGCTTGGCACGGGCCATTACCCCTCCTGGGGTTTCCATGAACCCAGAGATGACTGCCCCAGTGCACAACATCTCCCGCTGCCTCCTGGAAGAGCTGCAGAGCTGGAATGAGCAGTGAGACAGCCACAGCTGCCAGCAGAACAGGGCCCTTTATGATGTCATGGTGCCAGTTTCCAAGGCATCCCACTGTGACCTGCACAGTGTTCCGTGGGATGCAAACTAGCCTCATGCTTTCTTCTGCGGGCAGCCATTTTGTATTTTTCTGCCTCTGGGGGCGGCCATTTTGAAACCCCACTGCCAAGCTTCTATTGCCATGCACAGAAAATGGCGCTTGCAAGCTCCTAAAATCAAGACACCTGCCTTCCAGGAAAATAGATGCCACACATGCTGGGGGTGCTGCCATCACCTTTTAATCTTTTGTGATCTGCATCAACCCCCATTTGCACAACTTCTAACTACTTTGCCATGATCCCTTTAGATGTTGCAAAAACGTGTGGAATTGGAGCAAAATGCTGTAAAAATCAAGCTGGCATAACCTACTTTGACAGGTTCCACTTAGAAGGCTAGTGGAGGGGGGGGGGGCACTGGCACAATAGGTTGGATGTAGGGAACTTAAATGTTCTCCATGAAGCAAGTCTTACACCCAGGTAGACACTTCCCCTAGATGTAGACCTTTCATTCCAAAGCAAAAGTTTGACTTTTAACAGGATTAATAAAGACTGGTGTTTAGCAGACAGGGGCAAGCAGCCCAGGCTGATTCTACTTTGCATTGATAAAGCTGGGGGTGGGGACGTCTAGATTAAGACTTGCCCTGCCGCTATTATGCTCCAAAAACATATCTGTATGCAGGACTAAAGAAGACAGCCCTGTAATCCCATGCAAAAGAACATGATGCATGATTTTTGTGCTTTTAGCATTATGGTCTGCTATGCGCTTTAAATCTTCCCTAAGCCCAACTTGCTTGGCACGGGCCATTACCCCTCCTGGGGTTTCCATGAACCCAGAGATGACTGCCCCAGTGCACAACATCTCCCGCTGCCTCCTGGAAGAGCTGCAGAGCTGGAATGAGCAGTGAGACAGCCACAGCTGCCAGCAGAACAGGGCCCTTTATGATGTCATGGTGCCAGTTTCCAAGGCATCCCACTGTGACCTGCACAGTGTTCCGTGGGATGCAAACTAGCCTCATGCTTTCTTCTGCGGGCAGCCATTTTGTATTTTTCTGCCTCTGGGGGCGGCCATTTTGAAACCCCACTGCCAAGCTTCTATTGGCATGCACAGAAAATGGCGCTTGCAAGCTCCTAAAATCAAGACACCTGCCTTCCAGGAAAATAGATGCCACACATGCTGGGGGTGCTGCCATCACCTTTTAATCTTTTGTGATCTGCATCAACCCCCATTTGCACAACTTCTAACTACTTTGCCATGATCCCTTTAGATGTTGCAAAAACGTGTGGAATTGGAGCAAAATGCTGTAAAAATCAAGCTGGCATAACCTACTTTGACAGGTTCCACTTAGAAGGCTAGTGGAGGGGGGGGGGGGCACTGGCACAATAGGTTGGATGTAGGGAACTTAAATGTTCTCCATGAAGCAAGTCTTACACCCAGGTAGACACTTCCCCTAGATGTAGACCTTTCATTCCAAAGCAAAAGTTTGACTTTTAACAGGATTAATAAAGACTGGTGTTTAGCAGACAGGGGCAAGCAGCCCAGGCTGATTCTACTTTGCATTGATAAAGCTGGGGGTGGGGACGTCTAGATTAAGACTTGCCCTGCCGCTATTATGCTCCAAAAACATATCTGTATGCAGGACTAAAGAAGACAGCCCTGTAATCCCATGCAAAAGAACATGATGCATGATTTTTGTGCTTTTAGCATTATGGTCTGCTATGCGCTTTAAATCTTCCCTAAGCCCAACTTGCTTGGCACGGGCCATTACCCCTCCTGGGGTTTCCATGAACCCAGAGATGACTGCCCCAGTGCACAACATCTCCCGCTGCCTCCTGGAAGAGCTGCAGAGCTGGAATGAGCAGTGAGACAGCCACAGCTGCCAGCAGAACAGGGCCCTTTATGATGTCATGGTGCCAGTTTCCAAGGCATCCCACTGTGACCTGCACAGTGTTCCGTGGGATGCAAACTAGCCTCATGCTTTCTTCTGCGGGCAGCCATTTTGTATTTTTCTGCCTCTGGGGCCGGCCATTTTGAAACCCCACTGCCAAGCTTCTATTGCCATGCACAGAAAATGGCGCTTGCAAGCTCCTAAAATCAAGACACCTGCCTTCCAGGAAAATAGATGCCACACATGCTGGGGTGCTGCCATCACCTTTTAATCTTTTGTGATCTGCATCAACCCCCATTTGCACAACTTCTAACTACTTTGCCATGATCCCTTTAGATGTTGCAAAAACGTGTGGAATTGGAGCAAAATGCTGTAAAAATCAAGCTGGCATAACCTACTTTGACAGGTTCCACTTAGAAGGCTAGTGGAGGGGGGGGGCACTGGCACAATAGGTTGGATGTAGGGAACTTAAATGTTCTCCATGAAGCAAGTCTTACACCCAGGTAGACACTTCCCCTAGATGTAGACCTTTCATTCCAAAGCAAAAGTTTGACTTTTAACAGGATTAATAAAGACTGGTGTTTAGCAGACAGGGGCAAGCAGCCCAGGCTGATTCTACTTTGCATTGATAAAGCTGGGGGTGGGGACGTCTAGATTAAGACTTGCCCTGCCGCTATTATGCTCCAAAAACATATCTGTATGCAGGACTAAAGAAGACAGCCCTGTAATCCCATGCAAAAGAACATGATGCATGATTTTTGTGCTTTTAGCATTATGGTCTGCTATGCGCTTTAAATCTTCCCTAAGCCCAACTTGCTTGGCACGGGCCATTACCCCTCCTGGGGTTTCCATGAACCCAGAGATGACTGCCCCAGTGCACAACATCTCCCGCTGCCTCCTGGAAGAGCTGCAGAGCTGGAATGAGCAGTGAGACAGCCACAGCTGCCAGCAGAACAGGGCCCTTTATGATGTCATGGTGCCAGTTTCCAAGGCATCCCACTGTGACCTGCACAGTGTTCCGTGGGATGCAAACTAGCCTCATGCTTTCTTCTGCGGGCAGCCATTTTGTATTTTTCTGCCTCTGGGGGCGGCCATTTTGAAACCCCACTGCCAAGCTTCTATTGCCATGCACAGAAAATGGCGCTTGCAAGCTCCTAAAATCAAGACACCTGCCTTCCAGGAAAATAGATGCCACACATGCTGGGGGTGCTGCCATCACCTTTTAATCTTTTGTGATCTGCATCAACCCCCATTTGCACAACTTCTAACTACTTTGCCATGATCCCTTTAGATGTTGCAAAAACGTGTGGAATTGGAGCAAAATGCTGTAAAAATCAAGCTGGCATAACCTACTTTGACAGGTTCCACTTAGAAGGCTAGTGGAGGGGGGGCACTGGCACAATAGGTTGGATGTAGGGAACTTAAATGTTCTCCATGAAGCAAGTCTTACACCCAGGTAGACACTTCCCCTAGATGTAGACCTTTCATTCCAAAGCAAAAGTTTGACTTTTAACAGGATTAATAAAGACTGGTGTTTAGCAGACAGGGGCAAGCAGCCCAGGCTGATTCTACTTTGCATTGATAAAGCTGGGGGTGGGGACGTCTAGATTAAGACTTGCCCTGCCGCTATTATGCTCCAAAAACATATCTGTATGCAGGACTAAAGAAGACAGCCCTGTAATCCCATGCAAAAGAACATGATGCATGATTTTTGTGCTTTTAGCATTATGGTCTGCTATGCGCTTTAAATCTTCCCTAAGCCCAACTTGCTTGGCACGGGCCATTACCCCTCCTGGGGTTTCCATGAACCCAGAGATGACTGCCCCAGTGCACAACATCTCCCGCTGCCTCCTGGAAGAGCTGCAGAGCTGGAATGAGCAGTGAGACAGCCACAGCTGCCAGCAGAACAGGGCCCTTTATGATGTCATGGTGCCAGTTTCCAAGGCATCCCACTGTGACCTGCACAGTGTTCCGTGGGATGCAAACTAGCCTCATGCTTTCTTCTGCGGGCAGCCATTTTGTATTTTTCTGCCTCTGGGGCCGGCCATTTTGAAACCCCACTGCCAAGCTTCTATTGCCATGCACAGAAAATGGCGCTTGCAAGCTCCTAAAATCAAGACACCTGCCTTCCAGGAAAATAGATGCCACACATGCTGGGGTGCTGCCATCACCTTTTAATCTTTTGTGATCTGCATCAACCCCCATTTGCACAACTTCTAACTACTTTGCCATGATCCCTTTAGATGTTGCAAAAACGTGTGGAATTGGAGCAAAATGCTGTAAAAATCAAGCTGGCATAACCTACTTTGACAGGTTCCACTTAGAAGGCTAGTGGAGGGGGGGGGGCACTGGCACAATAGGTTGGATGTAGGGAACTTAAATGTTCTCCATGAAGCAAGTCTTACACCCAGGTAGACACTTCCCCTAGATGTAGACCTTTCATTCCAAAGCAAAAGTTTGACTTTTAACAGGATTAATAAAGACTGGTG
This sequence comes from Engystomops pustulosus, assembly GCF_040894005.1. Taxonomy (NCBI): domain Eukaryota; kingdom Metazoa; phylum Chordata; class Amphibia; order Anura; family Leptodactylidae; genus Engystomops; species Engystomops pustulosus. The sequence goes on from NC_092413.1 coordinate 50,189,848, forward strand.
TTTAGCAGACAGGGGCAAGCAGCCCAGGCTGATTCTACTTTGCATTGATAAAGCTGGGGGTGGGGACGTCTAGATTAAGACTTGCCCTGCCGCTATTATGCTCCAAAAACATATCTGTATGCAGGACTAAAGAAGACAGCCCTGTAATCCCATGCAAAAGAACATGATGCATGATTTTTGTGCTTTTAGCATTATGGTCTGCTATGCGCTTTAAATCTTCCCTAAGCCCAACTTGCTTGGCACGGGCCATTACCCCTCCTGGGGTTTCCATGAACCCAGAGATGACTGCCCCAGTGCACAACATCTCCCGCTGCCTCCTGGAAGAGCTGCAGAGCTGGAATGAGCAGTGAGACAGCCACAGCTGCCAGCAGAACAGGGCCCTTTATGATGGCATGGTGCCAGTTTCCAAGGCATCCCACTGTGACCTGCACAGTGTTCCGTGGGATGCAAACTAGCCTCATGCTTTCTTCTGCGGGCAGCCATTTTGTATTTTTCTGCCTCTGGGGGCGGCCATTTTGAAACCCCACTGCCAAGCTTCTATTGCCATGCACAGAAAATGGCGCTTGCAAGCTCCTAAAATCAAGACACCTGCCTTCCAGGAAAATAGATGCCACACATGCTGGGGGTGCTGCCATCACCTTTTAATCTTTTGTGATCTGCATCAACCCCCATTTGCACAACTTCTAACTACTTTGCCATGATCCCTTTAGATGTTGCAAAAACGTGTGGAATTGGAGCAAAATGCTGTAAAAATCAAGCTGGCATAACCTACTTTGACAGGTTCCACTTAGAAGGCTAGTGGAGGGGGGGGGGGCCACTGGCACAATAGGTTGGATGTAGGGAACTTAAATGTTCTCCATGAAGCAAGTCTTACACCCAGGTAGACACTTCCCCTAGATGTAGACCTTTCATTCCAAAGCAAAAGTTTGACTTTTAACAGGATTAATAAAGACTGGTGTTTAGCAGACAGGGGCAAGCAGCCCAGGCTGATTCTACTTTGCATTGATAAAGCTGGGGGTGGGGACGTCTAGATTAAGACTTGCCCTGCCACTATTATGCTCCAAAAACATATCTGTATGCAGGACTAAAGAAGACAGCCCTGTAATCCCATGCAAAAGAACATGATGCATGATTTTTGTGCTTTTAGCATTATGGTCTGCTATGCGCTTTAAATCTTCCCTAAGCCCAACTTGCTTGGCACGGGCCATTACCCCTCCTGGGGTTTCCATGAACCCAGAGATGACTGCCCCAGTGCACAACATCTCCTGCTGCCTCCTGGAAGAGCTGCAGAGCTGGAATGAGCAGTGAGACAGCCACAGCTGCCAGCAGAACAGGGCCCTTTATGATGTCATGGTGCCAGTTTCCAAGGCATCCCACTGTGACCTGCACAGTGTTCCGTGGGATGCAAACTAGCCTCATGCTTTCTTCTGCGGGCAGCCATTTTGTATTTTTCTGCCTCTGGGGGCGGCCATTTTGAAACCCCACTGCCAAGCTTCTATTGCCATGCACAGAAAATGGCGCTTGCAAGCTCCTAAAATCAAGACACCTGCCTTCCAGGAAAATAGATGCCACACATGCTGGGGGTGCTGCCATCACCTTTTAATCTTTTGTGATCTGCATCAACCCCCATTTGCACAACTTCTAACTACTTTGCCATGATCCCTTTAGATGTTGCAAAAACGTGTGGAATTGGAGCAAAATGCTGTAAAAATCAAGCTGGCATAACCTACTTTGACAGGTTCCACTTAGAAGGCTAGTGGAGGGGGGGGGGGGCACTGGCACAATAGGTTGGATGTAGGGAACTTAAATGTTCTCCATGAAGCAAGTCTTACACCCAGGTAGACACTTCCCCTAGATGTAGACCTTTCATTCCAAAGCAAAAGTTTGACTTTTAACAGGATTAATAAAGACTGGTGTTTAGCAGACAGGGGCAAGCAGCCCAGGCTGATTCTACTTTGCATTGATAAAGCTGGGGGTGGGGACGTCTAGATTAAGACTTGCCCTGCCGCTATTATGCTCCAAAAACATATCTGTATGCAGGACTAAAGAAGACAGCCCTGTAATCCCATGCAAAAGAACATGATGCATGATTTTTGTGCTTTTAGCATTATGGTCTGCTATGCGCTTTAAATCTTCCCTAAGCCCAACTTGCTTGGCACGGGCCATTACCCCTCCTGGGGTTTCCATGAACCCAGAGATGACTGCCCCAGTGCACAACATCTCCCGCTGCCTCCTGGAAGAGCTGCAGAGCTGGAATGAGCAGTGAGACAGCCACAGCTGCCAGCAGAACAGGGCCCTTTATGATGTCATGGTGCCAGTTTCCAAGGCATCCCACTGTGACCTGCACAGTGTTCCGTGGGATGCAAACTAGCCTCATGCTTTCTTCTGCGGGCAGCCATTTTGTATTTTTCTGCCTCTGGGGGCGGCCATTTTGAAACCCCACTGCCAAGCTTCTATTGCCATGCACAGAAAATGGCGCTTGCAAGCTCCTAAAATCAAGACACCTGCCTTCCAGGAAAATAGATGCCACACATGCTGGGGGTGCTGCCATCACCTTTTAATCTTTTGTGATCTGCATCAACCCCCATTTGCACAACTTCTAACTACTTTGCCATGATCCCTTTAGATGTTGCAAAAACGTGTGGAATTGGAGCAAAATGCTGTAAAAATCAAGCTTGCATAACCTACTTTGACAGGTTCCACTTAGAAGGCTAGTGGAGGGGGGGGGGCACTGGCACAATAGGTTGGATGTAGGGAACTTAAATGTTCTCCATGAAGCAAGTCTTACACCCAGGTAGACACTTCCCCTAGATGTAGACCTTTCATTCCAAAGCAAAAGTTTGACTTTTAACAGGATTAATAAAGACTGGTGTTTAGCAGACAGGGGCAAGCAGCCCAGGCTGATTCTACTTTGCATTGATAAAGCTGGGGGTGGGGACGTCTAGATTAAGACTTGCCCTGCCGCTATTATGCTCCAAAAACATATCTGTATGCAGGACTAAAGAAGACAGCCCTGTAATCCCATGCAAAAGAACATGATGCATGATTTTTGTGCTTTTAGCATTATGGTCTGCTATGCGCTTTAAATCTTCCCTAAGCCCAACTTGCTTGGCACGGGCCATTACCCCTCCTGGGGTTTCCATGAACCCAGAGATGACTGCCCCAGTGCACAACATCTCCCGCTGCCTCCTGGAAGAGCTGCAGAGCTGGAATGAGCAGTGAGACAGCCACAGCTGCCAGCAGAACAGGGCCCTTTATGATGTCATGGTGCCAGTTTCCAAGGCATCCCACTGTGACCTGCACAGTGTTCCGTGGGATGCAAACTAGCCTCATGCTTTCTTCTGCGGGCAGCCATTTTGTATTTTTCTGCCTCTGGGGGCGGCCATTTTGAAACCCCACTGCCAAGCTTCTATTGCCATGCACAGAAAATGGCGCTTGCAAGCTCCTAAAATCAAGACACCTGCCTTCCAGGAAAATAGATGCCACACATGCTGGGGGTGCTGCCATCACCTTTTAATCTTTTGTGATCTGCATCAACCCCCATTTGCACAACTTCTAACTACTTTGCCATGATCCCTTTAGATGTTGCAAAAACGTGTGGAATTGGAGCAAAATGCTGTAAAAATCAAGCTGGCATAACCTACTTTGACAGGTTCCACTTAGAAGGCTAGTGGAGGGGGGGGGGGGGCACTGGCACAATAGGTTGGATGTAGGGAACTTAAATGTTCTCCATGAAGCAAGTCTTACACCCAGGTAGACACTTCCCCTAGATGTAGACCTTTCATTCCAAAGCAAAAGTTTGACTTTTAACAGGATTAATAAAGACTGGTGTTTAGCAGACAGGGGCAAGCAGCCCAGGCTGATTCTACTTTGCATTGATAAAGCTGGGGGTGGGGACGTCTAGATTAAGACTTGCCCTGCCGCTATTATGCTCCAAAAACATATCTGTATGCAGGACTAAAGAAGACAGCCCTGTAATCCCATGCAAAAGAACATGATGCATGATTTTTGTGCTTTTAGCATTATGGTCTGCTATGCGCTTTAAATCTTCCCTAAGCCCAACTTGCTTGACACGGGCCATTACCCCTCCTGGGGTTTCCATGAACCCAGAGATGACTGCCCCAGTGCACAACATCTCCCGCTGCCTCCTGGAAGAGCTGCAGAGCTGGAATGAGCAGTGAGACAGCCACAGCTGCCAGCAGAACAGGGCCCTTTATGATGTCATGGTGCCAGTTTCCAAGGCATCCCACTGTGACCTGCACAGTGTTCCGTGGGATGCAAACTAGCCTCATGCTTTCTTCTGCGGGCAGCCATTTTGTATTTTTCTGCCTCTGGGGGCGGCCATTTTGAAACCCCACTGCCAAGCTTCTATTGCCATGCACAGAAAATGGCGCTTGCAAGCTCCTAAAATCAAGACACCTGCCTTCCAGGAAAATAGATGCCACACATGCTGGGGGTGCTGCCATCACCTTTTAATCTTTTGTGATCTGCATCAACCCCCATTTGCACAACTTCTAACTACTTTGCCATGATCCCTTTAGATGTTGCAAAAACGTGTGGAATTGGAGCAAAATGCTGTAAAAATCAAGCTGGCATAACCTACTTTGACAGGTTCCACTTAGAAGGCTAGTGGAGGGGGGGGGGGGGGCACTGGCACAATAGGTTGGATGTAGGGAACTTAAATGTTCTCCATGAAGCAAGTCTTACACCCAGGTAGACACTTCCCCTAGATGTAGACCTTTCATTCCAAAGCAAAAGTTTGACTTTTAACAGGATTAATAAAGACTGGTGTTTAGCAGACAGGGGCAAGCAGCCCAGGCTGATTCTACTTTGCATTGATAAAGCTGGGGGTGGGGACGTCTAGATTAAGACTTGCCCTGCCGCTATTATGCTCCAAAAACATATCTGTATGCAGGACTAAAGAAGACAGCCCTGTAATCCCATGCAAAAGAACATGATGCATGATTTTTGTGCTTTTAGCATTATGGTCTGCTATGCGCTTTAAATCTTCCCTAAGCCCAACTTGCTTGACACGGGCCATTACCCCTCCTGGGGTTTCCATGAACCCAGAGATGACTGCCCCAGTGCACAACATCTCCCGCTGCCTCCTGGAAGAGCTGCAGAGCTGGAATGAGCAGTGAGACAGCCACAGCTGCCAGCAGAACAGGGCCCTTTATGATGTCATGGTGCCAGTTTCCAAGGCATCCCACTGTGACCTGCACAGTGTTCCGTGGGATGCAAACTAGCCTCATGCTTTCTTCTGCGGGCAGCCATTTTGTATTTTTCTGCCTCTGGGGGCGGCCATTTTGAAACCCCACTGCCAAGCTTCTATTGCCATGCACAGAAAATGGCGCTTGCAAGCTCCTAAAATCAAGACACCTGCCTTCCAGGAAAATAGATGCCACACATGCTGGGGGTGCTGCCATCACCTTTTAATCTTTTGTGATCTGCATCAACCCCCATTTGCACAACTTCTAACTACTTTGCCATGATCCCTTTAGATGTTGCAAAAACGTGTGGAATTGGAGCAAAATGCTGTAAAAATCAAGCTGGCATAACCTACTTTGACAGGTTCCACTTAGAAGGCTAGTGGAGGGGGGGGGGGGCACTGGCACAATAGGTTGGATGTAGGGAACTTAAATGTTCTCCATGAAGCAAGTCTTACACCCAGGTAGACACTTCCCCTAGATGTAGACCTTTCATTCCAAAGCAAAAGTTTGACTTTTAACAGGATTAATAAAGACTGGTGTTTAGCAGACAGGGGCAAGCAGCCCAGGCTGATTCTACTTTGCATTGATAAAGCTGGGGGTGGGGACGTCTAGATTAAGACTTGCCCTGCCGCTATTATGCTCCAAAAACATATCTGTATGCAGGACTAAAGAAGACAGCCCTGTAATCCCATGCAAAAGAACATGATGCATGATTTTTGTGCTTTTAGCATTATGGTCTGCTATGCGCTTTAAATCTTCCCTAAGCCCAACTTGCTTGGCACGGGCCATTACCCCTCCTGGGGTTTCCATGAACCCAGAGATGACTGCCCCAGTGCACAACATCTCCCGCTGCCTCCTGGAAGAGCTGCAGAGCTGGAATGAGCAGTGAGACAGCCACAGCTGCCAGCAGAACAGGGCCCTTTATGATGTCATGGTGCCAGTTTCCAAGGCATCCCACTGTGACCTGCACAGTGTTCCGTGGGATGCAAACTAGCCTCATGCTTTCTTCTGCGGGCAGCCATTTTGTATTTTTCTGCCTCTGGGGGCGGCCATTTTGAAACCCCACTGCCAAGCTTCTATTGCCATGCACAGAAAATGGCGCTTGCAAGCTCCTAAAATCAAGACACCTGCCTTCCAGGAAAATAGATGCCACACATGCTGGGGGTGCTGCCATCACCTTTTAATCTTTTGTGATCTGCATCAACCCCCATTTGCACAACTTCTAACTACTTTGCCATGATCCCTTTAGATGTTGCAAAAACATGTGGAATTGGAGCAAAATGCTGTAAAAATCAAGCTGGCATAACCTACTTTGACAGGTTCCACTTAGAAGGCTAGTGGAGGGGGGGGGGGGGCACTGGCACAATAGGTTGGATGTAGGGAACTTAAATGTTCTCCATGAAGCAAGTCTTACACCCAGGTAGACACTTCCCCTAGATGTAGACCTTTCATTCCAAAGCAAAAGTTTGACTTTTAACAGGATTAATAAAGACTGGTGTTTAGCAGACAGGGGCAAGCAGCCCAGGCTGATTCTACTTTGCATTGATAAAGCTGGGGGTGGGGACGTCTAGATTAAGACTTGCCCTGCCGCTATTATGCTCCAAAAACATATCTGTATGCAGGACTAAAGAAGACAGCCCTGTAATCCCATGCAAAAGAACATGATGCATGATTTTTGTGCTTTTAGCATTATGGTCTGCTATGCGCTTTAAATCTTCCCTAAGCCCAACTTGCTTGGCACGGGCCATTACCCCTCCTGGGGTTTCCATGAACCCAGAGATGACTGCCCCAGTGCACAACATCTCCCGCTGCCTCCTGGAAGAGCTGCAGAGCTGGAATGAGCAGTGAGACAGCCACAGCTGCCAGCAGAACAGGGCCCTTTATGATGTCATGGTGCCAGTTTCCAAGGCATCCCACTGTGACCTGCACAGTGTTCCGTGGGATGCAAACTAGCCTCATGCTTTCTTCTGCGGGCAGCCATTTTGTATTTTTCTGCCTCTGGGGGCGGCCATTTTGAAACCCCACTGCCAAGCTTCTATTGCCATGCACAGAAAATGGCGCTTGCAAGCTCCTAAAATCAAGACACCTGCCTTCCAGGAAAATAGATGCCACACATGCTGGGGGTGCTGCCATCACCTTTTAATCTTTTGTGATCTGCATCAACCCCCATTTGCACAACTTCTAACTACTTTGCCATGATCCCTTTAGATGTTGCAAAAACGTGTGGAATTGGAGCAAAATGCTGTAAAAATCAAGCTGGCATAACCTACTTTGACAGGTTCCACTTAGAAGGCTAGTGGAGGGGGGGGGGGCCACTGGCACAATAGGTTGGATGTAGGGAACTTAAATGTTCTCCATGAAGCAAGTCTTACACCCAGGTAGACACTTCCCCTAGATGTAGACCTTTCATTCCAAAGCAAAAGTTTGACTTTTAACAGGATTAATAAAGACTGGTGTTTAGCAGACAGGGGCAAGCAGCCCAGGCTGATTCTACTTTGCATTGATAAAGCTGGGGGTGGGGACGTCTAGATTAAGACTTGCCCTGCCACTATTATGCTCCAAAAACATATCTGTATGCAGGACTAAAGAAGACAGCCCTGTAATCCCATGCAAAAGAACATGATGCATGATTTTTGTGCTTTTAGCATTATGGTCTGCTATGCGCTTTAAATCTTCCCTAAGCCCAACTTGCTTGGCACGGGCCATTACCCCTCCTGGGGTTTCCATGAACCCAGAGATGACTGCCCCAGTGCACAACATCTCCTGCTGCCTCCTGGAAGAGCTGCAGAGCTGGAATGAGCAGTGAGACAGCCACAGCTGCCAGCAGAACAGGGCCCTTTATGATGTCATGGTGCCAGTTTCCAAGGCATCCCACTGTGACCTGCACAGTGTTCCGTGGGATGCAAACTAGCCTCATGCTTTCTTCTGCGGGCAGCCATTTTGTATTTTTCTGCCTCTGGGGGCGGCCATTTTGAAACCCCACTGCCAAGCTTCTATTGCCATGCACAGAAAATGGCGCTTGCAAGCTCCTAAAATCAAGACACCTGCCTTCCAGGAAAATAGATGCCACACATGCTGGGGGTGCTGCCATCACCTTTTAATCTTTTGTGATCTGCATCAACCCCCATTTGCACAACTTCTAACTACTTTGCCATGATCCCTTTAGATGTTGCAAAAACGTGTGGAATTGGAGCAAAATGCTGTAAAAATCAAGCTGGCATAACCTACTTTGACAGGTTCCACTTAGAAGGCTAGTGGAGGGGGGGGGGGGGCACTGGCACAATAGGTTGGATGTAGGGAACTTAAATGTTCTCCATGAAGCAAGTCTTACACCCAGGTAGACACTTCCCCTAGATGTAGACCTTTCATTCCAAAGCAAAAGTTTGACTTTTAACAGGATTAATAAAGACTGGTGTTTAGCAGACAGGGGCAAGCAGCCCAGGCTGATTCTACTTTGCATTGATAAAGCTGGGGGTGGGGACGTCTAGATTAAGACTTGCCCTGCCGCTATTATGCTCCAAAAACATATCTGTATGCAGGACTAAAGAAGACAGCCCTGTAATCCCATGCAAAAGAACATGATGCATGATTTTTGTGCTTTTAGCATTATGGTCTGCTATGCGCTTTAAATCTTCCCTAAGCCCAACTTGCTTGGCACGGGCCATTACCCCTCCTGGGGTTTCCATGAACCCAGAGATGACTGCCCCAGTGCACAACATCTCCCGCTGCCTCCTGGAAGAGCTGCAGAGCTGGAATGAGCAGTGAGACAGCCACAGCTGCCAGCAGAACAGGGCCCTTTATGATGTCATGGTGCCAGTTTCCAAGGCATCCCACTGTGACCTGCACAGTGTTCCGTGGGATGCAAACTAGCCTCATGCTTTCTTCTGCGGGCAGCCATTTTGTATTTTTCTGCCTCTGGGGGCGGCCATTTTGAAACCCCACTGCCAAGCTTCTATTGCCATGCACAGAAAATGGCGCTTGCAAGCTCCTAAAATCAAGACACCTGCCTTCCAGGAAAATAGATGCCACACATGCTGGGGGTGCTGCCATCACCTTTTAATCTTTTGTGATCTGCATCAACCCCCATTTGCACAACTTCTAACTACTTTGCCATGATCCCTTTAGATGTTGCAAAAACGTGTGGAATTGGAGCAAAATGCTGTAAAAATCAAGCTTGCATAACCTACTTTGACAGGTTCCACTTAGAAGGCTAGTGGAGGGGGGGGGGCACTGGCACAATAGGTTGGATGTAGGGAACTTAAATGTTCTCCATGAAGCAAGTCTTACACCCAGGTAGACACTTCCCCTAGATGTAGACCTTTCATTCCAAAGCAAAAGTTTGACTTTTAACAGGATTAATAAAGACTGGTGTTTAGCAGACAGGGGCAAGCAGCCCAGGCTGATTCTACTTTGCATTGATAAAGCTGGGGGTGGGGACGTCTAGATTAAGACTTGCCCTGCCGCTATTATGCTCCAAAAACATATCTGTATGCAGGACTAAAGAAGACAGCCCTGTAATCCCATGCAAAAGAACATGATGCATGATTTTTGTGCTTTTAGCATTATGGTCTGCTATGCGCTTTAAATCTTCCCTAAGCCCAACTTGCTTGGCACGGGCCATTACCCCTCCTGGGGTTTCCATGAACCCAGAGATGACTGCCCCAGTGCACAACATCTCCCGCTGCCTCCTGGAAGAGCTGCAGAGCTGGAATGAGCAGTGAGACAGCCACAGCTGCCAGCAGAACAGGGCCCTTTATGATGTCATGGTGCCAGTTTCCAAGGCATCCCACTGTGACCTGCACAGTGTTCCGTGGGATGCAAACTAGCCTCATGCTTTCTTCTGCGGGCAGCCATTTTGTATTTTTCTGCCTCTGGGGGCGGCCATTTTGAAACCCCACTGCCAAGCTTCTATTGCCATGCACAGAAAATGGCGCTTGCAAGCTCCTAAAATCAAGACACCTGCCTTCCAGGAAAATAGATGCCACACATGCTGGGGGTGCTGCCATCACCTTTTAATCTTTTGTGATCTGCATCAACCCCCATTTGCACAACTTCTAACTACTTTGCCATGATCCCTTTAGATGTTGCAAAAACGTGTGGAATTGGAGCAAAATGCTGTAAAAATCAAGCTGGCATAACCTACTTTGACAGGTTCCACTTAGAAGGCTAGTGGAGGGGGGGGGGGGCACTGGCACAATAGGTTGGATGTAGGGAACTTAAATGTTCTCCATGAAGCAAGTCTTACACCCAGGTAGACACTTCCCCTAGATGTAGACCTTTCATTCCAAAGCAAAAGTTTGACTTTTAACAGGATTAATAAAGACTGGTGTTTAGCAGACAGGGGCAAGCAGCCCAGGCTGATTCTACTTTGCATTGATAAAGCTGGGGGTGGGGACGTCTAGATTAAGACTTGCCCTGCCGCTATTATGCTCCAAAAACATATCTGTATGCAGGACTAAAGAAGACAGCCCTGTAATCCCATGCAAAAGAACATGATGCATGATTTTTGTGCTTTTAGCATTATGGTCTGCTATGCGCTTTAAATCTTCCCTAAGCCCAACTTGCTTGACACGGGCCATTACCCCTCCTGGGGTTTCCATGAACCCAGAGATGACTGCCCCAGTGCACAACATCTCCCGCTGCCTCCTGGAAGAGCTGCAGAGCTGGAATGAGCAGTGAGACAGCCACAGCTGCCAGCAGAACAGGGCCCTTTATGATGTCATGGTGCCAGTTTCCAAGGCATCCCACTGTGACCTGCACAGTGTTCCGTGGGATGCAAACTAGCCTCATGCTTTCTTCTGCGGGCAGCCATTTTGTATTTTTCTGCCTCTGGGGGCGGCCATTTTGAAACCCCACTGCCAAGCTTCTATTGCCATGCACAGAAAATGGCGCTTGCAAGCTCCTAAAATCAAGACACCTGCCTTCCAGGAAAATAGATGCCACACATGCTGGGGGTGCTGCCATCACCTTTTAATCTTTTGTGATCTGCATCAACCCCCATTTGCACAACTTCTAACTACTTTGCCATGATCCCTTTAGATGTTGCAAAAACGTGTGGAATTGGAGCAAAATGCTGTAAAAATCAAGCTGGCATAACCTACTTTGACAGGTTCCACTTAGAAGGCTAGTGGAGGGGGGGGGGGGGCACTGGCACAATAGGTTGGATGTAGGGAACTTAAATGTTCTCCATGAAGCAAGTCTTACACCCAGGTAGACACTTCCCCTAGATGTAGACCTTTCATTCCAAAGCAAAAGTTTGACTTTTAACAGGATTAATAAAGACTGGTGTTTAGCAGACAGGGGCAAGCAGCCCAGGCTGATTCTACTTTGCATTGATAAAGCTGGGGGTGGGGACGTCTAGATTAAGACTTGCCCTGCCGCTATTATGCTCCAAAAACATATCTGTATGCAGGACTAAAGAAGACAGCCCTGTAATCCCATGCAAAAGAACATGATGCATGATTTTTGTGCTTTTAGCATTATGGTCTGCTATGCGCTTTAAATCTTCCCTAAGCCCAACTTGCTTGGCACGGGCCATTACCCCTCCTGGGGTTTCCATGAACCCAGAGATGACTGCCCCAGTGCACAACATCTCCCGCTGCCTCCTGGAAGAGCTGCAGAGCTGGAATGAGCAGTGAGACAGCCACAGCTGCCAGCAGAACAGGGCCCTTTATGATGTCATGGTGCCAGTTTCCAAGGCATCCCACTGTGACCTGCACAGTGTTCCGTGGGATGCAAACTAGCCTCATGCTTTCTTCTGCGGGCAGCCATTTTGTATTTTTCTGCCTCTGGGGGCGGCCATTTTGAAACCCCACTGCCAAGCTTCTATTGCCATGCACAGAAAATGGCGCTTGCAAGCTCCTAAAATCAAGACACCTGCCTTCCAGGAAAATAGATGCCACACATGCTGGGGGTGCTGCCATCACCTTTTAATCTTTTGTGATCTGCATCAACCCCCATTTGCACAACTTCTAACTACTTTGCCATGATCCCTTTAGATGTTGCAAAAACATGTGGAATTGGAGCAAAATGCTGTAAAAATCAAGCTGGCATAACCTACTTTGACAGGTTCCACTTAGAAGGCTAGTGGAGGGGGGGGGGGGGCACTGGCACAATAGGTTGGATGTAGGGAACTTAAATGTTCTCCATGAAGCAAGTCTTACACCCAGGTAGACACTTCCCCTAGATGTAGACCTTTCATTCCAAAGCAAAAGTTTGACTTTTAACAGGATTAATAAAGACTGGTGTTTAGCAGACAGGGGCAAGCAGCCCAGGCTGATTCTACTTTGCATTGATAAAGCTGGGGGTGGGGACGTCTAGATTAAGACTTGCCCTGCCGCTATTATGCTCCAAAAACATATCTGTATGCAGGACTAAAGAAGACAGCCCTGTAATCCCATGCAAAAGAACATGATGCATGATTTTTGTGCTTTTAGCATTATGGTCTGCTATGCGCTTTAAATCTTCCCTAAGCCCAACTTGCTTGGCACGGGCCATTACCCCTCCTGGGGTTTCCATGAACCCAGAGATGACTGCCCCAGTGCACAACATCTCCCGCTGCCTCCTGGAAGAGCTGCAGAGCTGGAATGAGCAGTGAGACAGCCACAGCTGCCAGCAGAACAGGGCCCTTTATGATGTCATGGTGCCAGTTTCCAAGGCATCCCACTGTGACCTGCACAGTGTTCCGTGGGATGCAAACTAGCCTCATGCTTTCTTCTGCGGGCAGCCATTTTGTATTTTTCTGCCTCTGGGGCCGGCCATTTTGAAACCCCACTGCCAAGCTTCTATTGCCATGCACAGAAAATGGCGCTTGCAAGCTCCTAAAATCAAGACACCTGCCTTCCAGGAAAATAGATGCCACACATGCTGGGGTGCTGCCATCACCTTTTAATCTTTTGTGATCTGCATCAACCCCCATTTGCACAACTTCTAACTACTTTGCCATGATCCCTTTAGATGTTGCAAAAACGTGTGGAATTGGAGCAAAATGCTGTAAAAATCAAGCTGGCATAACCTACTTTGACAGGTTCCACTTAGAAGGCTAGTGGAGGGGGGGGGGCACTGGCACAATAGGTTGGATGTAGGGAACTTAAATGTTCTCCATGAAGCAAGTCTTACACCCAGGTAGACACTTCCCCTAGATGTAGACCTTTCATTCCAAAGCAAAAGTTTGACTTTTAACAGGATTAATAAAGACTGGTGTTTAGCAGACAGGGGCAAGCAGCCCAGGCTGATTCTACTTTGCATTGATAAAGCTGGGGGTGGGGACGTCTAGATTAAGACTTGCCCTGCCGCTATTATGCTCCAAAAACATATCTGTATGCAGGACTAAAGAAGACAGCCCTGTAATCCCATGCAAAAGAACATGATGCATGATTTTTGTGCTTTTAGCATTATGGTCTGCTATGCGCTTTAAATCTTCCCTAAGCCCAACTTGCTTGGCACGGGCCATTACCCCTCCTGGGGTTTCCATGAACCCAGAGATGACTGCCCCAGTGCACAACATCTCCCGCTGCCTCCTGGAAGAGCTGCAGAGCTGGAATGAGCAGTGAGACAGCCACAGCTGCCAGCAGAACAGGGCCCTTTATGATGTCATGGTGCCAGTTTCCAAGGCATCCCACTGTGACCTGCACAGTGTTCCGTGGGATGCAAACTAGCCTCATGCTTTCTTCTGCGGGCAGCCATTTTGTATTTTTCTGCCTCTGGGGGCGGCCATTTTGAAACCCCACTGCCAAGCTTCTATTGCCATGCACAGAAAATGGCGCTTGCAAGCTCCTAAAATCAAGACACCTGCCTTCCAGGAAAATAGATGCCACACATGCTGGGGGTGCTGCCATCACCTTTTAATCTTTTGTGATCTGCATCAACCCCCATTTGCACAACTTCTAACTACTTTGCCATGATCCCTTTAGATGTTGCAAAAACGTGTGGAATTGGAGCAAAATGCTGTAAAAATCAAGCTGGCATAACCTACTTTGACAGGTTCCACTTAGAAGGCTAGTGGAGGGGGGGGGGGGGCACTGGCACAATAGGTTGGATGTAGGGAACTTAAATGTTCTCCATGAAGCAAGTCTTACACCCAGGTAGACACTTCCCCTAGATGTAGACCTTTCATTCCAAAGCAAAAGTTTGACTTTTAACAGGATTAATAAAGACTGGTGTTTAGCAGACAGGGGCAAGCAGCCCAGGCTGATTCTACTTTGCATTGATAAAGCTGGGGGTGGGGACGTCTAGATTAAGACTTGCCCTGCCGCTATTATGCTCCAAAAACATATCTGTATGCAGGACTAAAGAAGACAGCCCTGTAATCCCATGCAAAAGAACATGATGCATGATTTTTGTGCTTTTAGCATTATGGTCTGCTATGCGCTTTAAATCTTCCCTAAGCCCAACTTGCTTGGCACGGGCCATTACCCCTCCTGGGGTTTCCATGAACCCAGAGATGACTGCCCCAGTGCACAACATCTCCCGCTGCCTCCTGGAAGAGCTGCAGAGCTGGAATGAGCAGTGAGACAGCCACAGCTGCCAGCAGAACAGGGCCCTTTATGATGTCATGGTGCCAGTTTCCAAGGCATCCCACTGTGACCTGCACAGTGTTCCGTGGGATGCAAACTAGCCTCATGCTTTCTTCTGCGGGCAGCCATTTTGTATTTTTCTGCCTCTGGGGCCGGCCATTTTGAAACCCCACTGCCAAGCTTCTATTGCCATGCACAGAAAATGGCGCTTGCAAGCTCCTAAAATCAAGACACCTGCCTTCCAGGAAAATAGATGCCACACATGCTGGGGTGCTGCCATCACCTTTTAATCTTTTGTGATCTGCATCAACCCCCATTTGCACAACTTCTAACTACTTTGCCATGATCCCTTTAGATGTTGCAAAAACGTGTGGAATTGGAGCAAAATGCTGTAAAAATCAAGCTGGCATAACCTACTTTGACAGGTTCCACTTAGAAGGCTAGTGGAGGGGGGGGGGCACTGGCACAATAGGTTGGATGTAGGGAACTTAAATGTTCTCCATGAAGCAAGTCTTACACCCAGGTAGACACTTCCCCTAGATGTAGACCTTTCATTCCAAAGCAAAAGTTTGACTTTTAACAGGATTAATAAAGACTGGTGTTTAGCAGACAGGGGCAAGCAGCCCAGGCTGATTCTACTTTGCATTGATAAAGCTGGGGGTGGGGACGTCTAGATTAAGACTTGCCCTGCCGCTATTATGCTCCAAAAACATATCTGTATGCAGGACTAAAGAAGACAGCCCTGTAATCCCATGCAAAAGAACATGATGCATGATTTTTGTGCTTTTAGCATTATGGTCTGCTATGCGCTTTAAATCTTCCCTAAGCCCAACTTGCTTGGCACGGGCCATTACCCCTCCTGGGGTTTCCATGAACCCAGAGATGACTGCCCCAGTGCACAACATCTCCCGCTGCCTCCTGGAAGAGCTGCAGAGCTGGAATGAGCAGTGAGACAGCCACAGCTGCCAGCAGAACAGGGCCCTTTATGATGGCATGGTGCCAGTTTCCAAGGCATCCCACTGTGACCTGCACAGTGTTCCGTGGGATGCAAACTAGCCTCATGCTTTCTTCTGCGGGCAGCCATTTTGTATTTTTCTGCCTCTGGGGGCGGCCATTTTGAAACCCCACTGCCAAGCTTCTATTGCCATGCACAGAAAATGGCGCTTGCAAGCTCCTAAAATCAAGACACCTGCCTTCCAGGAAAATAGATGCCACACATGCTGGGGGTGCTGCCATCACCTTTTAATCTTTTGTGATCTGCATCAACCCCCATTTGCACAACTTCTAACTACTTTGCCATGATCCCTTTAGATGTTGCAAAAACGTGTGGAATTGGAGCAAAATGCTGTAAAAATCAAGCTGGCATAACCTACTTTGACAGGTTCCACTTAGAAGGCTAGTGGAGGGGGGGGGGGCCACTGGCACAATAGGTTGGATGTAGGGAACTTAAATGTTCTCCATGAAGCAAGTCTTACACCCAGGTAGACACTTCCCCTAGATGTAGACCTTTCATTCCAAAGCAAAAGTTTGACTTTTAACAGGATTAATAAAGACTGGTGTTTAGCAGACAGGGGCAAGCAGCCCAGGCTGATTCTACTTTGCATTGATAAAGCTGGGGGTGGGGACGTCTAGATTAAGACTTGCCCTGCCGCTATTATGCTCCAAAAACATATCTGTATGCAGGACTAAAGAAGACAGCCCTGTAATCCCATGCAAAAGAACATGATGCATGATTTTTGTGCTTTTAGCATTATGGTCTGCTATGCGCTTTAAATCTTCCCTAAGCCCAACTTGCTTGGCACGGGCCATTACCCCTCCTGGGGTTTCCATGAACCCAGAGATGACTGCCCCAGTGCACAACATCTCCCGCTGCCTCCTGGAAGAGCTGCAGAGCTGGAATGAGCAGTGAGACAGCCACAGCTGCCAGCAGAACAGGGCCCTTTATGATGTCATGGTGCCAGTTTCCAAGGCATCCCACTGTGACCTGCACAGTGTTCCGTGGGATGCAAACTAGCCTCATGCTTTCTTCTGCGGGCAGCCATTTTGTATTTTTCTGCCTCTGGGGGCGGCCATTTTGAAACCCCACTGCCAAGCTTCTATTGCCATGCACAGAAAATGGCGCTTGCAAGCTCCTAAAATCAAGACACCTGCCTTCCAGGAAAATAGATGCCACACATGCTGGGGGTGCTGCCATCACCTTTTAATCTTTTGTGATCTGCATCAACCCCCATTTGCACAACTTCTAACTACTTTGCCATGATCCCTTTAGATGTTGCAAAAACGTGTGGAATTGGAGCAAAATGCTGTAAAAATCAAGCTGGCATAACCTACTTTGACAGGTTCCACTTAGAAGGCTAGTGGAGGGGGGGGGGGGGCACTGGCACAATAGGTTGGATGTAGGGAACTTAAATGTTCTCCATGAAGCAAGTCTTACACCCAGGTAGACACTTCCCCTAGATGTAGACCTTTCATTCCAAAGCAAAAGTTTGACTTTTAACAGGATTAATAAAGACTGGTGTTTAGCAGACAGGGGCAAGCAGCCCAGGCTGATTCTACTTTGCATTGATAAAGCTGGGGGTGGGGACGTCTAGATTAAGACTTGCCCTGCCGCTATTATGCTCCAAAAACATATCTGTATGCAGGACTAAAGAAGACAGCCCTGTAATCCCATGCAAAAGAACATGATGCATGATTTTTGTGCTTTTAGCATTATGGTCTGCTATGCGCTTTAAATCTTCCCTAAGCCCAACTTGCTTGGCACGGGCCATTACCCCTCCTGGGGTTTCCATGAACCCAGAGATGACTGCCCCAGTGCACAACATCTCCCGCTGCCTCCTGGAAGAGCTGCAGAGCTGGAATGAGCAGTGAGACAGCCACAGCTGCCAGCAGAACAGGGCCCTTTATGATGTCATGGTGCCAGTTTCCAAGGCATCCCACTGTGACCTGCACAGTGTTCCGTGGGATGCAAACTAGCCTCATGCTTTCTTCTGCGGGCAGCCATTTTGTATTTTTCTGCCTCTGGGGGCGGCCATTTTGAAACCCCACTGCCAAGCTTCTATTGCCATGCACAGAAAATGGCGCTTGCAAGCTCCTAAAATCAAGACACCTGCCTTCCAGGAAAATAGATGCCACACATGCTGGGGGTGCTGCCATCACCTTTTAATCTTTTGTGATCTGCATCAACCCCCATTTGCACAACTTCTAACTACTTTGCCATGATCCCTTTAGATGTTGCAAAAACGTGTGGAATTGGAGCAAAATGCTGTAAAAATCAAGCTGGCATAACCTACTTTGACAGGTTCCACTTAGAAGGCTAGTGGAGGGGGGGGGGGGGCACTGGCACAATAGGTTGGATGTAGGGAACTTAAATGTTCTCCATGAAGCAAGTCTTACACCCAGGTAGACACTTCCCCTAGATGTAGACCTTTCATTCCAAAGCAAAAGTTTGACTTTTAACAGGATTAATAAAGACTGGTGTTTAGCAGACAGGGGCAAGCAGCCCAGGCTGATTCTACTTTGCATTGATAAAGCTGGGGGTGGGGACGTCTAGATTAAGACTTGCCCTGCCGCTATTATGCTCCAAAAACATATCTGTATGCAGGACTAAAGAAGACAGCCCTGTAATCCCATGCAAAAGAACATGATGCATGATTTTTGTGCTTTTAGCATTATGGTCTGCTATGCGCTTTAAATCTTCCCTAAGCCCAACTTGCTTGGCACGGGCCATTACCCCTCCTGGGGTTTCCATGAACCCAGAGATGACTGCCCCAGTGCACAACATCTCCCGCTGCCTCCTGGAAGAGCTGCAGAGCTGGAATGAGCAGTGAGACAGCCACAGCTGCCAGCAGAACAGGGCCCTTTATGATGTCATGGTGCCAGTTTCCAAGGCATCCCACTGTGACCTGCACA
Source organism: Engystomops pustulosus (assembly GCF_040894005.1). Classification (NCBI taxonomy): domain Eukaryota; kingdom Metazoa; phylum Chordata; class Amphibia; order Anura; family Leptodactylidae; genus Engystomops; species Engystomops pustulosus. The sequence continues at coordinate 50,208,482 of NC_092413.1, forward strand.
GTGTTCCGTGGGATGCAAACTAGCCTCATGCTTTCTTCTGCGGGCAGCCATTTTGTATTTTTCTGCCTCTGGGGGCGGCCATTTTGAAACCCCACTGCCAAGCTTCTATTGCCATGCACAGAAAATGGCGCTTGCAAGCTCCTAAAATCAAGACACCTGCCTTCCAGGAAAATAGATGCCACACATGCTGGGGGTGCTGCCATCACCTTTTAATCTTTTGTGATCTGCATCAACCCCCATTTGCACAACTTCTAACTACTTTGCCATGATCCCTTTAGATGTTGCAAAAACGTGTGGAATTGGAGCAAAATGCTGTAAAAATCAAGCTGGCATAACCTACTTTGACAGGTTCCACTTAGAAGGCTAGTGGAGGGGGGGGGGGGGGCACTGGCACAATAGGTTGGATGTAGGGAACTTAAATGTTCTCCATGAAGCAAGTCTTACACCCAGGTAGACACTTCCCCTAGATGTAGACCTTTCATTCCAAAGCAAAAGTTTGACTTTTAACAGGATTAATAAAGACTGGTGTTTAGCAGACAGGGGCAAGCAGCCCAGGCTGATTCTACTTTGCATTGATAAAGCTGGGGGTGGGGACGTCTAGATTAAGACTTGCCCTGCCGCTATTATGCTCCAAAAACATATCTGTATGCAGGACTAAAGAAGACAGCCCTGTAATCCCATGCAAAAGAACATGATGCATGATTTTTGTGCTTTTAGCATTATGGTCTGCTATGCGCTTTAAATCTTCCCTAAGCCCAACTTGCTTGGCACGGGCCATTACCCCTCCTGGGGTTTCCATGAACCCAGAGATGACTGCCCCAGTGCACAACATCTCCCGCTGCCTCCTGGAAGAGCTGCAGAGCTGGAATGAGCAGTGAGACAGCCACAGCTGCCAGCAGAACAGGGCCCTTTATGATGTCATGGTGCCAGTTTCCAAGGCATCCCACTGTGACCTGCACAGTGTTCCGTGGGATGCAAACTAGCCTCATGCTTTCTTCTGCGGGCAGCCATTTTGTATTTTTCTGCCTCTGGGGGCGGCCATTTTGAAACCCCACTGCCAAGCTTCTATTGCCATGCACAGAAAATGGCGCTTGCAAGCTCCTAAAATCAAGACACCTGCCTTCCAGGAAAATAGATGCCACACATGCTGGGGGTGCTGCCATCACCTTTTAATCTTTTGTGATCTGCATCAACCCCCATTTGCACAACTTCTAACTACTTTGCCATGATCCCTTTAGATGTTGCAAAAACATGTGGAATTGGAGCAAAATGCTGTAAAAATCAAGCTGGCATAACCTACTTTGACAGGTTCCACTTAGAAGGCTAGTGGAGGGGGGGGGGGGCACTGGCACAATAGGTTGGATGTAGGGAACTTAAATGTTCTCCATGAAGCAAGTCTTACACCCAGGTAGACACTTCCCCTAGATGTAGACCTTTCATTCCAAAGCAAAAGTTTGACTTTTAACAGGATTAATAAAGACTGGTGTTTAGCAGACAGGGGCAAGCAGCCCAGGCTGATTCTACTTTGCATTGATAAAGCTGGGGGTGGGGACGTCTAGATTAAGACTTGCCCTGCCGCTATTATGCTCCAAAAACATATCTGTATGCAGGACTAAAGAAGACAGCCCTGTAATCCCATGCAAAAGAACATGATGCATGATTTTTGTGCTTTTAGCATTATGGTCTGCTATGCGCTTTAAATCTTCCCTAAGCCCAACTTGCTTGGCACGGGCCATTACCCCTCCTGGGGTTTCCATGAACCCAGAGATGACTGCCCCAGTGCACAACATCTCCCGCTGCCTCCTGGAAGAGCTGCAGAGCTGGAATGAGCAGTGAGACAGCCACAGCTGCCAGCAGAACAGGGCCCTTTATGATGTCATGGTGCCAGTTTCCAAGGCATCCCACTGTGACCTGCACAGTGTTCCGTGGGATGCAAACTAGCCTCATGCTTTCTTCTGCGGGCAGCCATTTTGTATTTTTCTGCCTCTGGGGGCGGCCATTTTGAAACCCCACTGCCAAGCTTCTATTGCCATGCACAGAAAATGGCGCTTGCAAGCTCCTAAAATCAAGACACCTGCCTTCCAGGAAAATAGATGCCACACATGCTGGGGGTGCTGCCATCACCTTTTAATCTTTTGTGATCTGCATCAACCCCCATTTGCACAACTTCTAACTACTTTGCCATGATCCCTTTAGATGTTGCAAAAACGTGTGGAATTGGAGCAAAATGCTGTAAAAATCAAGCTGGCATAACCTACTTTGACAGGTTCCACTTAGAAGGCTAGTGGAGGGGGGGGGGGGGGCACTGGCACAATAGGTTGGATGTAGGGAACTTAAATGTTCTCCATGAAGCAAGTCTTACACCCAGGTAGACACTTCCCCTAGATGTAGACCTTTCATTCCAAAGCAAAAGTTTGACTTTTAACAGGATTAATAAAGACTGGTGTTTAGCAGACAGGGGCAAGCAGCCCAGGCTGATTCTACTTTGCATTGATAAAGCTGGGGGTGGGGACGTCTAGATTAAGACTTGCCCTGCCGCTATTATGCTCCAAAAACATATCTGTATGCAGGACTAAAGAAGACAGCCCTGTAATCCCATGCAAAAGAACATGATGCATGATTTTTGTGCTTTTAGCATTATGGTCTGCTATGCGCTTTAAATCTTCCCTAAGCCCAACTTGCTTGGCACGGGCCATTACCCCTCCTGGGGTTTCCATGAACCCAGAGATGACTGCCCCAGTGCACAACATCTCCTGCTGCCTCCTGGAAGAGCTGCAGAGCTGGAATGAGCAGTGAGACAGCCACAGCTGCCAGCAGAACAGGGCCCTTTATGATGTCATGGTGCCAGTTTCCAAGGCATCCCACTGTGACCTGCACAGTGTTCCGTGGGATGCAAACTAGCCTCATGCTTTCTTCTGCGGGCAGCCATTTTGTATTTTTCTGCCTCTGGGGGCGGCCATTTTGAAACCCCACTGCCAAGCTTCTATTGCCATGCACAGAAAATGGCGCTTGCAAGCTCCTAAAATCAAGACACCTGCCTTCCAGGAAAATAGATGCCACACATGCTGGGGGTGCTGCCATCACCTTTTAATCTTTTGTGATCTGCATCAACCCCCATTTGCACAACTTCTAACTACTTTGCCATGATCCCTTTAGATGTTACAAAAACGTGTGGAATTGGAGCAAAATGCTGTAAAAATCAAGCTGGCATAACCTACTTTGACAGGTTCCACTTAGAAGGCTAGTGGAGGGGGCACTGGCACAATAGGTTGGATGTAGGGAACTTAAATGTTCTCCATGAAGCAAGTCTTACACCCAGGTAGACACTTCCCCTAGATGTAGACCTTTCATTCCAAAGCAAAAGTTTGACTTTTAACAGGATTAATAAAGACTGGTGTTTAGCAGACAGGGGCAAGCAGCCCAGGCTGATTCTACTTTGCATTGATAAAGCTGGGGGTGGGGACGTCTAGATTAAGACTTGCCCTGCCGCTATTATGCTCCAAAAACATATCTGTATGCAGGACTAAAGAAGACAGCCCTGTAATCCCATGCAAAAGAACATGATGCATGATTTTTGTGCTTTTAGCATTATGGTCTGCTATGCGCTTTAAATCTTCCCTAAGCCCAACTTGCTTGGCACGGGCCATTACCCCTCCTGGGGTTTCCATGAACCCAGAGATGACTGCCCCAGTGCACAACATCTCCCGCTGCCTCCTGGAAGAGCTGCAGAGCTGGAATGAGCAGTGAGACAGCCACAGCTGCCAGCAGAACAGGGCCCTTTATGATGTCATGGTGCCAGTTTCCAAGGCATCCCACTGTGACCTGCACAGTGTTCCGTGGGATGCAAACTAGCCTCATGCTTTCTTCTGCGGGCAGCCATTTTGTATTTTTCTGCCTCTGGGGGCGGCCATTTTGAAACCCCACTGCCAAGCTTCTATTGCCATGCACAGAAAATGGCGCTTGCAAGCTCCTAAAATCAAGACACCTGCCTTCCAGGAAAATAGATGCCACACATGCTGGGGGTGCTGCCATCACCTTTTAATCTTTTGTGATCTGCATCAACCCCCATTTGCACAACTTCTAACTACTTTGCCATGATCCCTTTAGATGTTGCAAAAACGTGTGGAATTGGAGCAAAATGCTGTAAAAATCAAGCTGGCATAACCTACTTTGACAGGTTCCACTTAGAAGGCTAGTGGAGGGGGGGGGGGGGGCACTGGCACAATAGGTTGGATGTAGGGAACTTAAATGTTCTCCATGAAGCAAGTCTTACACCCAGGTAGACACTTCCCCTAGATGTAGACCTTTCATTCCAAAGCAAAAGTTTGACTTTTAACAGGATTAATAAAGACTGGTGTTTAGCAGACAGGGGCAAGCAGCCCAGGCTGATTCTACTTTGCATTGATAAAGCTGGGGGTGGGGACGTCTAGATTAAGACTTGCCCTGCCGCTATTATGCTCCAAAAACATATCTGTATGCAGGACTAAAGAAGACAGCCCTGTAATCCCATGCAAAAGAACATGATGCATGATTTTTGTGCTTTTAGCATTATGGTCTGCTATGCGCTTTAAATCTTCCCTAAGCCCAACTTGCTTGGCACGGGCCATTACCCCTCCTGGGGTTTCCATGAACCCAGAGATGACTGCCCCAGTGCACAACATCTCCCGCTGCCTCCTGGAAGAGCTGCAGAGCTGGAATGAGCAGTGAGACAGCCACAGCTGCCAGCAGAACAGGGCCCTTTATGATGTCATGGTGCCAGTTTCCAAGGCATCCCACTGTGACCTGCACAGTGTTCCGTGGGATGCAAACTAGCCTCATGCTTTCTTCTGCGGGCAGCCATTTTGTATTTTTCTGCCTCTGGGGGCGGCCATTTTGAAACCCCACTGCCAAGCTTCTATTGCCATGCACAGAAAATGGCGCTTGCAAGCTCCTAAAATCAAGACACCTGCCTTCCAGGAAAATAGATGCCACACATGCTGGGGGTGCTGCCATCACCTTTTAATCTTTTGTGATCTGCATCAACCCCCATTTGCACAACTTCTAACTACTTTGCCATGATCCCTTTAGATGTTGCAAAAACGTGTGGAATTGGAGCAAAATGCTGTAAAAATCAAGCTGGCATAACCTACTTTGACAGGTTCCACTTAGAAGGCTAGTGGAGGGGGGGGGGGGGGCACTGGCACAATAGGTTGGATGTAGGGAACTTAAATGTTCTCCATGAAGCAAGTCTTACACCCAGGTAGACACTTCCCCTAGATGTAGACCTTTCATTCCAAAGCAAAAGTTTGACTTTTAACAGGATTAATAAAGACTGGTGTTTAGCAGACAGGGGCAAGCAGCCCAGGCTGATTCTACTTTGCATTGATAAAGCTGGGGGTGGGGACGTCTAGATTAAGACTTGCCCTGCCGCTATTATGCTCCAAAAACATATCTGTATGCAGGACTAAAGAAGACAGCCCTGTAATCCCATGCAAAAGAACATGATGCATGATTTTTGTGCTTTTAGCATTATGGTCTGCTATGCGCTTTAAATCTTCCCTAAGCCCAACTTGCTTGGCACGGGCCATTACCCCTCCTGGGGTTTCCATGAACCCAGAGATGACTGCCCCAGTGCACAACATCTCCCGCTGCCTCCTGGAAGAGCTGCAGAGCTGGAATGAGCAGTGAGACAGCCACAGCTGCCAGCAGAACAGGGCCCTTTATGATGTCATGGTGCCAGTTTCCAAGGCATCCCACTGTGACCTGCACAGTGTTCCGTGGGATGCAAACTAGCCTCATGCTTTCTTCTGCGGGCAGCCATTTTGTATTTTTCTGCCTCTGGGGCCGGCCATTTTGAAACCCCACTGCCAAGCTTCTATTGCCATGCACAGAAAATGGCGCTTGCAAGCTCCTAAAATCAAGACACCTGCCTTCCAGGAAAATAGATGCCACACATGCTGGGGTGCTGCCATCACCTTTTAATCTTTTGTGATCTGCATCAACCCCCATTTGCACAACTTCTAACTACTTTGCCATGATCCCTTTAGATGTTGCAAAAACGTGTGGAATTGGAGCAAAATGCTGTAAAAATCAAGCTGGCATAACCTACTTTGACAGGTTCCACTTAGAAGGCTAGTGGAGGGGGGGGGGGCACTGGCACAATAGGTTGGATGTAGGGAACTTAAATGTTCTCCATGAAGCAAGTCTTACACCCAGGTAGACACTTCCCCTAGATGTAGACCTTTCATTCCAAAGCAAAAGTTTGACTTTTAACAGGATTAATAAAGACTGGTGTTTAGCAGACAGGGGCAAGCAGCCCAGGCTGATTCTACTTTGCATTGATAAAGCTGGGGGTGGGGACGTCTAGATTAAGACTTGCCCTGCCGCTATTATGCTCCAAAAACATATCTGTATGCAGGACTAAAGAAGACAGCCCTGTAATCCCATGCAAAAGAACATGATGCATGATTTTTGTGCTTTTAGCAATATGGTCTGCTATGCGCTTTAAATCTTCCCTAAGCCCAACTTGCTTGGCACGGGCCATTACCCCTCCTGGGGTTTCCATGAACCCAGAGATGACTGCCCCAGTGCACAACATCTCCCGCTGCCTCCTGGAAGAGCTGCAGAGCTGGAATGAGCAGTGAGACAGCCACAGCTGCCAGCAGAACAGGGCCCTTTATGATGTCATGGTGCCAGTTTCCAAGGCATCCCACTGTGACCTGCACAGTGTTCCGTGGGATGCAAACTAGCCTCATGCTTTCTTCTGCGGGCAGCCATTTTGTATTTTTCTGCCTCTGGGGGCGGCCATTTTGAAACCCCACTGCCAAGCTTCTATTGCCATGCACAGAAAATGGCGCTTGCAAGCTCCTAAAATCAAGACACCTGCCTTCCAGGAAAATAGATGCCACACATGCTGGGGGTGCTGCCATCACCTTTTAATCTTTTGTGATCTGCATCAACCCCCATTTGCACAACTTCTAACTACTTTGCCATGATCCCTTTAGATGTTGCAAAAACGTGTGGAATTGGAGCAAAATGCTGTAAAAATCAAGCTGGCATAACCTACTTTGACAGGTTCCACTTAGAAGGCTAGTGGAGGGGGGGGGGGCACTGGCACAATAGGTTGGATGTAGGGAACTTAAATGTTCTCCATGAAGCAAGTCTTACACCCAGGTAGACACTTCCCCTAGATGTAGACCTTTCATTCCAAAGCAAAAGTTTGACTTTTAACAGGATTAATAAAGACTGGTGTTTAGCAGACAGGGGCAAGCAGCCCAGGCTGATTCTACTTTGCATTGATAAAGCTGGGGGTGGGGACGTCTAGATTAAGACTTGCCCTGCCGCTATTATGCTCCAAAAACATATCTGTATGCAGGACTAAAGAAGACAGCCCTGTAATCCCATGCAAAAGAACATGATGCATGATTTTTGTGCTTTTAGCATTATGGTCTGCTATGCGCTTTAAATCTTCCCTAAGCCCAACTTGCTTGGCACGGGCCATTACCCCTCCTGGGGTTTCCATGAACCCAGAGATGACTGCCCCAGTGCACAACATCTCCCGCTGCCTCCTGGAAGAGCTGCAGAGCTGGAATGAGCAGTGAGACAGCCACAGCTGCCAGCAGAACAGGGCCCTTTATGATGTCATGGTGCCAGTTTCCAAGGCATCCCACTGTGACCTGCACAGTGTTCCGTGGGATGCAAACTAGCCTCATGCTTTATTCTGCGGGCAGCCATTTTGTATTTTTCTGCCTCTGGGGGCGGCCATTTTGAAACCCCACTGCCAAGCTTCTATTGCCATGCACAGAAAATGGCGCTTGCAAGCTCCTAAAATCAAGACACCTGCCTTCCAGGAAAATAGATGCCACACATGCTGGGGGTGCTGCCATCACCTTTTAATCTTTTGTGATCTGCATCAACCCCCATTTGCACAACTTCTAACTACTTTGCCATGATCCCTTTAGATGTTGCAAAAACGTGTGGAATTGGAGCAAAATGCTGTAAAAATCAAGCTGGCATAACCTACTTTGACAGGTTCCACTTAGAAGGCTAGTGGAGGGGGGGGGGGGGCACTGGCACAATAGGTTGGATGTAGGGAACTTAAATGTTCTCCATGAAGCAAGTCTTACACCCAGGTAGACACTTCCCCTAGATGTAGACCTTTCATTCCAAAGCAAAAGTTTGACTTTTAACAGGATTAATAAAGACTGGTGTTTAGCAGACAGGGGCAAGCAGCCCAGGCTGATTCTACTTTGCATTGATAAAGCTGGGGGTGGGGACGTCTAGATTAAGACTTGCCCTGCCGCTATTATGCTCCAAAAACATATCTGTATGCAGGACTAAAGAAGACAGCCCTGTAATCCCATGCAAAAGAACATGATGCATGATTTTTGTGCTTTTAGCATTATGGTCTGCTATGCGCTTTAAATCTTCCCTAAGCCCAACTTGCTTGGCACGGGCCATTACCCCTCCTGGGGTTTCCATGAACCCAGAGATGACTGCCCCAGTGCACAACATCTCCCGCTGCCTCCTGGAAGAGCTGCAGAGCTGGAATGAGCAGTGAGACAGCCACAGCTGCCAGCAGAACAGGGCCCTTTATGATGTCATGGTGCCAGTTTCCAAGGCATCCCACTGTGACCTGCACAGTGTTCCGTGGGATGCAAACTAGCCTCATGCTTTCTTCTGCGGGCAGCCATTTTGTATTTTTCTGCCTCTGGGGGCGGCCATTTTGAAACCCCACTGCCAAGCTTCTATTGCCATGCACAGAAAATGGCGCTTGCAAGCTCCTAAAATCAAGACACCTGCCTTCCAGGAAAATAGATGCCACACATGCTGGGGGTGCTGCCATCACCTTTTAATCTTTTGTGATCTGCATCAACCCCCATTTGCACAACTTCTAACTACTTTGCCATGATCCCTTTAGATGTTGCAAAAACGTGTGGAATTGGAGCAAAATGCTGTAAAAATCAAGCTGGCATAACCTACTTTGACAGGTTCCACTTAGAAGGCTAGTGGAGGGGGGGGGGGCACTGGCACAATAGGTTGGATGTAGGGAACTTAAATGTTCTCCATGAAGCAAGTCTTACACCCAGGTAGACACTTCCCCTAGATGTAGACCTTTCATTCCAAAGCAAAAGTTTGACTTTTAACAGGATTAATAAAGACTGGTGTTTAGCAGACAGGGGCAAGCAGCCCAGGCTGATTCTACTTTGCATTGATAAAGCTGGGGGTGGGGACGTCTAGATTAAGACTTGCCCTGCCGCTATTATGCTCCAAAAACATATCTGTATGCAGGACTAAAGAAGACAGCCCTGTAATCCCATGCAAAAGAACATGATGCATGATTTTTGTGCTTTTAGCATTATGGTCTGCTATGCGCTTTAAATCTTCCCTAAGCCCAACTTGCTTGGCACGGGCCATTACCCCTCCTGGGGTTTCCATGAACCCAGAGATGACTGCCCCAGTGCACAACATCTCCCGCTGCCTCCTGGAAGAGCTGCAGAGCTGGAATGAGCAGTGAGACAGCCACAGCTGCCAGCAGAACAGGGCCCTTTATGATGTCATGGTGCCAGTTTCCAAGGCATCCCACTGTGACCTGCACAGTGTTCCGTGGGATGCAAACTAGCCTCATGCTTTCTTCTGCGGGCAGCCATTTTGTATTTTTCTGCCTCTGGGGGCGGCCATTTTGAAACCCCACTGCCAAGCTTCTATTGCCATGCACAGAAAATGGCGCTTGCAAGCTCCTAAAATCAAGACACCTGCCTTCCAGGAAAATAGATGCCACACATGCTGGGGGTGCTGCCATCACCTTTTAATCTTTTGTGATCTGCATCAACCCCCATTTGCACAACTTCTAACTACTTTGCCATGATCCCTTTAGATGTTGCAAAAACGTGTGGAATTGGAGCAAAATGCTGTAAAAATCAAGCTGGCATAACCTACTTTGACAGGTTCCACTTAGAAGGCTAGTGGAGGGGGGGGGGGCACTGGCACAATAGGTTGGATGTAGGGAACTTAAATGTTCTCCATGAAGCAAGTCTTACACCCAGGTAGACACTTCCCCTAGATGTAGACCTTTCATTCCAAAGCAAAAGTTTGACTTTTAACAGGATTAATAAAGACTGGTGTTTAGCAGACAGGGGCAAGCAGCCCAGGCTGATTCTACTTTGCATTGATAAAGCTGGGGGTGGGGACGTCTAGATTAAGACTTGCCCTGCCGCTATTATGCTCCAAAAACATATCTGTATGCAGGACTAAAGAAGACAGCCCTGTAATCCCATGCAAAAGAACATGATGCATGATTTTTGTGCTTTTAGCATTATGGTCTGCTATGCGCTTTAAATCTTCCCTAAGCCCAACTTGCTTGGCACGGGCCATTACCCCTCCTGGGGTTTCCATGAACCCAGAGATGACTGCCCCAGTGCACAACATCTCCCGCTGCCTCCTGGAAGAGCTGCAGAGCTGGAATGAGCAGTGAGACAGCCACAGCTGCCAGCAGAACAGGGCCCTTTATGATGTCATGGTGCCAGTTTCCAAGGCATCCCACTGTGACCTGCACAGTGTTCCGTGGGATGCAAACTAGCCTCATGCTTTCTTCTGCGGGCAGCCATTTTTTATTTTTCTGCCTCTGGGGGCGGCCATTTTGAAACCCCACTGCCAAGCTTCTATTGCCATGCACAGAAAATGGCGCTTGCAAGCTCCTAAAATCAAGACACCTGCCTTCCAGGAAAATAGATGCCACACATGCTGGGGGTGCTGCCATCACCTTTTAATCTTTTGTGATCTGCATCAACCCCCATTTGCACAACTTCTAACTACTTTGCCATGATCCCTTTAGATGTTGCAAAAACGTGTGGAATTGGAGCAAAATGCTGTAAAAATCAAGCTGGCATAACCTACTTTGACAGGTTCCACTTAGAAGGCTAGTGGAGGGGGGGGGCACTGGCACAATAGGTTGGATGTAGGGAACTTAAATGTTCTCCATGAAGCAAGTCTTACACCCAGGTAGACACTTCCCCTAGATGTAGACCTTTCATTCCAAAGCAAAAGTTTGACTTTTAACAGGATTAATAAAGACTGGTGTTTAGCAGACAGGGGCAAGCAGCCCAGGCTGATTCTACTTTGCATTGATAAAGCTGGGGGTGGGGACGTCTAGATTAAGACTTGCCCTGCCGCTATTATGCTCCAAAAACATATCTGTATGCAGGACTAAAGAAGACAGCCCTGTAATCCCATGCAAAAGAACATGATGCATGATTTTTGTGCTTTTAGCAATATGGTCTGCTATGCGCTTTAAATCTTCCCTAAGCCCAACTTGCTTGGCACGGGCCATTACCCCTCCTGGGGTTTCCATGAACCCAGAGATGACTGCCCCAGTGCACAACATCTCCCGCTGCCTCCTGGAAGAGCTGCAGAGCTGGAATGAGCAGTGAGACAGCCACAGCTGCCAGCAGAACAGGGCCCTTTATGATGTCATGGTGCCAGTTTCCAAGGCATCCCACTGTGACCTGCACAGTGTTCCGTGGGATGCAAACTAGCCTCATGCTTTCTTCTGCGGGCAGCCATTTTGTATTTTTCTGCCTCTGGGGGCGGCCATTTTGAAACCCCACTGCCAAGCTTCTATTGCCATGCACAGAAAATGGCGCTTGCAAGCTCCTAAAATCAAGACACCTGCCTTCCAGGAAAATAGATGCCACACATGCTGGGGGTGCTGCCATCACCTTTTAATCTTTTGTGATCTGCATCAACCCCCATTTGCACAACTTCTAACTACTTTGCCATGATCCCTTTAGATGTTGCAAAAACGTGTGGAATTGGAGCAAAATGCTGTAAAAATCAAGCTGGCATAACCTACTTTGACAGGTTCCACTTAGAAGGCTAGTGGAGGGGGGGGGGCACTGGCACAATAGGTTGGATGTAGGGAACTTAAATGTTCTCCATGAAGCAAGTCTTACACCCAGGTAGACTCTTCCCCTAGATGTAGACCTTTCATTCCAAAGCAAAAGTTTGACTTTTAACAGGATTAATAAAGGCTGGTGTTTAGCAGACAGGGGCAAGCAGCCCAGGCTGATTCTACTTTGCATTGATAAAGCTGGGGGTGGGGACGTCTAGATTAAGACTTGCCCTGCCACTATTATGCTCCAAAAACATATCTGTATGCAGGACTAAAGAAGACAGCCCTGTAATCCCATGCAAAAGAACATGATGCATGATTTTTGTGCTTTTAGCATTATGGTCTGCTATGCGCTTTAAATCTTCCCTAAGCCCAACTTGCTTGGCACGGGCCATTACCCCTCCTGGGGTTTCCATGAACCCAGAGATGACTGCCCCAGTGCACAACATCTCCCGCTGCCTCCTGGAAGAGCTGCAGAGCTGGAATGAGCAGTGAGACAGCCACAGCTGCCAGCAGAACAGGGCCCTTTATGATGTCATGGTGCCAGTTTCCAAGGCATCCCACTGTGACCTGCACAGTGTTCCGTGGGATGCAAACTAGCCTCATGCTTTCTTCTGCGGGCAGCCATTTTGTATTTTTCTGCCTCTGGGGGCGGCCATTTTGAAACCCCACTGCCAAGCTTCTATTGCCATGCACAGAAAATGGCGCTTGCAAGCTCCTAAAATCAAGACACCTGCCTTCCAGGAAAATAGATGCCACACATGCTGGGGGTGCTGCCATCACCTTTTAATCTTTTGTGATCTGCATCAACCCCCATTTGCACAACTTCTAACTACTTTGCCATGATCCCTTTAGATGTTGCAAAAACGTGTGGAATTGGAGCAAAATGCTGTAAAAATCAAGCTGGCATAACCTACTTTGACAGGTTCCACTTAGAAGGCTAGTGGAGGGGGGGGGGCACTGGCACAATAGGTTGGATGTAGGGAACTTAAATGTTCTCCATGAAGCAAGTCTTACACCCAGGTAGACACTTCCCCTAGATGTAGACCTTTCATTCCAAAGCAAAAGTTTGACTTTTAACAGGATTAATAAAGACTGGTGTTTAGCAGACAGGGGCAAGCAGCCCAGGCTGATTCTACTTTGCATTGATAAAGCTGGGGGTGGGGACGTCTAGATTAAGACTTGCCCTGCCGCTATTATGCTCCAAAAACATATCTGTATGCAGGACTAAAGAAGACAGCCCTGTAATCCCATGCAAAAGAACATGATGCATGATTTTTGTGCTTTTAGCATTATGGTCTGCTATGCGCTTTAAATCTTCCCTAAGCCCAACTTGCTTGGCACGGGCCATTACCCCTCCTGGGGTTTCCATGAACCCAGAGATGACTGCCCCAGTGCACAACATCTCCCGCTGCCTCCTGGAAGAGCTGCAGAGCTGGAATGAGCAGTGAGACAGCCACAGCTGCCAGCAGAACAGGGCCCTTTATGATGTCATGGTGCCAGTTTCCAAGGCATCCCACTGTGACCTGCACAGTGTTCCGTGGGATGCAAACTAGCCTCATGCTTTCTTCTGCGGGCAGCCATTTTGTATTTTTCTGCCTCTGGGGGCGGCCATTTTGAAACCCCACTGCCAAGCTTCTATTGCCATGCACAGAAAATGGCGCTTGCAAGCTCCTAAAATTAAGACACCTGCCTTCCAGGAAAATAGATGCCACACATGCTGGGGGTGCTGCCATCACCTTTTAATCTTTTGTGATCTGCATCAACCCCCATTTGCACAACTTCTAACTACTTTGCCATGATCCCTTTAGATGTTGCAAAAACGTGTGGAATTGGAGCAAAATGCTGTAAAAATCAAGCTGGCATAACCTACTTTGACAGGTTCCACTTAGAAGGCTAGTGGAGGGGGGGGGGGGGGGGCACTGGCACAATAGGTTGGATGTAGGGAACTTAAATGTTCTCCATGAAGCAAGTCTTACACCCAGGTAGACACTTCCCCTAGATGTAGACCTTTCATTCCAAAGCAAAAGTTTGACTTTTAACAGGATTAATAAAGACTGGTGTTTAGCAGACAGGGGCAAGCAGCCCAGGCTGATTCTACTTTGCATTGATAAAGCTGGGGGTGGGGACGTCTAGATTAAGACTTGCCCTGCCGCTATTATGCTCCAAAAACATATCTGTATGCAGGACTAAAGAAGACAGCCCTGTAATCCCATGCAAAAGAACATGATGCATGATTTTTGTGCTTTTAGCATTATGGTCTGCTATGCGCTTTAAATCTTCCCTAAGCCCAACTTGCTTGGCACGGGCCATTACCCCTCCTGGGGTTTCCATGAACCCAGAGATGACTGCCCCAGTGCACAACATCTCCCGCTGCCTCCTGGAAGAGCTGCAGAGCTGGAATGAGCAGTGAGACAGCCACAGCTGCCAGCAGAACAGGGCCCTTTATGATGGCATGGTGCCAGTTTCCAAGGCATCCCACTGTGACCTGCACAGTGTTCCGTGGGATGCAAACTAGCCTCATGCTTTCTTCTGCGGGCAGCCATTTTGTATTTTTCTGCCTCTGGGGCCGGCCATTTTGAAACCCCACTGCCAAGCTTCTATTGCCATGCACAGAAAATGGCGCTTGCAAGCTCCTAAAATCAAGACACCTGCCTTCCAGGAAAATAGATGCCACACATGCTGGGGGTGCTGCCATCACCTTTTAATCTTTTGTGATCTGCATCAACCCCCATTTGCACAACTTCTAACTACTTTGCCATGATCCCTTTAGATGTTGCAAAAACGTGTGGAATTGGAGCAAAATGCTGTAAAAATCAAGCTGGCATAACCTACTTTGACAGGTTCCACTTAGAAGGCTAGTGGAGGGGGGGGGGGCACTGGCACAATAGGTTGGATGTAGGGAACTTAAATGTTCTCCATGAAGCAAGTCTTACACCCAGGTAGACACTTCCCCTAGATGTAGACCTTTCATTCCAAAGCAAAAGTTTGACTTTTAACAGGATTAATAAAGACTGGTGTTTAGCAGACAGGGGCAAGCAGCCCAGGCTGATTCTACTTTGCATTGATAAAGCTGGGGGTGGGGACGTCTAGATTAAGACTTGCCCTGCCGCTATTATGCTCCAAAAACATATCTGTATGCAGGACTAAAGAAGACAGCCCTGTAATCCCATGCAAAAGAACATGATGCATGATTTTTGTGCTTTTAGCATTATGGTCTGCTATGCGCTTTAAATCTTCCCTAAGCCCAACTTGCTTGGCACGGGCCATTACCCCTCCTGGGGTTTCCATGAACCCAGAGATGACTGCCCCAGTGCACAACATCTCCCGCTGCCTCCTGGAAGAGCTGCAGAGCTGGAATGAGCAGTGAGACAGCCACAGCTGCCAGCAGAACAGGGCCCTTTATGATGTCATGGTGCCAGTTTCCAAGGCATCCCACTGTGACCTGCACAGTGTTCCGTGGGATGCAAACTAGCCTCATGCTTTCTTCTGCGGGCAGCCATTTTGTATTTTTCTGCCTCTGGGGGCGGCCATTTTGAAACCCCACTGCCAAGCTTCTATTGCCATGCACAGAAAATGGCGCTTGCAAGCTCCTAAAATCAAGACACCTGCCTTCCAGGAAAATAGATGCCACACATGCTGGGGGTGCTGCCATCACCTTTTAATCTTTTGTGATCTGCATCAACCCCCATTTGCACAACTTCTAACTACTTTGCCATGATCCCTTTAGATGTTGCAAAAACGTGTGGAATTGGAGCAAAATGCTGTAAAAATCAAGCTGGCATAACCTACTTTGACAGGTTCCACTTAGAAGGCTAGTGGAGGGGGCACTGGCACAATAGGTTGGATGTAGGGAACTTAAATGTTCTCCATGAAGCAAGTCTTACACCCAGGTAGACACTTCCCCTAGATGTAGACCTTTCATTCCAAAGCAAAAGTTTGACTTTTAACAGGATTAATAAAGACTGGTGTTTAGCAGACAGGGGCAAGCAGCCCAGGCTGATTCTACTTTGCATTGATAAAGCTGGGGGTGGGGACGTCTAGATTAAGACTTGCCCTGCCGCTATTATGCTCCAAAAACATATCTGTATGCAGGACTAAAGAAGACAGCCCTGTAATCCCATGCAAAAGAACATGATGCATGATTTTTGTGCTTTTAGCATTATGGTCTGCTATGCGCTTTAAATCTTCCCTAAGCCCAACTTGCTTGGCACGGGCCATTACCCCTCCTGGGGTTTCCATGAACCCAGAGATGACTGCCCCAGTGCACAACATCTCCCGCTGCCTCCTGGAAGAGCTGCAGAGCTGGAATGAGCAGTGAGACAGCCACAGCTGCCAGCAGAACAGGGCCCTTTATGATGTCATGGTGCCAGTTTCCAAGGCATCCCACTGTGACCTGCACAGTGTTCCGTGGGATGCAAACTAGCCTCATGCTTTCTTCTGCGGGCAGCCATTTTGTATTTTTCTGCCTCTGGGGGCGGCCATTTTGAAACCCCACTGCCAAGCTTCTATTGCCATGCACAGAAAATGGCGCTTGCAAGCTCCTAAAATCAAGACACCTGCCTTCCAGGAAAATAGATGCCACACATGCTGGGGGTGCTGCCATCACCTTTTAATCTTTTGTGATCTGCATCAACCCCCATTTGCACAACTTCTAACTACTTTGCCATGATCCCTTTAGATGTTGCAAAAACGTGTGGAATTGGAGCAAAATGCTGTAAAAATCAAGCTGGCATAACCTACTTTGACAGGTTCCACTTAGAAGGCTAGTGGAGGGGGGGGGGGGCACTGGCACAATAGGTTGGATGTAGGGAACTTAAATGTTCTCCATGAAGCAAGTCTTACACCCAGGTAGACACTTCCCCTAGATGTAGACCTTTCATTCCAAAGCAAAAGTTTGACTTTTAACAGGATTAATAAAGACTGGTGTTTAGCAGACAGGGGCAAGCAGCCCAGGCTGATTCTACTTTGCATTGATAAAGCTGGGGGTGGGGACGTCTAGATTAAGACTTGCCCTGCCGCTATTATGCTCCAAAAACATATCTGTATGCAGGACTAAAGAAGACAGCCCTGTAATCCCATGCAAAAGAACATGATGCATGATTTTTGTGCTTTTAGCATTATGGTCTGCTATGCGCTTTAAATCTTCCCTAAGCCCAATTTGCTTGGCACGGGCCATTACCCCTCCTGGGGTTTCCATGAACCCAGAGATGACTGCCCCAGTGCACAACATCTCCCGCTGCCTCCTGGAAGAGCTGCAGAGCTGGAATGAGCAGTGAGACAGCCACAGCTGCCAGCAGAACAGGGCCCTTTATGATGTCATGGTGCCAGTTTCCAAGGCATCCCACTGTGACCTGCACAGTGTTCCGTGGGATGCAAACTAGCCTCATGCTTTCTTCTGCGGGCAGCCATTTTGTATTTTTCTGCCTCTGGGGGCGGCCATTTTGAAACCCCACTGCCAAGCTTCTATTGCCATGCACAGAAAATGGCGCTTGCAAGCTCCTAAAATCAAGACACCTGCCTTCCAGGAAAATAGATGCCACACATGCTGGGGGTGCTGCCATCACCTTTTAATCTTTTGTGATCTGCATCAACCCCCATTTGCACAACTTCTAACTACTTTGCCATGATCCCTTTAGATGTTGCAAAAACGTGTGGAATTGGAGCAAAATGCTGTAAAAATCAAGCTGGCATAACCTACTTTGACAGGTTCCACTTAGAAGGCTAGTGGAGGGGGCACTGGCACAATAGGTTGGATGTAGGGAACTTAAATGTTCTCCATGAAGCAAGTCTTACACCCAGGTAGACACTTCCCCTAGATGTAGACCTTTCATTCCAAAGCAAAAGTTTGACTTTTAACAGGATTAATAAAGACTGGTGTTTAGCAGACAGGGGCAAGCAGCCCAGGCTGATTCTACTTTGCATTGATAAAGCTGGGGGTGGGGACGTCTAGATTAAGACTTGCCCTGCCGCTATTATGCTCCAAAAACATATCTGTATGCAGGACTAAAGAAGACAGCCCTGTAATCCCATGCAAAAGAACATGATGCATGATTTTTGTGCTTTTAGCATTATGGTCTGCTATGCGCTTTAAATCTTCCCTAAGCCCAACTTGCTTGGCACGGGCCATTACCCCTCCTGGGGTTTCCATGAACCCAGAGATGACTGCCCCAGTGCACAACATCTCCCGCTGCCTCCTGGAAGAGCTGCAGAGCTGGAATGAGCAGTGAGACAGCCACAGCTGCCAGCAGAACAGGGCCCTTTATGATGTCATGGTGCCAGTTTCCAAGGCATCCCACTGTGACCTGCACAGTGTTCCGTGGGATGCAAACTAGCCTCATGCTTTCTTCTGCGGGCAGCCATTTTGTATTTTTCTGCCTCTGGGGGCGGCCATTTTGAAACCCCACTGCCAAGCTTCTATTGCCATGCACAGAAAATGGCGCTTGCAAGCTCCTAAAATCAAGACACCTGCCTTCCAGGAAAATAGATGCCACACATGCTGGGGGTGCTGCCATCACCTTTTAATCTTTTGTGATCTGCATCAACCCCCATTTGCACAACTTCTAACTACTTTGCCATGATCCCTTTAGATGTTGCAAAAACGTGTGGAATTGGAGCAAAATGCTGTAAAAATCAAGCTGGCATAACCTACTTTGACAGGTTCCACTTAGAAGGCTAGTGGAGGGGGCACTGGCACAATAGGTTGGATGTAGGGAACTTAAATGTTCTCCATGAAGCAAGTCTTACACCCAGGTAGACACTTCCCCTAGATGTAGACCTTTCATTCCAAAGCAAAAGTTTGACTTTTAACAGGATTAATAAAGACTGGTGTTTAGCAGACAGGGGCAAGCAGCCCAGGCTGATTCTACTTTGCATTGATAAAGCTGGGGGTGGGGACGTCTAGATTAAGACTTGCCCTGCCGCTATTATGCTCCAAAAACATATCTGTATGCAGGACTAAAGAAGACAGCCCTGTAATCCCATGCAAAAGAACATGATGCATGATTTTTGTGCTTTTAGCATTATGGTCTGCTATGCGCTTTAAATCTTCCCTAAGCCCAACTTGCTTGGCACGGGCCATTACCCCTCCTGGGGTTTCCATGAACCCAGAGATGACTGCCCCAGTGCACAACATCTCCCGCTGCCTCCTGGAAGAGCTGCAGAGCTGGAATGAGCAGTGAGACAGCCACAGCTGCCAGCAGAACAGGGCCCTTTATGATGTCATGGTGCCAGTTTCCAAGGCATCCCACTGTGACCTGCACAGTGTTCCGTGGGATGCAAACTAGCCTCATGCTTTCTTCTGCGGGCAGCCATTTTGTATTTTTCTGCCTCTGGGGGCGGCCATTTTGAAACCCCACTGCCAAGCTTCTATTGCCATGCACAGAAAATGGCGCTTGCAAGCTCCTAAAATCAAGACACCTGCCTTCCAGGAAAATAGATGCCACACATGCTGGGGGTGCTGCCATCACCTTTTAATCTTTTGTGATCTGCATCAACCCCCATTTGCACAACTTCTAACTACTTTGCCATGATCCCTTTAGATGTTGCAAAAACGTGTGGAATTGGAGCAAAATGCTGTAAAAATCAAGCTGGCATAACCTACTTTGACAGGTTCCACTTAGAAGGCTAGTGGAGGGGGGGGGGGGCACTGGCACAATAGGTTGGATGTAGGGAACTTAAATGTTCTCCATGAAGCAAGTCTTACACCCAGGTAGACACTTCTCCTAGATGTAGACCTTTCATTCCAAAGCAAAAGTTTGACTTTTAACAGGATTAATAAAGACTGGTGTTTAGCAGACAGGGGCAAGCAGCCCAGGCTGATTCTACTTTGCATTGATAAAGCTGGGGGTGGGGACGTCTAGATTAAGACTTGCCCTGCCGCTATTATGCTCCAAAAACATATCTGTATGCAGGACTAAAGAAGACAGCCCTGTAATCCCATGCAAAAGAACATGATGCATGATTTTTGTGCTTTTAGCATTATGGTCTGCTATGCGCTTTAAATCTTCCCTAAGCCCAACTTGCTTGGCACGGGCCATTACCCCTCCTGGGGTTTCCATGAACCCAGAGATGACTGCCCCAGTGCACAACATCTCCCGCTGCCTCCTGGAAGAGCTGCAGAGCTGGAATGAGCAGTGAGACAGCCACAGCTGCCAGCAGAACAGGGCCCTTTATGATGTCATGGTGCCAGTTTCCAAGGCATCCCACTGTGACCTGCACAGTGTTCCGTGGGATGCAAACTAGTCTCATGCTTTCTTCTGCGGGCAGCCATTTTGTATTTTTCTGCCTCTGGGGGCGGCCATTTTGAAACCCCACTGCCAAGCTTCTATTGCCATGCACAGAAAATGGCGCTTGCAAGCTCCTAAAATCAAGACACCTGCCTTCCAGGAAAATAGATGCCACACATGCTGGGGGTGCTGCCATCACCTTTTAATCTTTTGTGATCTGCATCAACCCCCATTTGCACAACTTCTAACTACTTTGCCATGATCCCTTTAGATGTTGCAAAAACGTGTGGAATTGGAGCAAAATGCTGTAAAAATCAAGCTGGCATAACCTACTTTGACAGGTTCCACTTAGAAGGCTAATGGAGGGGGGGGGGGGCACTGGCACAATAGGTTGGATGTAGGGAACTTAAATGTTCTCCATGAAGCAAGTCTTACACCCAGGTAGACACTTCCCCTAGATGTAGACCTTTCATTCCAAAGCAAAAGTTTGACTTTTAACAGGATTAATAAAGACTGGTGTTTAGCAGACAGGGGCAAGCAGCCCAGGCTGATTCTACTTTGCATTGATAAAGCTGGGGGTGGGGACGTCTAGATTAAGACTTGCCCTGCCGCTATTATGCTCCAAAAACATATCTGTATGCAGGACTAAAGAAGACAGCCCTGTAATCCCATGCAAAAGAACATGATGCATGATTTTTGTGCTTTTAGCATTATGGTCTGCTATGCGCTTTAAATCTTCCCTAAGCCCAACTTGCTTGGCACGGGCCATTACCCCTCCTGGGGTTTCCATGAACCCAGAGATGACTGCCCCAGTGCACAACATCTCCCGCTGCCTCCTGGAAGAGCTGCAGAGCTGGAATGAGCAGTGAGACAGCCACAGCTGCCAGCAGAACAGGGCCCTTTATGATGTCATGGTGCCAGTTTCCAAGGCATCCCACTGTGACCTGCACAGTGTTCCGTGGGATGCAAACTAGCCTCATGCTTTCTTCTGCGGGCAGCCATTTTGTATTTTTCTGCCTCTGGGGGCGGCCATTTTGAAACCCCACTGCCAAGCTTCTATTGCCATGCACAGAAAATGGCGCTTGCAAGCTCCTAAAATCAAGACACCTGCCTTCCAGGAAAATAGATGCCACACATGCTGGGGGTGCTGCCATCACCTTTTAATCTTTTGTGATCTGCATCAACCCCCATTTGCACAACTTCTAACTACTTTGCCATGATCCCTTTAGATGTTGCAAAAACGTGTGGAATTGGAGCAAAATGCTGTAAAAATCAAGCTGGCATAACCTACTTTGACAGGTTCCACTTAGAAGGCTAGTGGAGGGGGGGGGGGGGCACTGGCACAATAGGTTGGATGTAGGGAACTTAAATGTTCTCCATGAAGCAAGTCTTACACCCAGGTAGACACTTCTCCTAGATGTAGACCTTTCATTCCAAAGCAAAAGTTTGACTTTTAACAGGATTAATAAAGACTGGTGTTTAGCAGACAGGGGCAAGCAGCCCAGGCTGATTCTACTTTGCATTGATAAAGCTGGGGGTGGGGACGTCTAGATTAAGACTTGCCCTGCCGCTATTATGCTCCAAAAACATATCTGTATGCAGGACTAAAGAAGACAGCCCTGTAATCCCATGCAAAAGAACATGATGCATGATTTTTGTGCTTTTAGCATTATGGTCTGCTATGCGCTTTAAATCTTCCCTAAGCCCAACTTGCTTGGCACGGGCCATTACCCCTCCTGGGGTTTCCATGAACCCAGAGATGACTGCCCCAGTGCACAACATCTCCCGCTGCCTCCTGGAAGAGCTGCAGAGCTGGAATGAGCAGTGAGACAGCCACAGCTGCCAGCAGAACAGGGCCCTTTATGATGTCATGGTGCCAGTTTCCAAGGCATCCCACTGTGACCTGCACAGTGTTCCGTGGGATGCAAACTAGTCTCATGCTTTCTTCTGCGGGCAGCCATTTTGTATTTTTCTGCCTCTGGGGGCGGCCATTTTGAAACCCCACTGCCAAGCTTCTATTGCCATGCACAGAAAATGGCGCTTGCAAGCTCCTAAAATCAAGACACCTGCCTTCCAGGAAAATAGATGCCACACATGCTGGGGGTGCTGCCATCACCTTTTAATCTTTTGTGATCTGCATCAACCCCCATTTGCACAACTTCTAACTACTTTGCCATGATCCCTTTAGATGTTGCAAAAACGTGTGGAATTGGAGCAAAATGCTGTAAAAATCAAGCTGGCATAACCTACTTTGACAGGTTCCACTTAGAAGGCTAATGGAGGGGGGGGGGGCACTGGCACAATAGGTTGGATGTAGGGAACTTAAATGTTCTCCATGAAGCAAGTCTTACACCCAGGTAGACACTTCCCCTAGATGTAGACCTTTCATTCCAAAGCAAAAGTTTGACTTTTAACAGGATTAATAAAGACTGGTGTTTAGCAGACAGGGGCAAGCAGCCCAGGCTGATTCTACTTTGCATTGATAAAGCTGGGGGTGGGGACGTCTAGATTAAGACTTGCCCTGCCGCTATTATGCTCCAAAAACATATCTGTATGCAGGACTAAAGAAGACAGCCCTGTAATCCCATGCAAAAGAACATGATGCATGATTTTTGTGCTTTTAGCATTATGGTCTGCTATGCGCTTTAAATCTTCCCTAAGCCCAACTTGCTTGGCACGGGCCATTACCCCTCCTGGGGTTTCCATGAACCCAGAGATGACTGCCCCAGTGCACAACATCTCCCGCTGCCTCCTGGAAGAGCTGCAGAGCTGGAATGAGCAGTGAGACAGCCACAGCTGCCAGCAGAACAGGGCCCTTTATGATGTCATGGTGCCAGTTTCCAAGGCATCCCACTGTGACCTGCACAGTGTTCCGTGGGATGCAAACTAGCCTCATGCTTTCTTCTGCGGGCAGCCATTTTGTATTTTTCTGCCTCTGGGGGCGGCCATTTTGAAACCCCACTGCCAAGCTTCTATTGCCATGCACAGAAAATGGCGCTTGCAAGCTCCTAAAATCAAGACACCTGCCTTCCAGGAAAATAGATGCCACACATGCTGGGGGTGCTGCCATCACCTTTTAATCTTTTGTGATCTGCATCAACCCCCATTTGCACAACTTCTAACTACTTTGCCATGATCCCTTTAGATGTTGCAAAAACGTGTGGAATTGGAGCAAAATGCTGTAAAAATCAAGCTGGCATAACCTACTTTGACAGGTTCCACTTAGAAGGCTAGTGGAGGGGGGGGGGGGCACTGGCACAATAGGTTGGATGTAGGGAACTTAAATGTTCTCCATGAAGCAAGTCTTACACCCAGGTAGACACTTCTCCTAGATGTAGACCTTTCATTCCAAAGCAAAAGTTTGACTTTTAACAGGATTAATAAAGACTGGTGTTTAGCAGACAGGGGCAAGCAGCCCAGGCTGATTCTACTTTGCATTGATAAAGCTGGGGGTGGGGACGTCTAGATTAAGACTTGCCCTGCCGCTATTATGCTCCAAAAACATATCTGTATGCAGGACTAAAGAAGACAGCCCTGTAATCCCATGCAAAAGAACATGATGCATGATTTTTGTGCTTTTAGCATTATGGTCTGCTATGCGCTTTAAATCTTCCCTAAGCCCAACTTGCTTGGCACGGGCCATTACCCCTCCTGGGGTTTCCATGAACCCAGAGATGACTGCCCCAGTGCACAACATCTCCCGCTGCCTCCTGGAAGAGCTGCAGAGCTGGAATGAGCAGTGAGACAGCCACAGCTGCCAGCAGAACAGGGCCCTTTATGATGTCATGGTGCCAGTTTCCAAGGCATCCCACTGTGACCTGCACAGTGTTCCGTGGGATGCAAACTAGTCTCATGCTTTCTTCTGCGGGCAGCCATTTTGTATTTTTCTGCCTCTGGGGGCGGCCATTTTGAAACCCCACTGCCAAGCTTCTATTGCCATGCACAGAAAATGGCGCTTGCAAGCTCCTAAAATCAAGACACCTGCCTTCCAGGAAAATAGATGCCACACATGCTGGGGGTGCTGCCATCACCTTTTAATCTTTTGTGATCTGCATCAACCCCCATTTGCACAACTTCTAACTACTTTGCCATGATCCCTTTAGATGTTGCAAAAACGTGTGGAATTGGAGCAAAATGCTGTAAAAATCAAGCTGGCATAACCTACTTTGACAGGTTCCACTTAGAAGGCTAATGGAGGGGGGGGGGGCACTGGCACAATAGGTTGGATGTAGGGAACTTAAATGTTCTCCATGAAGCAAGTCTTACACCCAGGTAGACACTTCCCCTAGATGTAGACCTTTCATTCCAAAGCAAAAGTTTGACTTTTAACAGGATTAATAAAGACTGGTGTTTAGCAGACAGGGGCAAGCAGCCCAGGCTGATTCTACTTTGCATTGATAAAGCTAGGGGTGGGGACGTCTAGATTAAGACTTGCCCTGCCGCTATTATGCTCCAAAAACATATCTGTATGCAGGACTAAAGAAGACAGCCCTGTAATCCCATGCAAAAGAACATGATGCATGATTTTTGTGCTTTTAGCATTATGGTCTGCTATGCGCTTTAAATCTTCCCTAAGCCCAACTTGCTTGGCACGGGCCATTACCCCTCCTGGGGTTTCCATGAACCCAGAGATGACTGCCCCAGTGCACAACATCTCCCGCTGCCTCCTGGAAGAGCTGCAGAGCTGGAATGAGCAGTGAGACAGCCACAGCTGCCAGCAGAACAGGGCCCTTTATGATGTCATGGTGCCAGTTTCCAAGGCATCCCACTGTGACCTGCACAGTGTTCCGTGGGATGCAAACTAGCCTCATGCTTTCTTCTGCGGGCAGCCATTTTGTATTTTTCTGCCTCTGGGGGCGGCCATTTTGAAACCCCACTGCCAAGCTTCTATTGCCATGCACAGAAAATGGCGCTTGCAAGCTCCTAAAATCAAGACACCTGCCTTCCAGGAAAATAGATGCCACACATGCTGGGGGTGCTGCCATCACCTTTTAATCTTTTGTGATCTGCATCAACCCCCATTTGCACAACTTCTAACTACTTTGCCATGATCCCTTTAGATGTTGCAAAAACGTGTGGAATTGGAGCAAAATGCTGTAAAAATCAAGCTGGCATAACCTACTTTGACAGGTTCCACTTAGAAGGCTAATGGAGGGGGGGGGGCACTGGCACAATAGGTTGGATGTAGGGAACTTAAATGTTCTCCATGAAGCAAGTCTTACACCCAGGTAGACACTTCCCCTAGATGTAGACCTTTCATTCCAAAGCAAAAGTTTGACTTTTAACAGGATTAATAAAGACTGGTGTTTAGCAGACAGGGGCAAGCAGCCCAGGCTGATTCTACTTTGCATTGATAAAGCTGGGGGTGGGGACGTCTAGATTAAGACTTGCCCTGCCGCTATTATGCTCCAAAAACATATCTGTATGCAGGACTAAAGAAGACAGCCCTGTAATCCCATGCAAAAGAACATGATGCATGATTTTTGTGCTTTTAGCATTATGGTCTGCTATGCGCTTTAAATCTTCCCTAAGCCCAACTTGCTTGGCACGGGCCATTACCCCTCCTGGGGTTTCCATGAACCCAGAGATGACTGCCCCAGTGCACAACATCTCCCGCTGCCTCCTGGAAGAGCTGCAGAGCTGGAATGAGCAGTGAGACAGCCACAGCTGCCAGCAGAACAGGGCCCTTTATGATGTCATGGTGCCAGTTTCCAAGGCATCCCACTGTGACCTGCACAGTGTTCCGTGGGATGCAAACTAGCCTCATGCTTTCTTCTGCGGGCAGCCATTTTGTATTTTTCTGCCTCTGGGGCCGGCCATTTTGAAACCCCACTGCCAAGCTTCTATTGCCATGCACAGAAAATGGCGCTTGCAAGCTCCTAAAATCAAGACACCTGCCTTCCAGGAAAATAGATGCCACACATGCTGGGGGTGCTGCCATCACCTTTTAATCTTTTGTGATCTGCATCAACCCCCATTTGCACAACTTCTAACTACTTTGCCATGATCCCTTTAGATGTTGCAAAAACGTGTGGAATTGGAGCAAAATGCTGTAAAAATCAAGCTGGCATAACCTACTTTGACAGGTTCCACTTAGAAGGCTAGTGGAGGGGGGGGGGGGGCACTGGCACAATAGGTTGGATGTAGGGAACTTAAATGTTCTCCATGAAGCAAGTCTTACACCCAGGTAGACACTTCCCCTAGATGTAGACCTTTCATTCCAAAGCAAAAGTTTGACTTTTAACAGGATTAATAAAGACTGGTGTTTAGCAGACAGGGGCAAGCAGCCCAGGCTGATTCTACTTTGCATTGATAAAGCTGGGGGTGGGGACGTCTAGATTAAGACTTGCCCTGCCGCTATTATGCTCCAAAAACATATCTGTATGCAGGACTAAAGAAGACAGCCCTGTAATCCCATGCAAAAGAACATGATGCATGATTTTTGTGCTTTTAGCATTATGGTCTGCTATGCGCTTTAAATCTTCCCTAAGCCCAACTTGCTTGGCACGGGCCATTACCCCTCCTGGGGTTTCCATGAACCCAGAGATGACTGCCCCAGTGCACAACATCTCCCGCTGCCTCCTGGAAGAGCTGCAGAGCTGGAATGAGCAGTGAGACAGCCATAGCTGCCAGCAGAACAGGGCCCTTTATGATGTCATGGTGCCAGTTTCCAAGGCATCCCACTGTGACCTGCACAGTGTTCCGTGGGATGCAAACTAGCCTCATGCTTTCTTCT
Source organism: Engystomops pustulosus (assembly GCF_040894005.1). Classification (NCBI taxonomy): domain Eukaryota; kingdom Metazoa; phylum Chordata; class Amphibia; order Anura; family Leptodactylidae; genus Engystomops; species Engystomops pustulosus. The sequence continues at coordinate 50,235,315 of NC_092413.1, forward strand.
GCTGGCAGCCATTTTGTATTTTTCTGCCTCTGGGGGCGGCCATTTTGAAACCCCACTGCCAAGCTTCTATTGCCATGCACAGAAAATGGCGCTTGCAAGCTCCTAAAATCAAGACACCTGCCTTCCAGGAAAATAGATGCCACACATGCTGGGGGTGCTGCCATCACCTTTTAATCTTTTGTGATCTGCATCAACCCCCATTTGCACAACTTCTAACTACTTTGCCATGATCCCTTTAGATGTTGCAAAAACGTGTGGAATTGGAGCAAAATGCTGTAAAAATCAAGCTGGCATAACCTACTTTGACAGGTTCCACTTAGAAGGCTAGTGGAGGGGGGGGGGGGGCACTGGCACAATAGGTTGGATGTAGGGAACTTAAATGTTCTCCATGAAGCAAGTCTTACACCTAGGTAGACACTTCCCCTAGATGTAGACCTTTCATTCCAAAGCAAAAGTTTGACTTTTAACAGGATTAATAAAGACTGGTGTTTAGCAGACAGGGGCAAGCAGCCCAGGCTGATTCTACTTTGCATTGATAAAGCTGGGGGTGGGGACGTCTAGATTAAGACTTGCCCTGCCGCTATTATGCTCCAAAAACATATCTGTATGCAGGACTAAAGAAGACAGCCCTGTAATCCCATGCAAAAGAACATGATGCATGATTTTTGTGCTTTTAGCATTATGGTCTGCTATGCGCTTTAAATCTTCCCTAAGCCCAACTTGCTTGGCACGGGCCATTACCCCTCCTGGGGTTTCCATGAACCCAGAGATGACTGCCCCAGTGCACAACATCTCCCGCTGCCTCCTGGAAGAGCTGCAGAGCTGGAATGAGCAGTGAGACAGCCATAGCTGCCAGCAGAACAGGGCCCTTTATGATGTCATGGTGCCAGTTTCCAAGGCATCCCACTGTGACCTGCACAGTGTTCCGTGGGATGCAAACTAGCCTCATGCTTTCTTCTGCGGGCAGCCATTTTGTATTTTTCTGCCTCTGGGGGCGGCCATTTTGAAACCCCACTGCCAAGCTTCTATTGCCATGCACAGAAAATGGCGCTTGCAAGCTCCTAAAATCAAGACACCTGCCTTCCAGGAAAATAGATGCCACACATGCTGGGGGTGCTGCCATCACCTTTTAATCTTTTGTGATCTGCATCAACCCCCATTTGCACAACTTCTAACTACTTTGCCATGATCCCTTTAGATGTTGCAAAAACGTGTGGAATTGGAGCAAAATGCTGTAAAAATCAAGCTGGCATAACCTACTTTGACAGGTTCCACTTAGAAGGCTAGTGGAGGGGGGGGGGGCACTGGCACAATAGGTTGGATGTAGGGAACTTAAATGTTCTCCATGAAGCAAGTCTTACACCTAGGTAGACACTTCCCCTAGATGTAGACCTTTCATTCCAAAGCAAAAGTTTGACTTTTAACAGGATTAATAAAGACTGGTGTTTAGCAGACAGGGGCAAGCAGCCCAGGCTGATTCTACTTTGCATTGATAAAGCTGGGGGTGGGGACGTCTAGATTAAGACTTGCCCTGCCGCTATTATGCTCCAAAAACATATCTGTATGCAGGACTAAAGAAGACAGCCCTGTAATCCCATGCAAAAGAACATGATGCATGATTTTTGTGCTTTTAGCATTATGGTCTGCTATGCGCTTTAAATCTTCCCTAAGCCCAACTTGCTTGGCACGGGCCATTACCCCTCCTGGGGTTTCCATGAACCCAGAGATGACTGCCCCAGTGCACAACATCTCCCGCTGCCTCCTGGAAGAGCTGCAGAGCTGGAATGAGCAGTGAGACAGCCACAGCTGCCAGCAGAACAGGGCCCTTTATGATGTCATGGTGCCAGTTTCCAAGGCATCCCACTGTGACCTGCACAGTGTTCCGTGGGATGCAAACTAGCCTCATGCTTTCTTCTGCGGGCAGCCATTTTGTATTTTTCTGCCTCTGGGGGCGGCCATTTTGAAACCCCACTGCCAAGCTTCTATTGCCATGCACAGAAAATGGCGCTTGCAAGCTCCTAAAATCAAGACACCTGCCTTCCAGGAAAATAGATGCCACACATGCTGGGGGTGCTGCCATCACCTTTTAATCTTTTGTGATCTGCATCAACCCCCATTTGCACAACTTCTAACTACTTTGCCATGATCCCTTTAGATGTTGCAAAAACGTGTGGAATTGGAGCAAAATGCTGTAAAAATCAAGCTGGCATAACCTACTTTGACAGGTTCCACTTAGAAGGCTAGTGGAGGGGGGGGGGGGGGGCACTGGCACAATAGGTTGGATGTAGGGAACTTAAATGTTCTCCATGAAGCAAGTCTTACACCTAGGTAGACACTTCCCCTAGATGTAGACCTTTCATTCCAAAGCAAAAGTTTGACTTTTAACAGGATTAATAAAGACTGGTGTTTAGCAGACAGGGGCAAGCAGCCCAGGCTGATTCTACTTTGCATTGATAAAGCTGGGGGTGGGGACGTCTAGATTAAGACTTGCCCTGCCGCTATTATGCTCCAAAAACATATCTGTATGCAGGACTAAAGAAGACAGCCCTGTAATCCCATGCAAAAGAACATGATGCATGATTTTTGTGCTTTTAGCATTATGGTCTGCTATGCGCTTTAAATCTTCCCTAAGCCCAACTTGCTTGGCACGGGCCATTACCCCTCCTGGGGTTTCCATGAACCCAGAGATGACTGCCCCAGTGCACAACATCTCCCGCTGCCTCCTGGAAGAGCTGCAGAGCTGGAATGAGCAGTGAGACAGCCATAGCTGCCAGCAGAACAGGGCCCTTTATGATGTCATGGTGCCAGTTTCCAAGGCATCCCACTGTGACCTGCACAGTGTTCCGTGGGATGCAAACTAGCCTCATGCTTTCTTCTGCGGGCAGCCATTTTGTATTTTTCTGCCTCTGGGGGCGGCCATTTTGAAACCCCACTGCCAAGCTTCTATTGCCATGCACAGAAAATGGCGCTTGCAAGCTCCTAAAATCAAGACACCTGCCTTCCAGGAAAATAGATGCCACACATGCTGGGGGTGCTGCCATCACCTTTTAATCTTTTGTGATCTGCATCAACCCCCATTTGCACAACTTCTAACTACTTTGCCATGATCCCTTTAGATGTTGCAAAAACGTGTGGAATTGGAGCAAAATGCTGTAAAAATCAAGCTGGCATAACCTACTTTGACAGGTTCCACTTAGAAGGCTAGTGGAGGGGGGGGGGCACTGGCACAATAGGTTGGATGTAGGGAACTTAAATGTTCTCCATGAAGCAAGTCTTACACCTAGGTAGACACTTCCCCTAGATGTAGACCTTTCATTCCAAAGCAAAAGTTTGACTTTTAACAGGATTAATAAAGACTGGTGTTTAGCAGACAGGGGCAAGCAGCCCAGGCTGATTCTACTTTGCATTGATAAAGCTGGGGGTGGGGACGTCTAGATTAAGACTTGCCCTGCCGCTATTATGCTCCAAAAACATATCTGTATGCAGGACTAAAGAAGACAGCCCTGTAATCCCATGCAAAAGAACATGATGCATGATTTTTGTGCTTTTAGCATTATGGTCTGCTATGCGCTTTAAATCTTCCCTAAGCCCAACTTGCTTGGCACGGGCCATTACCCCTCCTGGGGTTTCCATGAACCCAGAGATGACTGCCCCAGTGCACAACATCTCCCGCTGCCTCCTGGAAGAGCTGCAGAGCTGGAATGAGCAGTGAGACAGCCATAGCTGCCAGCAGAACAGGGCCCTTTATGATGTCATGGTGCCAGTTTCCAAGGCATCCCACTGTGACCTGCACAGTGTTCCGTGGGATGCAAACTAGCCTCATGCTTTCTTCTGCGGGCAGCCATTTTGTATTTTTCTGCCTCTGGGGGCGGCCATTTTGAAACCCCACTGCCAAGCTTCTATTGCCATGCACAGAAAATGGCGCTTGCAAGCTCCTAAAATCAAGACACCTGCCTTCCAGGAAAATAGATGCCACACATGCTGGGGGTGCTGCCATCACCTTTTAATCTTTTGTGATCTGCATCAACCCCCATTTGCACAACTTCTAACTACTTTGCCATGATCCCTTTAGATGTTGCAAAAACGTGTGGAATTGGAGCAAAATGCTGTAAAAATCAAGCTGGCATAACCTACTTTGACAGGTTCCACTTAGAAGGCTAGTGGAGGGGGGGGGGGGGCACTGGCACAATAGGTTGGATGTAGGGAACTTAAATGTTCTCCATGAAGCAAGTCTTACACCTAGGTAGACACTTCCCCTAGATGTAGACCTTTCATTCCAAAGCAAAAGTTTGACTTTTAACAGGATTAATAAAGACTGGTGTTTAGCAGACAGGGGCAAGCAGCCCAGGCTGATTCTACTTTGCATTGATAAAGCTGGGGGTGGGGACGTCTAGATTAAGACTTGCCCTGCCGCTATTATGCTCCAAAAACATATCTGTATGCAGGACTAAAGAAGACAGCCCTGTAATCCCATGCAAAAGAACATGATGCATGATTTTTGTGCTTTTAGCATTATGGTCTGCTATGCGCTTTAAATCTTCCCTAAGCCCAACTTGCTTGGCACGGGCCATTACCCCTCCTGGGGTTTCCATGAACCCAGAGATGACTGCCCCAGTGCACAACATCTCCCGCTGCCTCCTGGAAGAGCTGCAGAGCTGGAATGAGCAGTGAGACAGCCACAGCTGCCAGCAGAACAGGGCCCTTTATGATGTCATGGTGCCAGTTTCCAAGGCATCCCACTGTGACCTGCACAGTGTTCCGTGGGATGCAAACTAGCCTCATGCTTTCTTCTGCGGGCAGCCATTTTGTATTTTTCTGCCTCTGGGGGCGGCCATTTTGAAACCCCACTGCCAAGCTTCTATTGCCATGCACAGAAAATGGCGCTTGCAAGCTCCTAAAATCAAGACACCTGCCTTCCAGGAAAATAGATGCCACACATGCTGGGGGTGCTGCCATCACCTTTTAATCTTTTGTGATCTGCATCAACCCCCATTTGCACAACTTCTAACTACTTTGCCATGATCCCTTTAGATGTTGCAAAAACGTGTGGAATTGGAGCAAAATGCTGTAAAAATCAAGCTGGCATAACCTACTTTGACAGGTTCCACTTAGAAGGCTAGTGGAGGGGGGGGGGGCACTGGCACAATAGGTTGGATGTAGGGAACTTAAATGTTCTCCATGAAGCAAGTCTTACACCCAGGTAGACACTTCCCCTAGATGTAGACCTTTCATTCCAAAGCAAAAGTTTGACTTTTAACAGGATTAATAAAGACTGGTGTTTAGCAGACAGGGGCAAGCAGCCCAGGCTGATTCTACTTTGCATTGATAAAGCTGGGGGTGGGGACGTCTAGATTAAGACTTGCCCTGCCGCTATTATGCTCCAAAAACATATCTGTATGCAGGACTAAAGAAGACAGCCCTGTAATCCCATGCAAAAGAACATGATGCATGATTTTTGTGCTTTTAGCATTATGGTCTGCTATGCGCTTTAAATCTTCCCTAAGCCCAACTTGCTTGGCACGGGCCATTACCCCTCCTGGGGTTTCCATGAACCCAGAGATGACTGCCCCAGTGCACAACATCTCCCGCTGCCTCCTGGAAGAGCTGCAGAGCTGGAATGAGCAGTGAGACAGCCACAGCTGCCAGCAGAACAGGGCCCTTTATGATGTCATGGTGCCAGTTTCCAAGGCATCCCACTGTGACCTGCACAGTGTTCCGTGGGATGCAAACTAGCCTCATGCTTTCTTCTGCGGGCAGCCATTTTGTATTTTTCTGCCTCTGGGGGCGGCCATTTTGAAACCCCACTGCCAAGCTTCTATTGCCATGCACAGAAAATGGCGCTTGCAAGCTCCTAAAATCAAGACACCTGCCTTCCAGGAAAATAGATGCCACACATGCTGGGGGTGCTGCCATCACCTTTTAATCTTTTGTGATCTGCATCAACCCCCATTTGCACAACTTCTAACTACTTTGCCATGATCCCTTTAGATGTTGCAAAAACGTGTGGAATTGGAGCAAAATGCTGTAAAAATCAAGCTGGCATAACCTACTTTGACAGGTTCCACTTAGAAGGCTAGTGGAGGGGGGGGGGGGGGGCACTGGCACAATAGGTTGGATGTAGGGAACTTAAATGTTCTCCATGAAGCAAGTCTTACACCTAGGTAGACACTTCCCCTAGATGTAGACCTTTCATTCCAAAGCAAAAGTTTGACTTTTAACAGGATTAATAAAGACTGGTGTTTAGCAGACAGGGGCAAGCAGCCCAGGCTGATTCTACTTTGCATTGATAAAGCTGGGGGTGGGGACGTCTAGATTAAGACTTGCCCTGCCGCTATTATGCTCCAAAAACATATCTGTATGCAGGACTAAAGAAGACAGCCCTGTAATCCCATGCAAAAGAACATGATGCATGATTTTTGTGCTTTTAGCATTATGGTCTGCTATGCGCTTTAAATCTTCCCTAAGCCCAACTTGCTTGGCACGGGCCATTACCCCTCCTGGGGTTTCCATGAACCCAGAGATGACTGCCCCAGTGCACAACATCTCCCGCTGCCTCCTGGAAGAGCTGCAGAGCTGGAATGAGCAGTGAGACAGCCATAGCTGCCAGCAGAACAGGGCCCTTTATGATGTCATGGTGCCAGTTTCCAAGGCATCCCACTGTGACCTGCACAGTGTTCCGTGGGATGCAAACTAGCCTCATGCTTTCTTCTGCGGGCAGCCATTTTGTATTTTTCTGCCTCTGGGGGCGGCCATTTTGAAACCCCACTGCCAAGCTTCTATTGCCATGCACAGAAAATGGCGCTTGCAAGCTCCTAAAATCAAGACACCTGCCTTCCAGGAAAATAGATGCCACACATGCTGGGGGTGCTGCCATCACCTTTTAATCTTTTGTGATCTGCATCAACCCCCATTTGCACAACTTCTAACTACTTTGCCATGATCCCTTTAGATGTTGCAAAAACGTGTGGAATTGGAGCAAAATGCTGTAAAAATCAAGCTGGCATAACCTACTTTGACAGGTTCCACTTAGAAGGCTAGTGGAGGGGGGGGGGGCACTGGCACAATAGGTTGGATGTAGGGAACTTAAATGTTCTCCATGAAGCAAGTCTTACACCTAGGTAGACACTTCCCCTAGATGTAGACCTTTCATTCCAAAGCAAAAGTTTGACTTTTAACAGGATTAATAAAGACTGGTGTTTAGCAGACAGGGGCAAGCAGCCCAGGCTGATTCTACTTTGCATTGATAAAGCTGGGGGTGGGGACGTCTAGATTAAGACTTGCCCTGCCGCTATTATGCTCCAAAAACATATCTGTATGCAGGACTAAAGAAGACAGCCCTGTAATCCCATGCAAAAGAACATGATGCATGATTTTTGTGCTTTTAGCATTATGGTCTGCTATGCGCTTTAAATCTTCCCTAAGCCCAACTTGCTTGGCACGGGCCATTACCCCTCCTGGGGTTTCCATGAACCCAGAGATGACTGCCCCAGTGCACAACATCTCCCGCTGCCTCCTGGAAGAGCTGCAGAGCTGGAATGAGCAGTGAGACAGCCACAGCTGCCAGCAGAACAGGGCCCTTTATGATGTCATGGTGCCAGTTTCCAAGGCATCCCACTGTGACCTGCACAGTGTTCCGTGGGATGCAAACTAGCCTCATGCTTTCTTCTGCGGGCAGCCATTTTGTATTTTTCTGCCTCTGGGGGCGGCCATTTTGAAACCCCACTGCCAAGCTTCTATTGCCATGCACAGAAAATGGCGCTTGCAAGCTCCTAAAATCAAGACACCTGCCTTCCAGGAAAATAGATGCCACACATGCTGGGGGTGCTGCCATCACCTTTTAATCTTTTGTGATCTGCATCAACCCCCATTTGCACAACTTCTAACTACTTTGCCATGATCCCTTTAGATGTTGCAAAAACGTGTGGAATTGGAGCAAAATGCTGTAAAAATCAAGCTGGCATAACCTACTTTGACAGGTTCCACTTAGAAGGCTAGTGGAGGGGGGGGGGGCACTGGCACAATAGGTTGGACGTAGGGAACTTAAATGTTCTCCATGAAGCAAGTCTTACACCCAGGTAGACACTTCCCCTAGATGTAGACCTTTCATTCCAAAGCAAAAGTTTGACTTTTAACAGGATTAATAAAGACTGGTGTTTAGCAGACAGGGGCAAGCAGCCCAGGCTGATTCTACTTTGCATTGATAAAGCTGGGGGTGGGGACGTCTAGATTAAGACTTGCCCTGCCGCTATTATGCTCCAAAAACATATCTGTATGCAGGACTAAAGAAGACAGCCCTGTAATCCCATGCAAAAGAACATGATGCATGATTTTTGTGCTTTTAGCATTATGGTCTGCTATGCGCTTTAAATCTTCCCTAAGCCCAACTTGCTTGGCACGGGCCATTACCCCTCCTGGGGTTTCCATGAACCCAGAGATGACTGCCCCAGTGCACAACATCTCCCGCTGCCTCCTGGAAGAGCTGCAGAGCTGGAATGAGCAGTGAGACAGCCATAGCTGCCAGCAGAACAGGGCCCTTTATGATGTCATGGTGCCAGTTTCCAAGGCATCCCACTGTGACCTGCACAGTGTTCCGTGGGATGCAAACTAGCCTCATGCTTTCTTCTGCGGGCAGCCATTTTGTATTTTTCTGCCTCTGGGGGCGGCCATTTTGAAACCCCACTGCCAAGCTTCTATTGCCATGCACAGAAAATGGCGCTTGCAAGCTCCTAAAATCAAGACACCTGCCTTCCAGGAAAATAGATGCCACACATGCTGGGGGTGCTGCCATCACCTTTTAATCTTTTGTGATCTGCATCAACCCCCATTTGCACAACTTCTAACTACTTTGCCATGATCCCTTTAGATGTTGCAAAAACGTGTGGAATTGGAGCAAAATGCTGTAAAAATCAAGCTGGCATAACCTACTTTGACAGGTTCCACTTAGAAGGCTAGTGGAGGGGGGGGGGGGGCACTGGCACAATAGGTTGGATGTAGGGAACTTAAATGTTCTCCATGAAGCAAGTCTTACACCTAGGTAGACACTTCCCCTAGATGTAGACCTTTCATTCCAAAGCAAAAGTTTGACTTTTAACAGGATTAATAAAGACTGGTGTTTAGCAGACAGGGGCAAGCAGCCCAGGCTGATTCTACTTTGCATTGATAAAGCTGGGGGTGGGGACGTCTAGATTAAGACTTGCCCTGCCGCTATTATGCTCCAAAAACATATCTGTATGCAGGACTAAAGAAGACAGCCCTGTAATCCCATGCAAAAGAACATGATGCATGATTTTTGTGCTTTTAGCATTATGGTCTGCTATGCGCTTTAAATCTTCCCTAAGCCCAACTTGCTTGGCACGGGCCATTACCCCTCCTGGGGTTTCCATGAACCCAGAGATGACTGCCCCAGTGCACAACATCTCCCGCTGCCTCCTGGAAGAGCTGCAGAGCTGGAATGAGCAGTGAGACAGCCACAGCTGCCAGCAGAACAGGGCCCTTTATGATGTCATGGTGCCAGTTTCCAAGGCATCCCACTGTGACCTGCACAGTGTTCCGTGGGATGCAAACTAGCCTCATGCTTTCTTCTGCGGGCAGCCATTTTGTATTTTTCTGCCTCTGGGGGCGGCCATTTTGAAACCCCACTGCCAAGCTTCTATTGCCATGCACAGAAAATGGCGCTTGCAAGCTCCTAAAATCAAGACACCTGCCTTCCAGGAAAATAGATGCCACACATGCTGGGGGTGCTGCCATCACCTTTTAATCTTTTGTGATCTGCATCAACCCCCATTTGCACAACTTCTAACTACTTTGCCATGATCCCTTTAGATGTTGCAAAAACGTGTGGAATTGGAGCAAAATGCTGTAAAAATCAAGCTGGCATAACCTACTTTGACAGGTTCCACTTAGAAGGCTAGTGGAGGGGGGGGGGGCACTGGCACAATAGGTTGGATGTAGGGAACTTAAATGTTCTCCATGAAGCAAGTCTTACACCCAGGTAGACACTTCCCCTAGATGTAGACCTTTCATTCCAAAGCAAAAGTTTGACTTTTAACAGGATTAATAAAGACTGGTGTTTAGCAGACAGGGGCAAGCAGCCAAGGCTGATTCTACTTTGCATTGATAAAGCTGGGGGTGGGGACGTCTAGATTAAGACTTGCCCTGCCGCTATTATGCTCCAAAAACATATCTGTATGCAGGACTAAAGAAGACAGCCCTGTAATCCCATGCAAAAGAACATGATGCATGATTTTTGTGCTTTTAGCATTATGGTCTGCTATGCGCTTTAAATCTTCCCTAAGCCCAACTTGCTTGGCACGGGCCATTACCCCTCCTGGGGTTTCCATGAACCCAGAGATGACTGCCCCAGTGCACAACATCTCCCGCTGCCTCCTGGAAGAGCTGCAGAGCTGGAATGAGCAGTGAGACAGCCACAGCTGCCAGCAGAACAGGGCCCTTTATGATGTCATGGTGCCAGTTTCCAAGGCATCCCACTGTGACCTGCACAGTGTTCCGTGGGATGCAAACTAGCCTCATGCTTTCTTCTGCGGGCAGCCATTTTGTATTTTTCTGCCTCTGGGGGCGGCCATTTTGAAACCCCACTGCCAAGCTTCTATTGCCATGCACAGAAAATGGCGCTTGCAAGCTCCTAAAATCAAGACACCTGCCTTCCAGGAAAATAGATGCCACACATGCTGGGGGTGCTGCCATCACCTTTTAATCTTTTGTGATCTGCATCAACCCCCATTTGCACAACTTCTAACTACTTTGCCATGATCCCTTTAGATGTTGCAAAAACGTGTGGAATTGGAGCAAAATGCTGTAAAAATCAAGCTGGCATAACCTACTTTGACAGGTTCCACTTAGAAGGCTAGTGGAGGGGGGGGGGGGGGCACTGGCACAATAGGTTGGATGTAGGGAACTTAAATGTTCTCCATGAAGCAAGTCTTACACCTAGGTAGACACTTCCCCTAGATGTAGACCTTTCATTCCAAAGCAAAAGTTTGACTTTTAACAGGATTAATAAAGACTGGTGTTTAGCAGACAGGGGCAAGCAGCCCAGGCTGATTCTACTTTGCATTGATAAAGCTGGGGGTGGGGACGTCTAGATTAAGACTTGCCCTGCCGCTATTATGCTCCAAAAACATATCTGTATGCAGGACTAAAGAAGACAGCCCTGTAATCCCATGCAAAAGAACATGATGCATGATTTTTGTGCTTTTAGCATTATGGTCTGCTATGCGCTTTAAATCTTCCCTAAGCCCAACTTGCTTGGCATGGGCCATTACCCCTCCTGGGGTTTCCATGAACCCAGAGATGACTGCCCCAGTGCACAACATCTCCCGCTGCCTCCTGGAAGAGCTGCAGAGCTGGAATGAGCAGTGAGACAGCCATAGCTGCCAGCAGAACAGGGCCCTTTATGATGTCATGGTGCCAGTTTCCAAGGCATCCCACTGTGACCTGCACAGTGTTCCGTGGGATGCAAACTAGCCTCATGCTTTCTTCTGCGGGCAGCCATTTTGTATTTTTCTGCCTCTGGGGGCGGCCATTTTGAAACCCCACTGCCAAGCTTCTATTGCCATGCACAGAAAATGGCGCTTGCAAGCTCCTAAAATCAAGACACCTGCCTTCCAGGAAAATAGATGCCACACATGCTGGGGGTGCTGCCATCACCTTTTAATCTTTTGTGATCTGCATCAACCCCCATTTGCACAACTTCTAACTACTTTGCCATGATCCCTTTAGATGTTGCAAAAACGTGTGGAATTGGAGCAAAATGCTGTAAAAATCAAGCTGGCATAACCTACTTTGACAGGTTCCACTTAGAAGGCTAGTGGAGGGGGGGGGGGGCACTGGCACAATAGGTTGGATGTAGGGAACTTAAATGTTCTCCATGAAGCAAGTCTTACACCTAGGTAGACACTTCCCCTAGATGTAGACCTTTCATTCCAAAGCAAAAGTTTGACTTTTAACAGGATTAATAAAGACTGGTGTTTAGCAGACAGGGGCAAGCAGCCCAGGCTGATTCTACTTTGCATTGATAAAGCTGGGGGTGGGGACGTCTAGATTAAGACTTGCCCTGCCGCTATTATGCTCCAAAAACATATCTGTATGCAGGACTAAAGAAGACAGCCCTGTAATCCCATGCAAAAGAACATGATGCATGATTTTTGTGCTTTTAGCATTATGGTCTGCTATGCGCTTTAAATCTTCCCTAAGCCCAACTTGCTTGGCACGGGCCATTACCCCTCCTGGGGTTTCCATGAACCCAGAGATGACTGCCCCAGTGCACAACATCTCCCGCTGCCTCCTGGAAGAGCTGCAGAGCTGGAATGAGCAGTGAGACAGCCACAGCTGCCAGCAGAACAGGGCCCTTTATGATGTCATGGTGCCAGTTTCCAAGGCATCCCACTGTGACCTGCACAGTGTTCCGTGGGATGCAAACTAGCCTCATGCTTTCTTCTGCGGGCAGCCATTTTGTATTTTTCTGCCTCTGGGGGCGGCCATTTTGAAACCCCACTGCCAAGCTTCTATTGCCATGCACAGAAAATGGCGCTTGCAAGCTCCTAAAATCAAGACACCTGCCTTCCAGGAAAATAGATGCCACACATGCTGGGGGTGCTGCCATCACCTTTTAATCTTTTGTGATCTGCATCAACCCCCATTTGCACAACTTCTAACTACTTTGCCATGATCCCTTTAGATGTTGCAAAAACGTGTGGAATTGGAGCAAAATGCTGTAAAAATCAAGCTGGCATAACCTACTTTGACAGGTTCCACTTAGAAGGCTAGTGGAGGGGGGGGGGGGCACTGGCACAATAGGTTGGACGTAGGGAACTTAAATGTTCTCCATGAAGCAAGTCTTACACCCAGGTAGACACTTCCCCTAGATGTAGACCTTTCATTCCAAAGCAAAAGTTTGACTTTTAACAGGATTAATAAAGACTGGTGTTTAGCAGACAGGGGCAAGCAGCCCAGGCTGATTCTACTTTGCATTGATAAAGCTGGGGGTGGGGACGTCTAGATTAAGACTTGCCCTGCCGCTATTATGCTCCAAAAACATATCTGTATGCAGGACTAAAGAAGACAGCCCTGTAATCCCATGCAAAAGAACATGATGCATGATTTTTGTGCTTTTAGCATTATGGTCTGCTATGCGCTTTAAATCTTCCCTAAGCCCAACTTGCTTGGCACGGGCCATTACCCCTCCTGGGGTTTCCATGAACCCAGAGATGACTGCCCCAGTGCACAACATCTCCCGCTGCCTCCTGGAAGAGCTGCAGAGCTGGAATGAGCAGTGAGACAGCCATAGCTGCCAGCAGAACAGGGCCCTTTATGATGTCATGGTGCCAGTTTCCAAGGCATCCCACTGTGACCTGCACAGTGTTCCGTGGGATGCAAACTAGCCTCATGCTTTCTTCTGCGGGCAGCCATTTTGTATTTTTCTGCCTCTGGGGGCGGCCATTTTGAAACCCCACTGCCAAGCTTCTATTGCCATGCACAGAAAATGGCGCTTGCAAGCTCCTAAAATCAAGACACCTGCCTTCCAGGAAAATAGATGCCACACATGCTGGGGGTGCTGCCATCACCTTTTAATCTTTTGTGATCTGCATCAACCCCCATTTGCACAACTTCTAACTACTTTGCCATGATCCCTTTAGATGTTGCAAAAACGTGTGGAATTGGAGCAAAATGCTGTAAAAATCAAGCTGGCATAACCTACTTTGACAGGTTCCACTTAGAAGGCTAGTGGAGGGGGGGGGGGGGGCACTGGCACAATAGGTTGGATGTAGGGAACTTAAATGTTCTCCATGAAGCAAGTCTTACACCTAGGTAGACACTTCCCCTAGATGTAGACCTTTCATTCCAAAGCAAAAGTTTGACTTTTAACAGGATTAATAAAGACTGGTGTTTAGCAGACAGGGGCAAGCAGCCCAGGCTGATTCTACTTTGCATTGATAAAGCTGGGGGTGGGGACGTCTAGATTAAGACTTGCCCTGCCGCTATTATGCTCCAAAAACATATCTGTATGCAGGACTAAAGAAGACAGCCCTGTAATCCCATGCAAAAGAACATGATGCATGATTTTTGTGCTTTTAGCATTATGGTCTGCTATGCGCTTTAAATCTTCCCTAAGCCCAACTTGCTTGGCACGGGCCATTACCCCTCCTGGGGTTTCCATGAACCCAGAGATGACTGCCCCAGTGCACAACATCTCCCGCTGCCTCCTGGAAGAGCTGCAGAGCTGGAATGAGCAGTGAGACAGCCACAGCTGCCAGCAGAACAGGGCCCTTTATGATGTCATGGTGCCAGTTTCCAAGGCATCCCACTGTGACCTGCACAGTGTTCCGTGGGATGCAAACTAGCCTCATGCTTTCTTCTGCGGGCAGCCATTTTGTATTTTTCTGCCTCTGGGGGCGGCCATTTTGAAACCCCACTGCCAAGCTTCTATTGCCATGCACAGAAAATGGCGCTTGCAAGCTCCTAAAATCAAGACACCTGCCTTCCAGGAAAATAGATGCCACACATGCTGGGGGTGCTGCCATCACCTTTTAATCTTTTGTGATCTGCATCAACCCCCATTTGCACAACTTCTAACTACTTTGCCATGATCCCTTTAGATGTTGCAAAAACGTGTGGAATTGGAGCAAAATGCTGTAAAAATCAAGCTGGCATAACCTACTTTGACAGGTTCCACTTAGAAGGCTAGTGGAGGGGGGGGGGCACTGGCACAATAGGTTGGATGTAGGGAACTTAAATGTTCTCAATGAAGCAAGTCTTACACCCAGGTAGACACTTCCCCTAGATGTAGACCTTTCATTCCAAAGCAAAAGTTTGACTTTTAACAGGATTAATAAAGACTGGTGTTTAGCAGACAGGGGCAAGCAGCCCAGGCTGATTCTACTTTGCATTGATAAAGCTGGGGGTGGGGACGTCTAGATTAAGACTTGCCCTGCCGCTATTATGCTCCAAAAACATATCTGTATGCAGGACTAAAGAAGACAGCCCTGTAATCCCATGCAAAAGAACATGATGCATGATTTTTGTGCTTTTAGCATTATGGTCTGCTATGCGCTTTAAATCTTCCCTAAGCCCAACTTGCTTGGCACGGGCCATTACCCCTCCTGGGGTTTCCATGAACCCAGAGATGACTGCCCCAGTGCACAACATCTCCCGCTGCCTCCTGGAAGAGCTGCAGAGCTGGAATGAGCAGTGAGACAGCCATAGCTGCCAGCAGAACAGGGCCCTTTATGATGTCATGGTGCCAGTTTCCAAGGCATCCCACTGTGACCTGCACAGTGTTCCGTGGGATGCAAACTAGCCTCATGCTTTCTTCTGCGGGGAGCCATTTTGTATTTTTCTGCCTCTGGGGGCGGCCACTTTGAAACCCCACTGCCAAGCTTCTATTGCCATGCACAGAAAATGGCGCTTGCAAGCTCCTAAAATCAAGACACCTGCCTTCCAGGAAAATAGATGCCACACATGCTAGGGGTGCTGCCATCACCTTTTAATCTTTTGTGATCGGCATCAACCCCCATTTGCACAACTTCTAACTACTTTGCCATGATCCCTTTAGATGTTGCAAAAACGTGTGGAATTGGAGCAAAATGCTGTAAAAATCAAGCTGGCATAACCTACTTTGACAGGTTCCACTTAGAAGGCTAGTGGGGGGGGGGGGCACTGGCACAATAGGTTGGATGTAGGGAACTTAAATGTTCTCCATGAAGCAAGTCTTACACCTAGGTAGACACTTCCCCTAGATGTAGACCTTTCATTCCAAAGCAAAAGTTTGACTTTTAACAGGATTAATAAAGACTGGTGTTTAGCAGACAGGGGCAAGCAGCCCAGGCTGATTCTACTTTGCATTGATAAAGCTGGGGGTGGGGACGTCTAGATTAAGACTTGCCCTGCCGCTATTATGCTCCAAAAACATATCTGTATGCAGGACTAAAGAAGACAGCCCTGTAATCCCATGCAAAAGAACATGATGCATGATTTTTGTGCTTTTAGCATTATGGTCTGCTATGCGCTTTAAATCTTCCCTAAGCCCAACTTGCTTGGCATGGGCCATTACCCCTCCTGGGGTTTCCATGAACCCAGAGATGACTGCCCCAGTGCACAACATCTCCCGCTGCCTCCTGGAAGAGCTGCAGAGCTGGAATGAGCAGTGAGACAGCCATAGCTGCCAGCAGAACAGGGCCCTTTATGATGTCATGGTGCCAGTTTCCAAGGCATCCCACTGTGACCTGCACAGTGTTCCGTGGGATGCAAACTAGCCTCATGCTTTCTTCTGCGGGCAGCCATTTTGTATTTTTCTGCCTCTGGGGGCGGCCATTTTGAAACCCCACTGCCAAGCTTCTATTGCCATGCACAGAAAATGGCGCTTGCAAGCTCCTAAAATCAAGACACCTGCCTTCCAGGAAAATAGATGCCACACATGCTGGGGGTGCTGCCATCACCTTTTAATCTTTTGTGATCTGCATCAACCCCCATTTGCACAACTTCTAACTACTTTGCCATGATCCCTTTAGATGTTGCAAAAACGTGTGGAATTGGAGCAAAATGCTGTAAAAATCGAGCTGGCATAACCTACTTTGACAGGTTCCACTTAGAAGGCTAGTGGAGGGGGGGGGGGGGGCACTGGCACAATAGGTTGGATGTAGGGAACTTAAATGTTCTCCATGAAGCAAGTCTTACACCTAGGTAGACACTTCCCCTAGATGTAGACCTTTTATTCCAAAGCAAAAGTTTGACTTTTAACAGGATTAATAAAGACTGGTGTTTAGCAGACAGGGGCAAGCAGCCCAGGCTGATTCTACTTTGCATTGATAAAGCTGGGGGTGGGGACGTCTAGATTAAGACTTGCCCTGCCGCTATTATGCTCCAAAAACATATCTGTATGCAGGACTAAAGAAGACAGCCCTGTAATCCCATGCAAAAGAACATGATGCATGATTTTTGTGCTTTTAGCATTATGGTCTGCTATGCGCTTTAAATCTTCCCTAAGCCCAACTTGCTTGGCACGGGCCATTACCCCTCCTGGGGTTTCCATGAACCCAGAGATGACTGCCCCAGTGCACAACATCTCCCGCTGCCTCCTGGAAGAGCTGCAGAGCTGGAATGAGCAGTGAGACAGCCACAGCTGCCAGCAGAACAGGGCCCTTTATGATGTCATGGTGCCAGTTTCCAAGGCATCCCACTGTGACCTGCACAGTGTTCCGTGGGATGCAAACTAGCCTCATGCTTTCTTCTGCGGGCAGCCATTTTGTATTTTTCTGCCTCTGGGGGCGGCCATTTTGAAACCCCACTGCCAAGCTTCTATTGCCATGCACAGAAAATGGCGCTTGCAAGCTCCTAAAATCAAGACACCTGCCTTCCAGGAAAATAGATGCCACACATGCTGGGGGTGCTGCCATCACCTTTTAATCTTTTGTGATCTGCATCAACCCCCATTTGCACAACTTCTAACTACTTTGCCATGATCCCTTTAGATGTTGCAAAAACGTGTGGAATTGGAGCAAAATGCTGTAAAAATCAAGCTGGCATAACCTACTTTGACAGGTTCCACTTAGAAGGCTAGTGGAGGGGGGGGGGCACTGGCACAATAGGTTGGATGTAGGGAACTTAAATGTTCTCCATGAAGCAAGTCTTACACCCAGGTAGACACTTCCCCTAGATGTAGACCTTTCATTCCAAAGCAAAAGTTTGACTTTTAACAGGATTAATAAAGACTGATGTTTAGCAGACAGGGGCAAGCAGCCCAGGCTGATTCTACTTTGCATTGATAAAGCTGGGGGTGGGGACGTCTAGATTAAGACTTGCCCTGCCGCTATTATGCTCCAAAAACATATCTGTATGCAGGACTAAAGAAGACAGCCCTGTAATCCCATGCAAAAGAACATGATGCATGATTTTTGTGCTTTTAGCATTATGGTCTGCTATGCGCTTTAAATCTTCCCTAAGCCCAACTTGCTTGGCACGGGCCATTACCCCTCCTGGGGTTTCCATGAACCCAGAGATGACTGCCCCAGTGCACAACATCTCCCGCTGCCTCCTGGAAGAGCTGCAGAGCTGGAATGAGCAGTGAGACAGCCACAGCTGCCAGCAGAACAGGGCCCTTTATGATGTCATGGTGCCAGTTTCCAAGGCATCCCACTGTGACCTGCACAGTGTTCCGTGGGATGCAAACTAGCCTCATGCTTTCTTCTGCGGGCAGCCATTTTGTATTTTTCTGCCTCTGGGGGCGGCCATTTTGAAACCCCACTGCCAAGCTTCTATTGCCATGCACAGAAAATGGCGCTTGCAAGCTCCTAAAATCAAGACACCTGCCTTCCAGGAAAATAGATGCCACACATGCTGGGGGTGCTGCCATCACCTTTTAATCTTTTGTGATCTGCATCAACCCCCATTTGCACAACTTCTAACTACTTTGCCATGATCCCTTTAGATGTTGCAAAAACGTGTGGAATTGGAGCAAAATGCTGTAAAAATCAAGCTGGCATAACCTACTTTGACAGGTTCCACTTAGAAGGCTAGTGGAGGGGGGGGGGGGGGCACTGGCACAATAGGTTGGATGTAGGGAACTTAAATGTTCTCCATGAAGCAAGTCTTACACCCAGGTAGACACTTCCCCTAGATGTAGACCTTTCATTCCAAAGCAAAAGTTTGACTTTTAACAGGATTAATAAAGACTGGTGTTTAGCAGACAGGGGCAAGCAGCCCAGGCTGATTCTACTTTGCATTGATAAAGCTGGGGGTGGGGACGTCTAGATTAAGACTTGCCCTGCCGCTATTATGCTCCAAAAACATATCTGTATGCAGGACTAAAGAAGACAGCCCTGTAATCCCATGCAAAAGAACATGATGCATGATTTTTGTGCTTTTAGCATTATGGTCTGCTATGCGCTTTAAATCTTCCCTAAGCCCAACTTGCTTGGCACGGGCCATTACCCCTCCTGGGGTTTCCATGAACCCAGAGATGACTGCCCCAGTGCACAACATCTCCCGCTGCCTCCTGGAAGAGCTGCAGAGCTGGAATGAGCAGTGAGACAGCCATAGCTGCCAGCAGAACAGGGCCCTTTATGATGTCATGGTGCCAGTTTCCAAGGCATCCCACTGTGACCTGCACAGTGTTCCGTGGGATGCAAACTAGCCTCATGCTTTCTTCTGCGGGCAGCCATTTTGTATTTTTCTGCCTCTGGGGGCGGCCATTTTGAAACCCCACTGCCAAGCTTCTATTGCCATGCACAGAAAATGGCGCTTGCAAGCTCCTAAAATCAAGACACCTGCCTTCCAGGAAAATAGATGCCACACATGCTGGGGGTGCTGCCATCACCTTTTAATCTTTTGTGATCTGCATCAACCCCCATTTGCACAACTTCTAACTACTTTGCCATGATCCCTTTAGATGTTGCAAAAACGTGTGGAATTGGAGCAAAATGCTGTAAAAATCAAGCTGGCATAACCTACTTTGACAGGTTCCACTTAGAAGGCTAGTGGAGGGGGGGGGGGGGCACTGGCACAATAGGTTGGATGTAGGGAACTTAAATGTTCTCCATGAAGCAAGTCTTACACCTAGGTAGACACTTCCCCTAGATGTAGACCTTTCATTCCAAAGCAAAAGTTTGACTTTTAACAGGATTAATAAAGACTGGTGTTTAGCAGACAGGGGCAAGCAGCCCAGGCTGATTCTACTTTGCATTGATAAAGCTGGGGGTGGGGACGTCTAGATTAAGACTTGCCCTGCCGCTATTATGCTCCAAAAACATATCTGTATGCAGGACTAAAGAAGACAGCCCTGTAATCCCATGCAAAAGAACATGATGCATGATTTTTGTGCTTTTAGCATTATGGTCTGCTATGCGCTTTAAATCTTCCCTAAGCCCAACTTGCTTGGCACGGGCCATTACCCCTCCTGGGGTTTCCATGAACCCAGAGATGACTGCCCCAGTGCACAACATCTCCCGCTGCCTCCTGGAAGAGCTGCAGAGCTGGAATGAGCAGTGAGACAGCCACAGCTGCCAGCAGAACAGGGCCCTTTATGATGTCATGGTGCCAGTTTCCAAGGCATCCCACTGTGACCTGCACAGTGTTCCGTGGGATGCAAACTAGCCTCATGCTTTCTTCTGCGGGCAGCCATTTTGTATTTTTCTGCCTCTGGGGGCGGCCATTTTGAAACCCCACTGCCAAGCTTCTATTGCCATGCACAGAAAATGGCGCTTGCAAGCTCCTAAAATCAAGACACCTGCCTTCCAGGAAAATAGATGCCACACATGCTGGGGGTGCTGCCATCACCTTTTAATCTTTTGTGATCTGCATCAACCCCCATTTGCACAACTTCTAACTACTTTGCCATGATCCCTTTAGATGTTGCAAAAACGTGTGGAATTGGAGCAAAATGCTGTAAAAATCAAGCTGGCATAACCTACTTTGACAGGTTCCACTTAGAAGGCTAGTGGAGGGGGGGGGGGGGGGGCACTGGCACAATAGGTTGGATGTAGGGAACTTAAATGTTCTCCATGAAGCAAGTCTTACACCTAGGTAGACACTTCCCCTAGATGTAGACCTTTCATTCCAAAGCAAAAGTTTGACTTTTAACAGGATTAATAAAGACTGGTGTTTAGCAGACAGGGGCAAGCAGCCCAGGCTGATTCTACTTTGCATTGATAAAGCTGGGGGTGGGGACGTCTAGATTAAGACTTGCCCTGCCGCTATTATGCTCCAAAAACATATCTGTATGCAGGACTAAGGAAGACAGCCCTGTAATCCCATGCAAAAGAACATGATGCATGATTTTTGTGCTTTTAGCATTATGGTCTGCTATGCGCTTTAAATCTTCCCTAAGCCCAACTTGCTTGGCATGGGCCATTACCCCTCCTGGGGTTTCCATGAACCCAGAGATGACTGCCCCAGTGCACAACATCTCCCGCTGCCTCCTGGAAGAGCTGCAGAGCTGGAATGAGCAGTGAGACAGCCATAGCTGCCAGCAGAACAGGGCCCTTTATGATGTCATGGTGCCAGTTTCCAAGGCATCCCACTGTGACCTGCACAGTGTTCCGTGGGATGCAAACTAGCCTCATGCTTTCTTCTGCGGGCAGCCATTTTGTATTTTTCTGCCTCTGGGGGCGGCCATTTTGAAACCCCACTGCCAAGCTTCTATTGCCATGCACAGAAAATGGCGCTTGCAAGCTCCTAAAATCAAGACACCTGCCTTCCAGGAAAATAGATGCCACACATGCTGGGGGTGCTGCCATCACCTTTTAATCTTTTGTGATCTGCATCAACCCCCATTTGCACAACTTCTAACTACTTTGCCATGATCCCTTTAGATGTTGCAAAAATGTGTGGAATTGGAGCAAAATGCTGTAAAAATCGAGCTGGCATAACCTACTTTGACAGGTTCCACTTAGAAGGCTAGTGGAGGGGGGGGGGGGGGGCACTGGCACAATAGGTTGGATGTAGGGAACTTAAATGTTCTCCATGAAGCAAGTCTTACACCTAGGTAGACACTTCCCCTAGATGTAGACCTTTTATTCCAAAGCAAAAGTTTGACTTTTAACAGGATTAATAAAGACTGGTGTTTAGCAGACAGGGGCAAGCAGCCCAGGCTGATTCTACTTTGCATTGATAAAGCTGGGGGTGGGGACGTCTAGATTAAGACTTGCCCTGCCGCTATTATGCTCCAAAAACATATCTGTATGCAGGACTAAAGAAGACAGCCCTGTAATCCCATGCAAAAGAACATGATGCATGATTTTTGTGCTTTTAGCATTATGGTCTGCTATGCGCTTTAAATCTTCCCTAAGCCCAACTTGCTTGGCACGGGCCATTACCCCTCCTGGGGTTTCCATGAACCCAGAGATGACTGCCCCAGTGCACAACATCTCCCGCTGCCTCCTGGAAGAGCTGCAGAGCTGGAATGAGCAGTGAGACAGCCACAGCTGCCAGCAGAACAGGGCCCTTTATGATGTCATGGTGCCAGTTTCCAAGGCATCCCACTGTGACCTGCACAGTGTTCCGTGGGATGCAAACTAGCCTCATGCTTTCTTCTGCGGGCAGCCATTTTGTATTTTTCTGCCTCTGGGGGCGGCCATTTTGAAACCCCACTGCCAAGCTTCTATTGCCATGCACAGAAAATGGCGCTTGCAAGCTCCTAAAATCAAGACACCTGCCTTCCAGGAAAATAGATGCCACACATGCTGGGGGTGCTGCCATCACCTTTTAATCTTTTGTGATCTGCATCAACCCCCATTTGCACAACTTCTAACTACTTTGCCATGATCCCTTTAGATGTTGCAAAAACGTGTGGAATTGGAGCAAAATGCTGTAAAAATCAAGCTGGCATAACCTACTTTGACAGGTTCCACTTAGAAGGCTAGTGGAGGGGGGGGGGCACTGGCACAATAGGTTGGATGTAGGGAACTTAAATGTTCTCCATGAAGCAAGTCTTACACCCAGGTAGACACTTCCCCTAGATGTAGACCTTTCATTCCAAAGCAAAAGTTTGACTTTTAACAGGATTAATAAAGACTGATGTTTAGCAGACAGGGGCAAGCAGCCCAGGCTGATTCTACTTTGCATTGATAAAGCTGGGGGTGGGGACGTCTAGATTAAGACTTGCCCTGCCGCTATTATGCTCCAAAAACATATCTGTATGCAGGACTAAAGAAGACAGCCCTGTAATCCCATGCAAAAGAACATGATGCATGATTTTTGTGCTTTTAGCATTATGGTCTGCTATGCGCTTTAAATCTTCCCTAAGCCCAACTTGCTTGGCACGGGCCATTACCCCTCCTGGGGTTTCCATGAACCCAGAGATGACTGCCCCAGTGCACAACATCTCCCGCTGCCTCCTGGAAGAGCTGCAGAGCTGGAATGAGCAGTGAGACAGCCACAGCTGCCAGCAGAACAGGGCCCTTTATGATGTCATGGTGCCAGTTTCCAAGGCATCCCACTGTGACCTGCACAGTGTTCCGTGGGATGCAAACTAGCCTCATGCTTTCTTCTGCGGGCAGCCATTTTGTATTTTTCTGCCTCTGGGGGCGGCCATTTTGAAACCCCACTGCCAAGCTTCTATTGCCATGCACAGAAAATGGCGCTTGCAAGCTCCTAAAATCAAGACACCTGCCTTCCAGGAAAATAGATGCCACACATGCTGGGGGTGCTGCCATCACCTTTTAATCTTTTGTGATCTGCATCAACCCCCATTTGCACAACTTCTAACTACTTTGCCATGATCCCTTTAGATGTTGCAAAAACGTGTGGAATTGGAGCAAAATGCTGTAAAAATCAAGCTGGCATAACCTACTTTGACAGGTTCCACTTAGAAGGCTAGTGGAGGGGGGGGGGGGGCACTGGCACAATAGGTTGGATGTAGGGAACTTAAATGTTCTCCATGAAGCAAGTCTTACACCCAGGTAGACACTTCCCCTAGATGTAGACCTTTCATTCCAAAGCAAAAGTTTGACTTTTAACAGGATTAATAAAGACTGGTGTTTAGCAGACAGGGGCAAGCAGCCCAGGCTGATTCTACTTTGCATTGATAAAGCTGGGGGTGGGGACGTCTAGATTAAGACTTGCCCTGCCGCTATTATGCTCCAAAAACATATCTGTATGCAGGACTAAAGAAGACAGCCCTGTAATCCCATGCAAAAGAACATGATGCATGATTTTTGTGCTTTTAGCATTATGGTCTGCTATGCGCTTTAAATCTTCCCTAAGCCCAACTTGCTTGGCACGGGCCATTACCCCTCCTGGGGTTTCCATGAACCCAGAGATGACTGCCCCAGTGCACAACATCTCCCGCTGCCTCCTGGAAGAGCTGCAGAGCTGGAATGAGCAGTGAGACAGCCATAGCTGCCAGCAGAACAGGGCCCTTTATGATGTCATGGTGCCAGTTTCCAAGGCATCCCACTGTGACCTGCACAGTGTTCCGTGGGATGCAAACTAGCCTCATGCTTTCTTCTGCGGGCAGCCATTTTGTATTTTTCTGCCTCTGGGGGCGGCCATTTTGAAACCCCACTGCCAAGCTTCTATTGCCATGCACAGAAAATGGCGCTTGCAAGCTCCTAAAATCAAGACACCTGCCTTCCAGGAAAATAGATGCCACACATGCTGGGGGTGCTGCCATCACCTTTTAATCTTTTGTGATCTGCATCAACCCCCATTTGCACAACTTCTAACTACTTTGCCATGATCCCTTTAGATGTTGCAAAAACGTGTGGAATTGGAGCAAAATGCTGTAAAAATCAAGCTGGCATAACCTACTTTGACAGGTTCCACTTAGAAGGCTAGTGGAGGGGGGGGGGGGCACTGGCACAATAGGTTGGATGTAGGGAACTTAAATGTTCTCCATGAAGCAAGTCTTACACCTAGGTAGACACTTCCCCTAGATGTAGACCTTTCATTCCAAAGCAAAAGTTTGACTTTTAACAGGATTAATAAAGACTGGTGTTTAGCAGACAGGGGCAAGCAGCCCAGGCTGATTCTACTTTGCATTGATAAAGCTGGGGGTGGGGACGTCTAGATTAAGACTTGCCCTGCCGCTATTATGCTCCAAAAACATATCTGTATGCAGGACTAAAGAAGACAGCCCTGTAATCCCATGCAAAAGAACATGATGCATGATTTTTGTGCTTTTAGCATTATGGTCTGCTATGCGCTTTAAATCTTCCCTAAGCCCAACTTGCTTGGCACGGGCCATTACCCCTCCTGGGGTTTCCATGAACCCAGAGATGACTGCCCCAGTGCACAACATCTCCCGCTGCCTCCTGGAAGAGCTGCAGAGCTGGAATGAGCAGTGAGACAGCCACAGCTGCCAGCAGAACAGGGCCCTTTATGATGTCATGGTGCCAGTTTCCAAGGCATCCCACTGTGACCTGCACAGTGTTCCGTGGGATGCAAACTAGCCTCATGCTTTCTTCTGCGGGCAGCCATTTTGTATTTTTCTGCCTCTGGGGGCGGCCATTTTGAAACCCCACTGCCAAGCTTCTATTGCCATGCACAGAAAATGGCGCTTGCAAGCTCCTAAAATCAAGACACCTGCCTTCCAGGAAAATAGATGCCACACATGCTGGGGGTGCTGCCATCACCTTTTAATCTTTTGTGATCTGCATCAACCCCCATTTGCACAACTTCTAACTACTTTGCCATGATCCCTTTAGATGTTGCAAAAACGTGTGGAATTGGAGCAAAATGCTGTAAAAATCAAGCTGGCATAACCTACTTTGACAGGTTCCACTTAGAAGGCTAGTGGAGGGGGGGGGGGGGGGGCACTGGCACAATAGGTTGGATGTAGGGAACTTAAATGTTCTCCATGAAGCAAGTCTTACACCTAGGTAGACACTTCCCCTAGATGTAGACCTTTCATTCCAAAGCAAAAGTTTGACTTTTAACAGGATTAATAAAGACTGGTGTTTAGCAGACAGGGGCAAGCAGCCCAGGCTGATTCT
This sequence comes from Engystomops pustulosus, assembly GCF_040894005.1. Classification (NCBI taxonomy): domain Eukaryota; kingdom Metazoa; phylum Chordata; class Amphibia; order Anura; family Leptodactylidae; genus Engystomops; species Engystomops pustulosus. The sequence goes on from NC_092413.1 coordinate 50,260,760, forward strand.
ACTTTGCATTGATAAAGCTGGGGGTGGGGACGTCTAGATTAAGACTTGCCCTGCCGCTATTATGCTCCAAAAACATATCTGTATGCAGGACTAAAGAAGACAGCCCTGTAATCCCATGCAAAAGAACATGATGCATGATTTTTGTGCTTTTAGCATTATGGTCTGCTATGCGCTTTAAATCTTCCCTAAGCCCAACTTGCTTGGCACGGGCCATTACCCCTCCTGGGGTTTCCATGAACCCAGAGATGACTGCCCCAGTGCACAACATCTCCCGCTGCCTCCTGGAAGAGCTGCAGAGCTGGAATGAGCAGTGAGACAGCCATAGCTGCCAGCAGAACAGGGCCCTTTATGATGTCATGGTGCCAGTTTCCAAGGCATCCCACTGTGACCTGCACAGTGTTCCGTGGGATGCAAACTAGCCTCATGCTTTCTTCTGCGGGCAGCCATTTTGTATTTTTCTGCCTCTGGGGGCGGCCATTTTGAAACCCCACTGCCAAGCTTCTATTGCCATGCACAGAAAATGGCGCTTGCAAGCTCCTAAAATCAAGACACCTGCCTTCCAGGAAAATAGATGCCACACATGCTGGGGGTGCTGCCATCACCTTTTAATCTTTTGTGATCTGCATCAACCCCCATTTGCACAACTTCTAACTACTTTGCCATGATCCCTTTAGATGTTGCAAAAACGTGTGGAATTGGAGCAAAATGCTGTAAAAATCAAGCTGGCATAACCTACTTTGACAGGTTCCACTTAGAAGGCTAGTGGAGGGGGGGGGGGCACTGGCACAATAGGTTGGATGTAGGGAACTTAAATGTTCTCCATGAAGCAAGTCTTACACCTAGGTAGACACTTCCCCTAGATGTAGACCTTTCATTCCAAAGCAAAAGTTTGACTTTTAACAGGATTAATAAAGACTGGTGTTTAGCAGACAGGGGCAAGCAGCCCAGGCTGATTCTACTTTGCATTGATAAAGCTGGGGGTGGGGACGTCTAGATTAAGACTTGCCCTGCCGCTATTATGCTCCAAAAACATATCTGTATGCAGGACTAAAGAAGACAGCCCTGTAATCCCATGCAAAAGAACATGATGCATGATTTTTGTGCTTTTAGCATTATGGTCTGCTATGCGCTTTAAATCTTCCCTAAGCCCAACTTGCTTGGCACGGGCCATTACCCCTCCTGGGGTTTCCATGAACCCAGAGATGACTGCCCCAGTGCACAACATCTCCCGCTGCCTCCTGGAAGAGCTGCAGAGCTGGAATGAGCAGTGAGACAGCCACAGCTGCCAGCAGAACAGGGCCCTTTATGATGTCATGGTGCCAGTTTCCAAGGCATCCCACTGTGACCTGCACAGTGTTCCGTGGGATGCAAACTAGCCTCATGCTTTCTTCTGCGGGCAGCCATTTTGTATTTTTCTGCCTCTGGGGGCGGCCATTTTGAAACCCCACTGCCAAGCTTCTATTGCCATGCACAGAAAATGGCGCTTGCAAGCTCCTAAAATCAAGACACCTGCCTTCCAGGAAAATAGATGCCACACATGCTGGGGGTGCTGCCATCACCTTTTAATCTTTTGTGATCTGCATCAACCCCCATTTGCACAACTTCTAACTACTTTGCCATGATCCCTTTAGATGTTGCAAAAACGTGTGGAATTGGAGCAAAATGCTGTAAAAATCAAGCTGGCATAACCTACTTTGACAGGTTCCACTTAGAAGGCTAGTGGAGGGGGGGGGGGCACTGGCACAATAGGTTGGACGTAGGGAACTTAAATGTTCTCCATGAAGCAAGTCTTACACCCAGGTAGACACTTCCCCTAGATGTAGACCTTTCATTCCAAAGCAAAAGTTTGACTTTTAACAGGATTAATAAAGACTGGTGTTTAGCAGACAGGGGCAAGCAGCCCAGGCTGATTCTACTTTGCATTGATAAAGCTGGGGGTGGGGACGTCTAGATTAAGACTTGCCCTGCCGCTATTATGCTCCAAAAACATATCTGTATGCAGGACTAAAGAAGACAGCCCTGTAATCCCATGCAAAAGAACATGATGCATGATTTTTGTGCTTTTAGCATTATGGTCTGCTATGCGCTTTAAATCTTCCCTAAGCCCAACTTGCTTGGCACGGGCCATTACCCCTCCTGGGGTTTCCATGAACCCAGAGATGACTGCCCCAGTGCACAACATCTCCCGCTGCCTCCTGGAAGAGCTGCAGAGCTGGAATGAGCAGTGAGACAGCCATAGCTGCCAGCAGAACAGGGCCCTTTATGATGTCATGGTGCCAGTTTCCAAGGCATCCCACTGTGACCTGCACAGTGTTCCGTGGGATGCAAACTAGCCTCATGCTTTCTTCTGCGGGCAGCCATTTTGTATTTTTCTGCCTCTGGGGGCGGCCATTTTGAAACCCCACTGCCAAGCTTCTATTGCCATGCACAGAAAATGGCGCTTGCAAGCTCCTAAAATCAAGACACCTGCCTTCCAGGAAAATAGATGCCACACATGCTGGGGGTGCTGCCATCACCTTTTAATCTTTTGTGATCTGCATCAACCCCCATTTGCACAACTTCTAACTACTTTGCCATGATCCCTTTAGATGTTGCAAAAACGTGTGGAATTGGAGCAAAATGCTGTAAAAATCAAGCTGGCATAACCTACTTTGACAGGTTCCACTTAGAAGGCTAGTGGAGGGGGGGGGGGGCACTGGCACAATAGGTTGGATGTAGGGAACTTAAATGTTCTCCATGAAGCAAGTCTTACACCTAGGTAGACACTTCCCCTAGATGTAGACCTTTCATTCCAAAGCAAAAGTTTGACTTTTAACAGGATTAATAAAGACTGGTGTTTAGCAGACAGGGGCAAGCAGCCCAGGCTGATTCTACTTTGCATTGATAAAGCTGGGGGTGGGGACGTCTAGATTAAGACTTGCCCTGCCGCTATTATGCTCCAAAAACATATCTGTATGCAGGACTAAAGAAGACAGCCCTGTAATCCCATGCAAAAGAACATGATGCATGATTTTTGTGCTTTTAGCATTATGGTCTGCTATGCGCTTTAAATCTT